>NW_026262701.1:11839073-12439073 GCF_021869535.1 Mytilus californianus | reverse complement strand
GTTCAGCTCTTTGATGTCTGTATTAGGTTTTGGATTTCAAAACACTATGGCCTCGAGCATGACCGATGAGACATTAAATGTCTAAATGCATATCTCGTGCAGTTACATTCGGTACCGTTAATGTTATTACACAGATAAGTGTTGCAGTGATTTTACGTTTAATTATAACGATGTAAATTGATTGTATTCGGTACATTTGATTTTAAACGACAATTTTTACGTGGCTGCATGTACACGTTCAAGTTCGTAAAACCTCTTAAAATTCGACTGCGTTATGCTAAATGCTGAAACAGCTTTGGCTATGATATAAATTAAAATGCAGATCTTGGGAGAGTTTAGCTTTTTTCTCCTAATCTGCTAGAGTCTTTGTGGTCTATCTGTTAGTGAGAAAATACAAACAACTGGCCATTCCTGGGAAATAATGGAGCGGAGGTCTAAAGGGCCGACGCACATTATTTTCCAGGAATGGGCAGTTATTTGGACTTTCGTAAACTTAAAATACACCTTCAATGTTGAAAAATAATCTTCCTTGTCTTAAATTTTTAATAATTTAGACACTGACTCTTATTTTAAGATTATTACATATTACGATATAATTGGATTTTATTCGGTACACTTGCTTTTGAACGACAGATTAACGTGGCTGAATGTTTTATACAGAATTCAAATTTTCTGTAGGCACTTTAGCAGACACCAGTTCTCTTACAAAATCAGCAGTTTTACAAGGTAATCCTTTCTTTTCATAATAGCCGTCGATTGGGTTATGCAATCTACCATAAGCAGTAACAACACTGGCATCAGATAGACTCTCATTACCTTTTCTGAAGATCTGGACTATGCCGATGATCTGGCAATATTGTCACATCTAGAAACACACAATCCAAAACCACCAAGTTACAAAAGAAAACAAGTATGATCGAACTAAACAACATCGAGAAATCAGAAGTTATCCTCTATACATTTCAGAGCCTTCTGAAATAGATTTAAATGGCACATATCTGGAATGCACTTCATCTTTCACTTGCCTAGGCAGCACAGTAGCATCTGAAGGAGAAGCAGACAAAGACATCCGAACCAGGAAAATGAAAAGGAAGAACAGCATTTTTAAAGCCACGTAACATCTGGACGTCTAGCAACGTAAGATCACCAAAAAAAGACATCAGATTCCAACAACACGGAGAGTCTACTGAAGCAAAAACGATAGAGATAGATTGGTCATGTTCTACGTAGACCAGCTGAAGACATTACAATAGTTTCTGTAAGATGGACACCAGAAGAAAAGGAAATAAGGACGCCCCAAAACAACTTGTCGACGAACAGTTGAAGATGAAAATGAAAGACCACGGAATCAGCTGGAGCGAGATAGAAAAAACAGAACAGAACTGAGATAAGTGAAAATGTCTGGTCCTTCCCATGTGCCTCCGAGCATAACAAGGACAAGGTAGGTAAGTATTTGATTTAGTAACATTAACTGGACCAATGTTCTGTGTTACTGCAGGAGATGCGTAATTCAACAATAAATGTCTCTTTGGTGATGCTCGAGGCTAAGATATTTGAAAATCCAAAAATGGAAGAGTTGATAAAACAAAAAAGAAAAGGGTATAGCCAAGGCAATCGGCTGCGTTATAACAAACACTGACACATCATTACCTTTGATTGAACATATAATAAAAATCTGTGCGAATTTAGTTTTTTCTCCTTATTGGTTGTTGTTTAACGCTACCTTCAGCACTATTGTGCTATTCGTGGCGGTAAGCTTTTATTGGTGGTGGAAGCCGGAGTGCCCGGAGAAAACCACCAACAATCCTAATCAATAAATATTGGAGTCTAGCGCCCCTGCCATGTGCGGGAACTCACAACCTCAGTGTTGACAGGCTAATGATACAGTAGTTCGACTGCTTAGACTACTCGGCCACCGCGGCCCCTTTTTTTCACCTCATCTTGTCTACGGGAGTCTTTGTGGTTTTCCTGTTATAGAGAATGGACTGTTATTTAAAATTTGGATAACTTTAAAAAATACAATGTGAAGTAAATATTTTGTTCAACGCTCCATTTTTTAATAGATAATTATTTTCTATTGTTCCACTTCATGCATCGGGACTTTTTGCCTTTTTGATATTTCCTTGAGCACTTTCTGAAAAAGTGTATACCCATGGAAATATTTCAAAAAGACGTAACGCGATATTGACTGAAGATGAAAACTCACTAAAACGGCTGATACGAAAGGTAGGATGGTTTTGACTGAGGTAATGACAATGTAGTAATATATTGGACACCAATTATCTTATATCTAATAGGTTTTATTTGCGAGTCGTAGTTCCATCGTACAAAAATAAACTTAAATTAGTATTCACTAAAATTTAACAACAAAATCCACCGTCAACAATGTACGGTACAAACTAAATTCTGTTTGAATTTATTTTCAAAAAGTTCTATAATCCATTTTTTCCTTTGCATTTCCTGGCTGAAATCTGTCAAAGATAGTATCTAATTGCAATAAGATAAAACGAATACTATCCTTTGCTTGCCATTCCTCTTCTGTTCATCTACACAAATAATAACTGCGTTATCTAAGTTGAATTCTTTTGTAATATTGAACACATTAATCAAGAACACAATTCAATAATGAAAATTATATAATTTAACGTTTCTTGCTACTGCTAGTTTTTACAATAAAAGTGTGTTTAGAACAATTAGTTCAAGGAACTTAAATGACTCATTCGGTCTAATTTGATTGTTGGAATTGTTATGATTTTGATACAGTACCTTGAATAGACTCTAGGGTGTGTGGGTTGAATTAAAATAACGTTACTTGTAGATATTGGGCGATGTTTATATTAACTTTTCAATTGAAACGCGTAACATAATCGATTTTATTTTCATGACCAGTAGCAAATATTACAGTTATATCGGGAACGTACATGTAAATGACGAAGTTAATCTTGAAATGCTTTAATAGAATAAAAAGTTAATGTTCATCTATTTCAATACATATAAAACGGAACACAAAAATATGTAAGTTTTCTATCAAATGATAGGGGAGAATGAAAAATATTTTCAGTTTGCACAGAATACCATCTAAAATGCATTTGACCTAGTACAATTACGATTATAATTTATTTGTCATGAAGCATTATAAGTGTTCTATGTACTTATTTTCTTATCGAAATGACGAATAATCGAGCGGGCTCCGCTACAATATCATAAGTGACCTGCCATTTTGTACATATACCAAAGAGAAACGTTGTTCAAAGCAATGCTGTTAAATAGTTCATTGCATTTAGTAGAAAATGTAGATTTGGTGGCAAATAAAGTCACGACTTTGGCAAAATACCAACATACTTTATTACAGATATTTTCGTTTTAAAATTGTAAACATAGATTAATCACTAGTTTGTCCATGATGACCTAGCGTGTATTGTCTACCAAAAGTCCGCAACAACCTGTACAATCCAACAAACCTCGTGCTGAATCACAAAAATGTCTGGTTTAATCACATAAGTAGAAACATATTTCGAAAACGCAATTGAAAATATTCTATGCACAATATATACTTGTTTTAGGGAAACCATTGCTAGCTCTGCTAGCAATAATTCTCTATCTATTAAGCACCGAATTGTCAAATATAGGAGAGCAAGGGGAAAGGCTGTGGATTTTTTTTTTATAAATGTCCATATGTTTAGCATTGAAACAACAAATGGGTACATTATCCTTTAGAACAATAGTAAATAAAATTTACTCCCTAGCTAACATCTGTGATATTGCGTTACAAGCTATCTGGTTTTAATCACATAAGTGGAGACATATTTCGGACACGCAATTGAAAATATGTACAATACATACATACATATTGAAATACCGGAATATGATCTGTGATTTTATTATATTGACATATCTGCACCTTTTAAATGTCAATGAACGTGAATTTAATTTAATACAATTTTCCTCATCAATGACATGTGTTAAATTAAAATGTTTTACATTTAGTTATGAAATAATCCTAAACTAATTACAAAACTAAACATTCAAAAGATGCCTTTGACATAAATAGAAAATATTCAATAAATTGAATAAAGTCGTGCCATCGTATAACTTCATAATTAGCAGATGAGTAGAATTTTCACATCAATTTTGTTAATAAATATATTGAATGATTACACTATTATTTTTATATTAAGTACGAACTTATTTAAATGTTATCGATACAAAGTTCGTATTATTGACGATTTTTCATGATGTCGCCTGTCGTTCAATTGCGTATTTTAAGTCAGCGAAAATTATTTCTCAGAAATGGACATTTATTTGTACTTTCTCTATAACAGAAAGACCACAAAGACTCCCTTGATAAGAAGAAAAAAGCTAAACTCTCGCAGATCTTCATTATAATTTCAATCAAAGCTAAGGCTGTATCAGTTTTTAATATAACGAAGCTGAATGTTTAGGGATTGTACTAACCTTTAAACAAGGCTTTCGCTATACCTTTTGTCCTTTTTGGTTAAATAAGCTTTTCAAATTAAAAAAAAATATTTTCAAATATTTTGGCTTCGACATTTATTGTCGAAATGTGCATCTAGTGCAGTAAAATTTGTACCGTTAATGTTATTAACGTCAACATACAGCCTTCGTAAAAACTGTCGTTTAAAAGCAAATGTACCGAATAAAATCCAATCGGATCGTAATAATTAATCGTAAAATACGAGTCCGTGTCTGAACAGTAAAATCACTGTAACACTTATCGGTGTAATAACATTTATGGTACCAATTTTACTGCACGAGATGTGCATTTTGACAATAAATGTCTCCTCAGTGATGCTCGAGGCCATAGTTTTTGTTTCTGATCCAAAACCTAATACAGACATAAAAGAGCTAAAACATTATACTTTTTTATCAATGATTTCATTCACTTACTGCGGTTATTGCATAGTTTCAAGGGTGTTGTTGGCGGTAGGAATGTTACCAAATCCAAGTTATACGTCACAGGATTTACCACACCGCTTTTGCCAGTTTTTTTTTCTCTTCTTCTTCTTTCATAAGTACCTCTGAATTTCTTTTCAAAACGTTTTATAATCCATTTTTTCCTTTGCATTTCCTGGCTGAATTTCTGTCAAAGATAGTATCTAATTGCAATAAGATAAAACGAATACTATCCTTTGCTTGCCATTCCTCTTCTGTTCATCTACACAAATAATAACTGCGTTATCTCAGTTGAATTCTTTTCTAATATTGAACACATTAATCAAGAACATAATTCAATAATGAACATTATATAATTTAACGTTTCTTGCTACTGCTAGTTTCTACAATAATAGTGTGTTTAGAACAAATAGTTCAAGGAATTTAAATGAAGCATTCGGTCTAATTTGAATGTTGGAATTGTTATGATTTTGATACAGTACCTTGAATAGACTCTAGGGTGTGTGGGTTGAATTAAAATAACGTTACTTGTAGATATTGGGCGATGTTTATTTTAACTTTTCAATTGAAACGCGTAACATAATCGATTTTATTTTCATGACCAGTAGCAAATATTACAGTTATATCGGGAACGTACATGTAAATGACGAAGTTAATCTTGAAATGCTTTAATAAAATTACAAAGTTAATTTTCATCTATTTCAATACATATAAAACGGAACACAAAATATGTAAGTTTTCTATCTAATGATAGGGGAGAATGAAAAATATTTTCAGTTTGCACAGAATACCATCTAAAATGCATTTGACCTAGTACAATTACGATTATAATTTATTTGTCATGAAGCATTATAAGTGTCCTATGTACTTATTCTCTTATCGAAATGACAAATAATCGAGCGGGCTCCGCTACAATATCATAAGTGACCTGCCATTTTGTACATATACCAAAGAGAAACGTTGTTCAAAGCAATGCTGTTAAATAGTTCATTGCATTTAGTAGAAAATGTAGATTTGGTGGCAAATAAAGTCACGACTTTGGCAAAATACCAACATACTTTATTACAGATATTTTCATCTTAAAATTGTAAACATAGATTAATCACTAGTTTGTCCATGATGACCTAGCGTGTATTGTCTACCAAAAGTCCTAAACAACCTGTACAATCCAACAAACCTCGTGCTGAACCACAAAAATGTCTGGTTTTAATCACATAAGTAGAGACATATTTCGAAAACGCAATTGAAAATATTTTATGCACAATATGTACTTGTTTTAGGGAAATCATTGCTAGCTCTGCTAGCAATAATTCTCTATCTATTAAGCACCGAATTGTCAAATATAGAAGAGCAAGGGGAAAGGCTGTGGATTTTTTTTTCTAAATTTCCATATGTTTAGCATTGAAACAACAAAAGGGTACATTATCCTTAAGATCAATAGTTAATAAAATTTACTCCCTAGCTAACATCTATGATATTGCGTTACAAGCTATCTGGTTTTAATCACATAAGTGGAGACATATTTCGGACACGCAATTGAAAATATTTTATGTACAATACATACATACATATTGAAATACCGGAATATGATCTGTGATTTTATTATATTGACATATCTGCACCTTTTAAATGTCAATGAACGTGAATTTAATTTAATACAATTTTCCTCATCAATGACATGTGTTAAATTAAAATGTTTTACATTTAGTTATGAAATAATCCTAAACTAATTACAAAACTAAACATTCAAAAGATGCCTTTGACATAAATAGAAAATATTCAATAAATTGAATAAAGTCGTGCCATCGTATAACTTCATAATTAGGAGATGAGTAGAATTTTCACATCAATTTTGTTAATAAATATATTGAATGATTACACTATTATTTTTATATTAAGTACGAACTTATGAAATGTTATCGATACAAAGTTCGTATTATTGACGATTTTTCATGATGTCGCCTGTCGTTCAATCGCGTATTTTTAGTCAGAGAAAATTATTTCTCAGAAATGGACATTTATTTGTACTTTCTCTATAACAGAAAGACCACAAAGACTCCCGTGATAAGAAGACAAATGCTAACCTCTCACAGATCTTCATTATAATTTCAATCAAAGCTAAGGCTGTATCAGTATTTAATATAACGAAGCTGAATGTTTAGGGATTGTACTAACCTTTAAATAAGGCTTTGGCTATACCTTTTGTCCTTTTTGGTTTAATAAGCTTTTCAAATTAAAAAAAAATATTTTCAAACATTTTGGCTTCGACATTTATTGTCGAAATGTGCATATGGTGCAGTAAAATTTGTACCGTTAATGTTATTAACGTCAACATGCAGCCTCGTAAAAACTGTCGTTTAAAAGCAAATGTACCGAATAAAATCCAATCGGATCGTAATAATTAATCGTAAAATACGAGTCCGTGTCTTAACAGTAAAATCCCTGTAACACTTATCGGTGTAATAACATTTATGGTATTAATTTTACTGCACGAGATGTGCATTTTGACAATAAATGTCTCCTCAGTGATGCTCGAGGCCATAGTTTTTGTTTATGATCCAAAACCTAATACAGACATAAAAGAGCTAAAACATTATACTTTTTATCAATGATTTACTGCGGTTATTGCATAGTTTCAAGGGTGTTGTTGGCGGTAGGAATGTTACCAAATCCAAGTTATACGTCACAGTATTTACCACACCGCTTTTGCCAGTTTTTTTTCTCTTCTTCTTCTTTTCATAAGTACCTCTAAGTACAAAGCGTAAAGAATAGCTGTAATGCAAGATGAAATTTGTCTATTATTATATGAGCCATTTGCCTTGACCTTTTGTATTGTATTCCTGTTCGGTTGTCAATGTATATATGTTTATTGTGTATGCTGTGGTAATTTGTACTTTAATGTTTATTGTCTTTGCTGTTTTTTGTAATGTTTGATTTAGATGTAAAACCAATAGCATATATGGAAGTTTGAGTTAATACTGATAACAACAATGATAGCTATAAAACTACAAAAAATAATGATAGATTTTAAAGAAACGTCTATATCCCATTCCTCTGGCTAATTAAATATGTGTTCTGGCTACCAAACTTGTAATTTAAAACTTGTTTACATCCAGGTCTAATAGTTTGAACTTTATCGTGTACAGTTTTCTCATTGGCATTCATACTTAGTGCCTTATTTAATATCAATACAGTTTCAATTTAATTTTTTTTGTCTAGTTTTTCCCTGTAAGTATAATACTAATTTTTTTCAATATTACAGAATCCCATTTTCATTCAACGATCATGACTTCCATGTATGTCAAACTCACTTCTCATGCTTTTATACTGTTCAAATTATTTTTTGAATCTTTTTGTTTTTTTTATTTTGTTGTGTTTTCCTGTGATGATGATGATGATGATGATGATTTGTGTGCCGGTTTGGTAATGCTTCCCTACAACAGTCCTTTCTTATCCCCTGTTACGGCTGTTTCAGTCAATGGGTAACAGCGTTCAAGATTACAGGGCTGCTGTAGGTATATTTAATAATCGAAGAAAATACTGTAAACCTTTAGCACGTATAAAAATGGATTCCTATTCAGATATACTTTTTACTAACTTACGCTGCAGTTTCCTCGTCTTCAATCTCTCGGTTTTACAAACAGTAAGTCCAAGATCAGACATTATTTTTCTGTTGTATGTACTTCATTTTATCCTCATAATTGGAAATGTTGAAACAAACCCAGGTCCAAATCTTCGTAACGAATCGAATACACCGTCATTTAACGACACAAATACGTCAGAAAATTTTATTTCCATTTGTAGTCTGAACATTAGATCCGTCAGAAATAAACTAGCATTTCTAAATAATTTTTGTGACGAATTTGATATTGTAACATTGACAGAAACGCACTTAGATCCCAACATCGCTGATGACAACATACAACTAGACTCTTTCTCTTCAAATATCGTAAGAAAAGATAGAAATAGCTTTGGTGGTGGTTTACTTATCTATGTTAAAGATGGTATTGGACTTAAACGCATTAATGCACTCGAAACAATAGACGATGAATCCCTTTTTGTAAATATCCATGTTAGAGGCCAAACATTTTTATTATGTCACACTTATCGATCGCCTAATTCAGATAATAACTACTGGACACGTTTAAATCATGCAATCGGAATGGGATTACAGGTCAATGAGAGGATGGTTATTACGGGCGATTTGAACTCTGACTTACTTACAGCGCACAACAACAAACTGATTGACACATTAAATTTGTTCAATCTAACCAATGTAATTAAGCTACCTACTAGAATAACGGACCATAGTAGCACTCTGCTAGATCCGATTATAATAAGTGAATCTATGACATGTTCCTTTTCTAATGTTCTAAAAACCCCATCCGATATTAGTGATCATGATGCACCTATTGCATTTCTCGAATGTCCAATGTCCGATTTTAAATCTTTTAAAAGAGAAATATGGCTCTATGATAGGGCTGATAAATCAAAATTTGCGGAGAAGTTAGATGAAATAGACTGGAACACAGTGCTTCCGAACACTAAAAACACCAACGAGTTGTGTGAAATATTTACAATAGAATTTTTGAAAATAGCCAAAGAGTGTATCCCTACTAAACTAATAACTGTAAGACATAACGACAAACACTGGTTCAATAACGACATAAGACGAGAAATTCGGATTCGAGACCGATTAAGAAAAAAGGCAGTTAAATCCAAGACTGAAAATGACATTTTGAGGTACAAGCAACAGAGAAATAAAGTAAATAATATGAAAAAAATAGCCAAAGAAAAGTTTGAAACAAATTTGGACAGTATTATACTAGAAAACTCCCCGAACTCAAAAATGTATTGGAAACTTATGAAAATGTTGATTAAATCAAATAAAAATTCGGACAACATACCCCCTCTCCAAAATATTATAAATGATAATGGACTAAACGACGTCGTATATCAAGATGAGAAAAAATGCAGCTTATTAAACAAATATTTTAGTATGATTTCAAAACTTGATGAAGAACATGTAAATTTACCCGAATTTAAAACAAAAACTGATAGTAAATTTTCGGAAATCAAAATAAATACACAAGAAATCATAGATATTATCCAGATATTAGATCCAAACAAGGCATCAGGCCCAGATGTGATCAGCCATAAAATGCTTAAGTTATGTCCGGAAAAGGTTGCAGCTCCGCTAAACATTATATTCAATAAATCTTTAAGAGAAGGCAAATATCCAACCAGTTGGAAGATAGCTAATTTAATACCTATTTTCAAAAAGGGGGATTCATCCTTGCCTTCAAATTACAGACCAATTTCTCTTATTAGTTGTGTTGGAAAAGTAATGGAAAGAGTTGTTTTTAAGCACTTGTATAATCATCTACACGCTAACAAATTAATTTATGAATATCAATCCGGATTTCTTCCCCAAAATTCAACCGTCCATCAACTTTTAGAAATATACAACTGCATCTTAAACTCTTTGGAAAAAAAAGAAATAAACTGTTTTGTTTTCTGTGATTTCTCTAAAGCGTTTGACAAAGTTTGGCATAGAGGTCTTATTCACAAACTAAAAGCCTATGGTATTGATGGAACCTTATTACAGTGGTTTGAAGATTATCTGCATGACAGGAAACAAAGAGTAGTACTGAATAATTCGTCCTCCTCCTTTTGTAATGTGTCAGCAGGTGTACCCCAGGGATCTGTTTTGGGCCCTCTTCTCTTTGTTTTATATATTAATGATATTGCTGATAAGCTTACATCGCTGTGTAGGCTATTTGCAGACGACACTTCATTCAGTTATTCCGGTAGCGATGGTGAACAGATTAAATCTGTGATCGACCGCGACCTGAAAGAGCTGGATGTTTGGTCAACTAAATGGCTTATGTCATTTAATCCTGATAAAACAGAAATTATGATATTTTCAAATATTGAGATACCAGATCTCAACTTTTCCCTAAATGATAAAACTATCCCTATAAATACATCGCATAAGCACCTGGGAGTTACCTTTAGTTGTGACGCAAAATGGAACAATCATATTGAAAGTATAATTACATGTGTAAAGAAACACCTTAATGTTCTGCGTAAACTTAAATATCGACTGTCTCGTAATAATTTAGAAAAACTTTATCTAGTTTTTATTAGACCCATTTTTGAATATGCCACGGAAGTGTGGGATAATTGTGGGATATGTTATTCAAATAAATTAGAAAATTTGCAATTGGAAGCCGCAAGAATTGTAACAGGTCTACCAATCTTCACTAAAACTGATACTCTGTACTCTGAGGTTGGCTGGGAATCTTTATATGAAAGACGAAGAAGAAGAAAATTACAGATGTTTTATAATATAAATAAAAAACATGCACCTCAGTACCTGTGTAATCTTGTCCCCCCCATGTATACAAAGTACAACCAACTATCCGTTGCGAAACGGTCAAAATATCATTGTTCCATTTTGTAGACTTTCCCTTACCACTGAATCTTTTATTCCATCCACAATACGAGAATGGAATAAGCTTGACTTAAAAATTCGAAACACCGACTCTATATCTAAATTTAAGAGAGAATTGAAAAATGAAAGTGTTCAGAGTAGAGTTGCGCCGTATTATATGTACGGTCCGAGGAAACTGAATATTATTTTAACTCAATTGCGATGTTCCGCTTCATTTTTGAACTCTGACCTTTTCAAAGCTAACATTATACTGGATCCTTCGTGTCAGTGTGGGTCTGATATTGAGGATGTTCATCATTTTCTTTTAGTTTGCCCAAAATACACTACATGTAGAGAAATTTTACTTAAGAATCTTAATTGGCTTACTGAAAGCTTTATTATTGATACTAAACTATTAACTTGCGGAGATCTTGAACTTTCGAATGAACAAAATCTCCTAATTTTCAAACATGTTCAAGGTTTTATTAAAAGGTCTAACAGATTTCTAGTACCTTCATAAAATATTATTGCTACCGGCACGGATGATCATCACCATCAAACCTAAGTCAACATCACATAAAATATAATTTGCTTCTTTTTCTTTTCCTCCTTTTCCATTCTTCTTGTTCTTTTTTTTTCTTTTTATTTATAGTTCGTATAATATTTAATGAATTTGTTAGCTTTACATGCATGCTCATAATGTTATTATTGTATATATACTTGTATTGTAATATGGAGAAGACTTCATAAGTATGATTTACTTGTGTCTCATCCATTTTGCTGATATTTAGCAAATAAAATATGTTTAAACTAAACTATAAGTACCTCTGAATTTATTTTCAAAAAGTTCTATAATCCATTTTTTCTTTGCATTTCCTGGCTGAATTTCTGTCAAAGATAGTATCTAATTGCAATAAGATAAAACGAATACTATCCTTTGCTTGTCATTCCTCTTCTGTTCATCTACACAAATAATAACTGCGTTATCTTAGTTGAATTCTTTTCTAATATTGAACACATTAATCAAGAACATAATTCAATAATGAACATTATATAATTTAACGTTTCTTGCTACTGCTAGTTTCTACAATAATAGTGTGTTTAGAACAAATAGTTCAATGAACTTAAATGAAGCATTCGGTCTAATTTGAATGTTGGGATTATTATGATTTTGATACAGTACCTTGAATAGACTTTAGGGTGTGTAGATTGAATTAAAATAACGTTACTTGTAGATATTGGGCGAGGTTTATATTAAGTTTTCAATTGAAACGCGTAACATAATCGATTTAATGTTCATTACCAGAAGCAAATATTACAGTTTTATCGGGAACGTACCTGTACAAGTCAATCTCGAAATGTTTTAATAAAATTAAAAAAGTTAATTTTCAGTTATTTCAATACATATAAACGGAACACAAAAATACTTGTAAGTTAAAAAATTGTTTTTTTTTTCTCTATCTAATGATAGGGGAGAATGAAAAATACTTTCAGTTTGCACAGAATACCATATAAAATGCATTTGACCTAGTACAATTACGATTAAAATTTATTTGTCATGAAGCATTATAAGTGTTCTATGTATCAGGAATAATCGAGCGGACTCCGCTACAATATCAAAAGTGACCTGCCATTTTGTTCATATACCAAAGAGAAACGTTGTTCAAAGCAATACTGTTAAATAGTTCATTGCATTTAGTAGAAAATGTAGATTTGGTGGCAAATAAAGCGACGACTTTTGCAAAATACCAACATACTTTATTACAGATATTTTCGTTTTAAAATTGTGAACATAAATTAATCACTAGTTTGTCCATGATGACCTAGAGTGTATTGTCTACCAAAAGTCCTAAACAAACTGTACAATCCAACAAACCTCGTGCTGAGCCACAAAAAATGTCTGGTTTTAATCACATAAGTAGAGACATATTTCGGAAACGCAATTGAAAATATTTTATGCACAATATATACTTGTTTTAGGGAAATCATTTCTAGCTCTGCTAGCAATAATCATCTATCTATTATGTACCGAATTATCAAATATAGGAGAACAAGGGGGAAGGCTGTGGATTTTTTTTTTTTATAAATTTCCATATGTTTAGCATTGAAACAACAAAAGGGTACATTGTCCTTCAGAACAATAGTAAATAAAATTAACTCCCTTGCTAACTACTATGATATTGCGTTACAACTGTTTGGTTTTAATCACATAAGTGGAGACATATTTCGGACACGCAATTGAAAATATTTTATGTACAATACATACATACATATTGAAATACCGGAATATGATCTGTGATTTTATTATATTGACATATCTGCACCTTTTAAATGTCAATGAACGTGAATTTAATTAAATACAATTTTCCTCATCGATGACATGTGTTAAATTAAAATGTTTTACATTTAGTTATGAAATAATCCTAAACTAATTACAAAACTAAACATTCAAACGATGCCTTTGACATAAATAGAAAATATTCAATAAATTGAATAAAGTCGTGCCATCGTATAACTTCATAATTAGGAGATGAGTAGAATTTCACATCAATTTTGTTAATAAATATATTAAATGATTACACTATTATTTTTATATCAAGTACGAACTTATGAAATGTTATCGATACAAAGTTCGTATTATTGACGATTTTTCATGATGTCGCCTGTCGTTCAATTGCGTATTTTTAGTCAGCGAAAATTATTACTCAGAAATGGACATTTATTTGTACTTTCTCTATAACAGAAAGACCACAAAGACTCCCGTGATAAGAAGAAAAATGCTAAACTCTCACAGATCTTCATTTTAATTTCAATCAAAGCTAAGGCTGTATCAGTATTTAATATAACGAAGCTGAATGTTTAGGGATTGTACTAACCTTTAAATAAGGCTTTGGCTATACCTTTTGTCCTTTCTGGTTTAATAAACTTTTCAAATTAAAAAAAAAATATTTTCAAATATTTTGGCTTCGACATTTATTGTCGAAATGTGCATCTGGTGCAGTAAAATTTGTAACGTTAATGTTATTAACGTCAACATGCAGCCTCGTAAAAACTGTCGTTTAAAAGCAAATGTACCGAATAAAATCCAATCGGATCGTAATAATTAATCGTAAAATACGAGTCCGTGTCTGAACAGTAAAATCCCTGTAACACTTATCGGTGTAATAACATTTATGGTACCAATTTTACTGCACGAGATGTGCATTTTGACAATAAATGTCTCCTCAGTGATGCTCGAGGCCATAGTTTTTGTTTCTGATCCAAAACCTAATACAGACATAAAAGAGCTAAAACATTATACTTTTTTATCAATGATTTCATTCACTTACTGCGGTTATTGTTTCAAGGGTGTTGTTGGCGGTAGGAATGTTAACAAATCCAAGTTATACGTCACAGGATTTACCACACCGCTTTTGCCAGTCTTTTTTTTCTTTCTTTTTCTTCTTTTCATAAGTACCTCTGAATTGTAAACACCATTTGAATATAGCAATGGTAATTAGATATCTTATCACTACTTGTCCATTATTCTTTCACAGCGAAAAATATTTACAAATAACCCTTTTCAAGTCTAAAAATAATGACTTATAAATAGATATTACATATTCAACAAACAGAAATGGTTGCTTGGACAATACATATAATTAAATCCATTTGAAGACAATTTTTTCTGATTTTTGGGAAAGCGTATTTTGATATGAGAAAGGGGAAGTAAATCATATCCAAAGTGTACTGATATATACTTTATATAATAAACCAAAAACAGTTGAACGACAGGCGACTTATATGTAAAATCAATAAATAATACGAACTATATAGATAAGAGAATGGAAACGGAGCATGTGTCAAAGATACAAAAAAAACCCCGACCAAAACGCAGAAAACAGCCCAAGGCCACCAATGGGTCTTCAACGGAGCCTAAACAAATCGCGCACGATGAGACGGGCTTCAGCTGGCCCCTAAACAATAATGTAAACTAGTTCAGCGAAATGGACGCCACACTAAACTCTGAAACATATCAATAAAAAACCAAAATTTAAAAAAGCCACACAAGACTAACAAAGTCTAGAGGTTCCTGACTTGGGACAGGCGCACAAATGCGGCGGGGTTACACATGGTTTGTAAGATCTCAACTTTCCCGCTATATAGTATACGTCTAGCCAATGTAGAAAAATCAAACACACAGCAATACGCACAGTAAAACACGGTTGAAAAGAAGTCCGAGTACAATGTACAAATAGGTAACAGAAGAAACTAAGCAAAATGATAATGATCAACATAAGTTAACAAAGGACTATCAACAGTTACTGACATACCAGCTCCAACATCAACTAAACTGATCGAAAGTTTATTTCTTCATAATATGAAAATCAGCCACAATCACACGCGTTCAGGATTTAGTATCATGCCATTATATATTATACAAGAAGAACATCACCCGTATCATACCATCAACTGATTTTAGAATAGACGGGCTGTAGTATCATGTCATCGTATATTATACAAGAAGAACATCACCCGTATCATGCCATCAACTGATTTTAGAATAGACGAGTTTATTTCCGATGCATAGACCCTATGAGTGAATCAATATTAATTCCAAAAATGCCATCGTTAATGAATTGACAACAGTATCGTAACTATATCCTTTGTGAATAAGTCTGTTTAAGGGTTTAGTTAGCATTTGAGTTGAATGACGACATTTTTGTGCTTTCATTGAATATTCCCATGGAATGTGAAATACCTGAACGTATATGATGTCTGCACGTTGATTTATATTTACGAATGATGTCCTTTTACCTTTGATAAAATTTTGTAAACGTTTTGACAAAGTTTGTTCTCGAAAACCCTGGTGTAATAATGTTTCAGTAATACAGAGATTTCTTTCCTCAAAATAAAATAAATTGTGACATACACGAGCGATTCGAATAAGTTGAGATATATAAACAACATACGATGGTAACGAGGGAACGTCATCATCAAAACATGGATAATTAACAAGAGGCTCTCAAGAGCCTGAATCGCTTACCTGTATTTCAGAGGAGAAGATTTTTAAATGTTAGCAAACTTGATGAACAAATTGTGTAAAATTGTCTCTAAAGGGCAATAACTCCTTAAGGGGTCAATTGACAATTTTGGTCATATTAACTTTTTTGTAGATCTTACTTTGCTGAACATTTTTGCTGCTTACAGTTTATATATATCTATAATAATATTCAAAATAATAACAAAAAACTGCAAAATTTTGTTAAAACTACCAATTCGGTGGCAGCAACCCAACAATGGGTTGTTCGATTCGGCTGAAAATTTCAGGGCCGATAGATCTTGACCAATTAAACAATTTTACCCTATGTCAAATTTCTTTAAAAGCTTTAGTTTTTGAGATATAAGCCAAAAACTGCATTTGACCCCTATGTTCTATTTTTAGCCATGGCGGCCATGTTTGTCGATGGATACAAACTTCAGATACAGTTCATAAACAAGATACCCTAAGGAACATTTAATTAAAGTTTGAAGGTAATTGGCCCAGTAGTTTCAGAGGAGAAGATTTTTAAATGTTAGCAAACTTGATGAACAAATTGTGTAAAATTGTCTTTAAAGGGCAATAACTCCTTAAGGGGTCAATTGACAATTTTGGTCATATTAACTTTTTTGTAGATCTTACTTTGTTGAACATTATTGCTGCTTACAGTTTATATATATATATAATAATATTCAAAATAATAACAAAAAACTGCAAAATTTTGTTAAAACTACCAATTCGGTGGCAGCAACCCAACAATGGGTTGTTCGATTCGTCTGAAAATTTCAGAGCTGATAGATTTTGACCAATTGAACAATTTAACCCATGTCAGATTTGCTCTAAAAGCTTTAGTTTTTGAGATATAAGCCAAAAACTGCATTTGACCCCTATGTTCTATTTTTAGCCATGGCGGCCATGTTTGTCGATGGATCAAAACTTCGGATACAATTTATAAACAAGATACCCTAAGAAACAATTAAAGTTTGAAGGTATTTGGCCCAGTAGTTTCAGAGGAGAAAATTTTTGAAATAGTTTACGACGACAGACGACAACAGACGACGACGACAGACGACGGACGACGACGGACGCCAAGTGATGGCATAAGCTCACATGAGGCCCTTCGGGCCCCGGTGAGCTAACAATAGGAAGTGAATAATAGTCTCTTTAATCATAAATTTTATTATTAAGCTTCCCGTTAGATATATATATATATATATATATATATATCAAGATCCAGGAAAGGGCAGTGTTCATTGTTAGTATTGGCTTTATTTAAAGTAAGTTCAACAGGATAAACCTCCAGAAGTCGTCATTATCGAGAGCCAACACATCATCCAAATATCTAAAAGTGTTATAAAATGTTTGTATCAGATGTTGTGTTGATGGGTCTTTGTTGATTTTAGAAATCAATTGTGATTTGTAATAATACAGAAACCGGTGCGCAATAAGTGGTGCATTGGTAGTCCTCATTGGAATTCCGATAACTTGGCGATATACGAAATCTCCATCGCAAACAAAAAAAATATCTAGTAAAAATTCAAGTGCGGTAGTAATATCAAAGCAGGTCCAATTGATATAGTTCTTACGTTTGTCGTTACTAAAAAAAATGACTTAAAAGAGTTTGAACATATATATATTCGCATTCTGACTTTTTAAATGGCCATTTAATTAGGTTAGTGATTTTTTTCATAATGAGATTATGAGGCAAAGTGGATATATGGATATAAAAATAGGATAGAAAAAGCACCAATAATTATGAGCATGCAATTTATCAAGTACTTCTAACGAAATGTTTTTGCTCCAACATAAGTGATTAATTCCACTATTTTCGTAGATCTTATTTGAAAAATGTATTACCAGGTTCACAATTGAACTCAGTGTACTAGTAAGTAGAATAGACAGTTTAGTAGTGGAGCAATGGCTTGAAGACCAAATAAATCTATATTTGAAAGGTGTTTTGTACATTTCGGAAGCCAGTTCATAGTTGGAACTTTCATGTTGTTTGGTTCTGCTTGTAAATAGTTCCCTGGAACTATGGTTTACGTTACAGGTGATTACTAATAAAGTATTCGTAAGATAAAAAAAAAAAAGTTTTTTCTTTTTCAATGAATGAAGTAATAATGCTGCGATACGTAAGTGGTTTTGTTGTTGGTTTTGTCGTTTAAATTATTTTATATTTTTTTTATATAAGGACCATTTATGTTACTATACGGAATGTGTTTTGTTCATTGTTGATAGCCAGACGGTGACCTATAGTTGCTTAGATCTAAGAGGCAGTTAGTATCTAATGGATAATTTGTATCATAAGCAATCATACCACATCTTCTCTTCATTATATTGTCATCTATTTAATTGTATGTTTAACGGAGAAAACTCTGTCTTCATGGTTACGTTAGGTGTGTCCTAGAATTGCAATTAAATCTATATGTTCAGCTCATAGTATTGACAGACGAATTCCATTTTTATAAAAAAATGATACATTACTTTATTTAATTTCGTATGGAATTTTCCTAGTGAAACAATATTAAAAAACAATAACACTACTCTTCTCGTCGTTTTTTTAATTATCAATAACGTTATTTACTTAGAATTATTGGGAAACTTGCCTCAAATTTGTACATTTTCCTCACTAATTGTACTTCATATGTATGATATATGAATTACAGAACTGAACCATGGAACTATTTAACTAATCCTTGACACTGAATTTACATAATTATTAAAGGGACGATTTGTTCATAATACTTAAAAGCCAATGTATGTTATGACATATAATGTGTTGTAACACGCAGAAAAGATTCTATTGTTGAAGTGTGAAAAACAAGATCTCTACTTTTAAATTTACGTACGCAAGCTTTAATCTGTGCCATCATGTCATTGTCTACATAATACAAAACTTGCATTTGCAAACATAATAGCTAAAAACAAATCTACTTACCCGGTGAAGTTTATCTTCAGAATTTATTTAAGGAAAAACTCGATTATTTACATAATGGCATTGTTTGTTATTCAAAAACACTGACATAACTCTAGTCCCACTGCACCAAATCATGACAAATCATGACAAAATTACTGTACTAAACACGTCTCTGTAACGACGTTATCACCTGTGCATAATTCGAAGTAAAACTAACAACGCCATGTCAAATTTTGCTCAATGTAACTATCACAAAATAACCATAATGAAACGTAATTTGCGGTTGATTGCCTCAATCTGTTACAGAAATAACTATCATGTGTCTTTTTAGTTTTAAATTTACAGCGTGGTTGTGAGTTATCGAGTATAATACGATCAGAAAAATGGTGAATTTGAAGTCCCAAAATAAGTACCGAACATGAACTTAGATTACTTCAACATATGGTTTGTCATTATTTAAATATTTGAGTGTGATGTAAGGAGACAATATCAAAGAATATCGAGGAAGTATAATATGCCCAAGCAATGATTTAACAATTATTCTACAAATGCTAAGATTCAACCGTATCAGTCTTATCAATTGCTACGTCGTTTGGTCTCTGGTGGAGAGTTGTCTCGTAGGCAATCATACAACATCTTATTTTTATATTATTGTACGAATATCTTTTGTGTATCTTTATCATGTTTATGTTTTAAATGTTATTGTCATTCTGTCTCTTTAAATACAATGCACGTAATGTATAATAATGTTTTAATGATAATAATTTGATATGCATAAAGATGTAGTAGGAGTAATGTGTTTGTCAGGAGAGAAGTTATGTCTTTGAGGAAGTTATGCAAAAGTCAATATTTGGTCCCTGTCGCTTGACAGCATCTAAAACACATTTAGTAAATACAATTCTCAGTAGGGATTTATTGTATTTGTCAAGATTATAGTACAGTGAGTTATATATATATGAATTTTTAATTTAAATTACACTTATTTTACAGATTGTCTTTTTTCCCCCAACATTATTTCATGTATACTACTACGTAAGCCTAGTGTCTTTTCCAAACTTTATTTGTATATTTAAATGACTTATAAACGGTGTTGATATATACATGTCTCAAGGAACTCGAACAACTGACGATGGTTAATTGCCTACACACTAAAATGTAATATGCATTTGGTAATTTACGCCGTGTTCACATTGAGTTAACATTTTCTCGTCCTGAATATGCAAGAAATATTTCCATTTGACGTGAAGCAAACAACAATCAATCATATCTTAAGGAGGTCTTGTAATATTCATTCCCATTTCGACTATTGTCAGTTAACTCAATTTCGTACCATTCACATTCACTTATTTTTATTTTTTGCGTTTGACTTAAGACACAAAAGTTCATGTATATATAAATACAATGTAACTACAGTGAAACGACACATCAGTATGTTCTAAAATTTTTAAGAAAACATGTTAAATAAACGAAATGCACAATAAATGATAGACATAATAACTCTTAACTTAAATATATCTCGAAATGAAATTGATGAAATCCAATGACAAATTGGCTCAGAGTCATCGAATATATAAGGAAGAAAGCATTAGACACAAAAGAATTAAACCTTACGAACTTAACGGAATATGTGCCATAAAACAAGTATAAAATTCGATTCAGACCGGTAATTACACATAATTATATAAATGATTAACAACACCTGTCTCTAATATATATTGCAAACTATTTCAGGAAAATTTGTGTGAAATGAGTAAGACGACAGTTATGGCATCATGTCAATGGTACCTTAATTGTACGTAATGTTTCCTATCAAGTAAATTCAAATTTTGACTGGTGTATCGCTTACATAACGCAACTTCTTTCTAGTAGTATTTCAAGTTTTCGCCTGTTACCACAAAATACACGCTGAATGATGGCAATCGCTAACACAGTCCATTATGGACAGGTTTTGAACTAAAACGTTAAACAACAGTCAACAAAACACTATACACTTCACTGGAGATATGGCAAATAAGGGCAGCAGTAGTATACCGGTGTTCAAAAGTCATAAATCGATGGAGAGAAAACAAAATCTGGGTTACAAACTAAAACCGAGGGAAACACATCAACTATAAGAGGAACACGGACCACGTCCAAAATAGCAGTTGTTCTCGTGTGCTCCGAAAGAATATCTGTCAAATATGAATACCGATAATCAGTTCCTGTTCAACTATTTGTAATCGTTGTGTTGTGAATGGCAAGTAAAATCCAACTGTCAGTTGTATTTGGTGATAAGTCATGAATGAGAAAGGAAATGTAATGTATGACACAGAAATTTCAAATTGGTCAACCAAGTCATGATGGCGTCAATAAATTATGAGCAAATATACGTAATTTATATTTTCCGATTCGTACCCTAAGATTCGACCAATATATGTGCAGATTTAAAAAAAGTGCTAAACATATTATGCCCTGTTGTTAAATATGAAAATGCAATGTTTAGAATAATTAAAACACAACATTCTTAAAATTTTAGGGGAAGAAATGAAAATGGAACCAAGCTTTATAATGTTGCATACCCGTTTCATAGCAATGAGAAAGATAACGTTCTGTTTCTCCCCTTACTATACAGCCCACTTTTTGTTAAAATTTGAATGACGGAAGGTGGAATTTTACTCTCTTATCACAAATAGCATACCACGTCTTCTTATAAATAGTAGTCTCAGTATTTCTTGTTTTTGCATAATAATTTTTTATTTCAAGCGTAACCTTGTTATTATTCCATGGGTTTACAGAGAAATTTTCGTTTTAGTGGTGATTATGGTGATTTGATCCAAAATTTTCAAATGTGTCATTAGTAAAAAAAATTCATTAAAAACTGACCACGAAAGTCCTTTTCCTTGTTTTATTTTCTGAATTACACAACTTATAAACTGTATGGTATTAGAATTACATACATTACCACGAAGTTTTTTTATGAGGGTGCGCTAAATCATAACTCGTCAAAAGCAATTCGGTTTTATTTTGACTAATAGTTGATTAATATAATTGTAGCGGTTGATCGCTGCATCAGCACTTTGGTTAATTTAATGGAACCTTTGTAAAGAACCCCATAATCTAAAGCCTTGAAAAATATGAAATACTATCAAAAAGTAGGACTGGTATCATGTATTTCGAATACATGTAGGTAATCCATTACCTGGTGACAACGGTCACACATCGCTTTCTTTATACAAATTTACCTTGGGCATTGCACCTGATTAAATTTTCCTGCAGAGTTTATGACAACATTTTAAAATCTACTATGATGTCTATAACGGTAGGATTTTTATGCTAGCGAATGAAATATTTTGATCTTACTTATAGTAGCAGCAGCTATTCTTTGGAAGGTATTGTTTGGTGCTGTTTTACTTACATTTGTGTTTTGTCGTTTGAAATGATATTATATATTCCGTACTTTCTGTAATTGTACGTTGTTATATATACCTTTTATTATTTATTATTCCTATGATAGAGATAAAATGCAAAGGGTACGTACTTAACAAACTAATGTGGATTTTCCTATCTCAGAAAATTTGTTAATGGTTGTATATAAGGTACATCTATGATTTGTTTTTTTATCAATTTATTAAAAAAAAACTTTTATAGACTTTTGGTGGTAAAGACCCTACTTGAACCATCGTTACACGTACGGCCATTCATGAAGCTCGTATATTGAATTGTATGTCATTATACATTAAAACGACTTCCGATCCGATCTCCTTTATCATAATGTTTAATTCGCCTTACCATCGTCATGGACACCCTCTTATGGGTAGTTTACAATGCTGTTTATATCGTGTTCATCATTTTAAAGTGCACTTGCTAGCATTATTACGATTTATAATCCAGTATATACCTTGAAATAACTATAGTTCTTAATAAAATTCCCAAGGAAGTAATTTTATTTATTAACAGACACCTGTTACTTTTATATCTTCACAATAACAATCCTCTTTCTCTCCGTTTCTAGATGATGTACATGTGGTTTGACATCTTCGTTGTCCATTTCCTAAAAATCTACTAATTCAGTAAAACTACTCTAATTGAAGATTCAGAGTTACTGATATTTGTGTATAATATCTTATTCTAAAAGCTAGAAACGACCTCTTTTTTTTTACAGTTCAGCGATTTTAAATCATTGTCACTTGGGCAAACCTACGGAAGCGTAATAGCCCACAGTAACTTTTTTTAAAGGTCGTCCTTTGTTTGCAATATAACGCAAACCTTTGGGTTATAATGCACACATTTTGATTTTTTTTATATAGAAATTATTTTGGTAACAAAAAATTATATTAATTTAATATGAAAATAGATATGGTTTGAGCAATTTTATATGGAAAGGACACGAATTTGATTTTTTTTTTATTAAAGTTGGTTGGCAAAGTAAAGATGCATTTTTTATGCTCTTTCTTAATCTGGAAGAAGATTCTGTCCAAGTTTCATAACATTCCATACAGGTTTAACAATGCTATTGATGTCTCGATATGCTGATCCTACACCACGTGTGGCATCCGTCGTTTAGTTCATGTAAGAACAAATCCGATAATAAGTCTAATCCGGTAGGTCACATTCAGGGAAAAGAGGACAGGATTGCAGTTACCACAATTGGAACATATTCGTCGTCATCTGTGAAACAGATATTCCATAAATGTCAACCAACTCGTAATGACGTCCGTAAAATTTTCGAAAGAATGTTTTCAACACGACTACTTGGAACTCTTGGTTTAATAGCTTCTTTGTGAGCTGCAATCCCGTATCAAGGAAAACATGATAGGAAATACAAGCCCTGCAATATCGTATAAACTGAAAGAAATAAACTCCATGTAAAGGTGGTGCTGGAATGTTGCTACATAGAAATGGAATGTTCACAATTGGGAAGCTAAAATCATGTCATTTGTCGTAAGGTTTGTTCTAAACCGACCATCGTTGTCAATTTCTAGATGTAAGTCAAGATATGACGCAGACCTAACTGTATCTGTTGTATTCTTTATTTCAAGCTCGATGGTATAGATGCGTTCAACGTAGCCACCAAACTATGAATTATGTAATGAAAGAACATCATCTATATAGCGGAAAGTGAAGTAAAAGTATAATGCTGGCTTCTTTCCATTACTTCTAATATGCTTTTGTATGAAGTCAGCCAGATATAAATATAGGAACAAGTCGGAAAGCAGAAGAGAACAGTAGGTTCCAATAGGAATGTCGATTGTTTGTTGAAAAACACGTCCTCTAAACATAACAAATATGTTGTCAATCAAGAAATCAAGCATCATGATAATGTCAGTGTCATAGGATTTTTTTTTATCAGAGTGATGTTTTACAAAGTACGATGTACATGATGTATCCCTCCCCAAGACAATATTTTTGTGTACAACATAGTTGCAAACGTCACCGTGTAGGTATCTGTTTGATAACCAATTTCAAATGATATAATATATTTTCAAAAGTTTTCTTCATTATTGTCTGGGAATCATACAAATATCTTCTGCCAAAGTTTAACGAAATTCTTTGAAGTTTTGACAGAATTGTTAATGTCTTAAAACGTTAACCAAAGACTGTATCTAAATGTTACCTGCATAAAAAAAACAACAAAAAGTCCTTTTATAAGTAAATATGGAAAACGAAAAAAAAAGCAATTGTTGTAAGAAGGTTTCTGTCCAATTTTCGTTAAATTCCATGATGGTTCAACAAATTTATTAATGTCTGAAAAAATTAATCTTAGACTCTATCTTAATTTTAACTATCAAGTAATACGAAATCCATTTATCAGTAAAATACGGAAAATTACAAAATGTATCTTATAAAAGGTAAAATAACAAAAATACTGAACTCCAAGGAAAATTCAAAACAGAAAGTTCCTTATCAAATGGCAAAATCAAAAGCTCAGACACATCAAACGAGTGAAACAACTGTCATATTCCCGACTTGGTAAAGGCATTTCCTTATGTAGAAAATGTTGGATTAAACCTGGTTTTATAGCTAGCTAAACCTCTCACTTGTATATCAGTCGCTTAAAAAATCAATATATGACTACTATGTGTAACAAAACAAACAGACACCCCGCCACATTCTGTATGTATGTGCCTGTCCCAAGTCAGGAGTCTGTAAATCAGTGGTTGTCGTTTGTTGCTGTGTTATATATTTGTTTTTCGTTCATTTTTTTGTACATTAATTAGGCCGTTAGTTTTCTCGTTTGAATTGTTTTACATTTGTGATTTCGGGGCCTTTTATAGCTGACTATGCGGTATGGGCTTTGCTCATTGTTGAAGGCCGTACGGTGACCTATAGCTGTTAATTTCTGTGTCATTTGGTCTCTTGTGGAGAGTTGTCTCATGAGCAATCATACCACAACATCTTTTTTTATATTATAGGTAAAAATGTCAAAGATAGGGACACAGCAGTCAACATTGTGTTATAATTTAAATCACTATAAAAACAAAAAAATATGTCAACAAAGAAAAACAAAATGGCATATAGACAAAGCACATAAGCAAAAATGAAAGAAAGAATACAAAAAATGATCATAGGACAATAACACAATGGCGGGATGTATAAGTAGCGAGCCACGCCAAAAGGATATTACCAAAATGGACTAAACAGTAAAGGTTAATAATTTACAAAGACAAATTAAACAACACTATAACACGGAATTTAAAAGATGATAAACAACGTCAGAACCTAAAATCTATACTTCAAGACCATCATGTATTATTTGTGAAGTTGATACGGAATATTTATCAACAAGGTCTTGGTATATTCCGATGAACTTTTTTTAGAAAAAGGACGAGACGTTTGTATATTGCTACTAGGGTGAGGGAAATTGATAATTTCGAAATTAAAATCGTGTCGTTTGTCATAGATTCTGGTACTGAGATGACCGCTTATGTCAAAGTCGAGGTATAAGTTTAAA
Organism: Mytilus californianus; assembly: GCF_021869535.1. Taxonomy (NCBI): domain Eukaryota; kingdom Metazoa; phylum Mollusca; class Bivalvia; order Mytilida; family Mytilidae; genus Mytilus; species Mytilus californianus. Next base: position 12,412,855 of record NW_026262701.1, on the reverse strand, counting down.
AATGAGACAGAGAAAGCCGTTTCTGTTGATTCTTTAATTTCTAGTTCTGGAGGATATATTAATGGAACCAAATAAGAAAGTTTGGATTGTTAATGGAAAGAACATCATCAATATATCTGAATTGAAATTAAATGATCTGGCTTCTTTAATCTTCTTGTTTTTGACAAGTGTCCGAAGGAACTCCGACTCATATGAAAATAAGAAGAGGTCGGCAAGGAGAGGCGCATAGTTCGTTCCCATAGGAAAGCCGACAATTTGTTGAAAAGGTCTACCTCCAAATTCAACAAATATGTTGTCAATAAGAAACTCCAGCATACTGATCACTTGTTCCTCTGTGTAGCATGTTTTACCTTTTGTTCACTATTTACAACATATGCCGTATGGTATCCCAAAGTAATAAATCTATAGCGTATGCTACCATTTTTATATTGAAAAGCATTGTGGATTATTTCTTTAAAACAATTTTTCAATTGCACATGGGGAATGGTGGTAAACTGGGTTGAAAAATCTAAAGTTTTGATAGAATTAATTTTAGAGAAAGATCGAGATTTAAAATTATGCAGAAGTTCTTTATAGAGTTTTTAAGAATCCACATATGATACGCGAGTAAACAGTTTCACAGTATTTCTGAAGACCCTCTTTCACTGCAGGACAGAATTTTGTCAATCTAATGGACAATTCCTTTGTAGAACATGCAGATGAGCCGGCAATGTACCGTTGTTTGTATAGAATTTTGTGAAGCTTAGGTATCCAATACAAACAAGGTAAGTCCTCAGATTTGCTGTTCAATGTAATGTTCATTGCAGCAATGAAGGAATTACGATTCGACAAAATCTAATCCTTGTCAAATGATATGTTTTTGTATGTGGGATTACCTGAGTGCACATTTATTCCTAATTCTTTTACAAGACACTCGTAGTAGTACGATTAACATACAGAGACAATATTATTTGAAGCTTTGTTCGCAGGAACAACAACACATTTATCGCGAAGAGATGATAGACATTTCACAGCTTCTTTGTCTCTGGAAACGCACTTTGGTCGATCATTCACACAATTTCAACTTATGAATTCGACGTTTTATCACAGACCTAATTGTTTTGACCCATTCTGACTAAGGGTTCAGTTCAACTTCTTCTCGTTTAGCCCATACTCTTGCGTAGTCCTCAATGGAATCAATAATTATTTTGAGTCACGGTTCCAATTGATGTGTTGCGATTCTGAGAGAGATGTTCATGTTGAATTATGTTTAGATCTTCAGTAATAACATGGCTAGAGGGGTTGTAAATGTAAGGCGAGTGGGAACAGTCACATGTCAGAGGGTTTTTTTTAGGTATTCTACTAAATCGAGGTCCTGCAATGTTTGCCTTTATTTAAATACTTTAGGTGCAATGGTGTTGGTGTAACTGTAGGATACAATAAGAACAGACAATAAAGTTGAATTAAGATTGTTACCTCCTTGTGATGAAGAACGTTGCTGATGTTGATTGCATTTATTCTTTTATTAGAAAACTGAACTACAAGGAATTTCCTCTTTTCATCATGTAAAGGTTCTGTTCTTTCTGGTTAAAAAAACGGAAAAGAGCTACATCACAAATTATACTGACCAGGATGTATATTTGAGAAAATGTATTTATACATCCCTTGTCAAGTGCATAATCTCTCAAAAACTTTAGATAATTGACAGGCAGTGAAAAAAGAATAGTTCTAATGTAATGTAACCCTAGCTAGTAAATTTTGCTCTTCAAATGTCTTTTGATCATAAAAAAAAAGCCTCTGTCAATATTTCTTGAATTCCAGCGTACTGAACCTAGATATTGACCCTGCCGTCGATCACGGAAGGTGTGATCAATATTTCTTACTTCCGCGACAAAATATCGGTGGCTCAGAATCTTTCAATTAGTATCTGCATTTCAGTTACTAGTATTGCATTCAATGTTCTTGTACACACTTGCTGACCATTGTGTATACTGGTTTCATCAATGACATGAGGATTTTTTTTTCACATTCTACATAATCTTACGACGTTTGTGAATATTATCAGCATCCCCACATTGAAGAAAGGATGGTTTAAAATCATGATTCAGTATTAAAACTCTTGCGATTGTCGTGTCACTGGTTTTATTCGACCGTATGGTATCCCGTTGAAAGTCCGATTGTCCGTCTATCTGTCCGTCAACAAAGTGTTCGATAACAAAAATTTGCATTTATCAATTCTCTCATGAAACTTGAACACTAGACTAAGATTAACGGAAATAAACTCCCTTTTTTCAAAGTTTTTAGTTGTTTCGTTATTATTTATTTGAATGCAATTCTGTATTAGTAAAAAGTATCAGAAATCAGCACATTCCAGAATACTATGTTAAATATCCCAGTGCAGCAAAAATGAAAGGACTACTATCATTGGTTAATATTAATGTACTTAAGAATGTATCTTTATTCGTTTCAAAGTTAACGAAAATATTAAAGTAATTATTAATATATTTCATTTCAAAGTTGGTCTATTTATTTCTATGATTGTATGTGATTGTATTTTGTATATATTTACCTCTTGTTTCACATGTCAATGTGACGGAGTGTTTTTAAATAAAGCATATTGTTGTTGATTGTTAGATTTCGGGCACTTTTTCATGAATCGCGCACTTTCTCTAGTATGACTGGATTGATTTCCTTAAAACTTTACACTATTGCTTGGATTGATAAATTAATGTCCCTATCGATTCGGAAAATATTCTAGTTCTTTACCCAGACCAGAGTTACGGGACTTTAACTGTCAATATTTAAGTAAACTTTTCATATGTTGCATCTTAACTTGTGCTTGCTTGGATTTAATTACTGAAACTCTACCTAGTCGTTGGATACGGTACAAGTATGATTCCGTTTCATATAATTTTCCGATTTGCCATTCCAGAGGTATGGTACTTTAAACAAATTATTTATAAATTACTATTCTTTACATGTCATGCACTAGAATCTAGTATTCTTTAATTATATTACTCAAAACTTTACAGTGTTGTTGGAATTAGTGAGTGTAGACTCGCTTTTGATTTTAAATATTTTCTGTTTTGTATTTTACCAGTCATACTTGCTGCACTAGTTTTTCTAATGAGCCATTTTACAAATTTCTGAGTAGATGCCTCCTTACTATTCAATTTTATTCTCGCAACAATTTCAATATTCACAAAACGGGCGTATCATGCGCTCCGTTGATCGTCACGGTCATAAAACTTTGTTTGTCCCCGTCAAAGGGGAAATAGTAATGATCTCCGTCCGTCCGTACAAAACACATCAATACTCAGACCGTTTTACAGACAGCTTGCATAATTTGTAGGATTAGTCGTTATATTGTCTTGACCAAACTGTAGTTGTTTACCATTTTAGCAGGCGTAATGGGACTTTAAGAAATGTATTTAGTATTGTAACAATGACACCCTGTGAACGCTACACCCTGAGACCATCTGACAAAACGCTGTCATACTTGGTAGGATTGTTTGATACCATATACCCATATTATACTGTTACTATGACTTGAACATTTCTAAGGGAGTTATGGAACTCTGACTTTTTTACTATCCTACCACAATGACACCTTGTGAATGTAACTCCTCTCATACAATTTGATAGAAAGATCAAACACTTGATAGGAATGTTTGCCATCATGCGAAGTTTACTATGTTATATAATCATTCTAATTTGACCATTTTTGGAGTTATTGGACCTTGACCATTTTTGTACTATTGACCGACAATGAAACATTGTGAACGCAACTCCTCTGACAATGTTTGATAAAAAATTTCATACTTGTTCGATTGACACAACTTGTTTGGCACAGTATGACAAAAAGCTCTCAATCTTGTTAGGATTGTTTGCCATCAAGGGTAGCTGACCATACAGTACCTTCGTTATGGTTCCATCTTTTTATGAGGGAAATTGAACTTTGACCATTTCTGGACTTCATTAAATTTTGTTTGTTGAATAACAGAAGCAAAAACAAGTGCTCTAAATCTATTTGTATCAATCTGATGAGTTCAGCCTGATTTTTATAGTTTGTTCTTATGTTGTACTGTTACACCACTGTCCCCGGTATGGGGAGGGTTGGCGCCTTCAAACAAGTTTAACCCCGCCACATCCTGTATGTGCCTGTCCCAAGTCAGGAGCCTGTAATTCAGTGGTTGTCGTTTGTTGTTGTGTAACTTATTTGTTTTTTGTTCATTATTTTGTACATAAATTAGGCCGTTAGTTTTCTCGTATGAATTATTTACATTTGTCATTTCGGGGCCGTTTATAGCTGACTATGCGGTATGGGCTTTGCTAATTGTTGAAGGCCATACAATGACCTATAGTTGTTAATTTCTGTGTCATTTGGTCTCTTGTGGAGAGTTGTCTCATTTGCAATCTTACCACATCTTCTTATTTTTATATTCATAATTTTATCTATTTTCCTGTAGTAGAACTCGACTGTTAACACAATGTTATTCCTCATTTACACAGCAGTGGTCGATATTTCGCTCTGACGTAGCAATCTTATTTAAAGGTGCTTACCCTTGGTGATATATCATCAAGCAGCATTGCTTGACACTTTGTCGGTCAACTGTTTAAATCGATAATAAATATAAACTAGATACCGGTTAAGGGGCAAAATGGAACGTAATTCGCCGATAAAGCGTCGTTATTCACGGGAAAATATTCTTCTCCGCCTGAAATTGTTTTGCGGTTTTAGATCTTATACAGTGTTGTTTACATTAAAATTCCAATTTGATGTGTCGATCGATAGCAATTTTAATTCGCCACTAGCTATCATGTAGCAGTTGGCGACGAGGCGATCATTTAGCGCTTACACAGGCATTCTGAATAGTTTTGCCCTGTCAGAATTTCTGTATCCACTATTTACATTTCAACCCTATGTTCTATTTGTAGCTATGGTTGCCATATTACTTGGCAGATGGGATCATTAGACACATATTTTAAACACGGTACTCTAAGAATGGTTGTTGAAAAGTTTTGTTCATATTGAAGAATATATTTAAAGGAGAATGTTTTGTAAAAAGTGACCGACGACGGACACCAAAATGCAATAGCTAAATAAATATTACTCATGATAAAACTGCATTAACTGTGAAATATAGATATCAGTTGTTTAATTAAGTCATCATACGAAAAAAAGTTTAAGACTTTTTTGAGATATTTTTTGTAGCTTGTGAAATATGAAAAGTGCTGAAGACCTTTTTTTGACACAATTAAGATAATCTGACTATCCAGTAAGTTATTGATTAAACAAGACCTGCAAATCTACAGAAAAATAATTAGTCGTCATAAAGATGTTATTAGAAACCTAAGCATGGTAATAAAGGTTCAGACTTGCTTTCTGATGTGTGATTATTACATTTGAAGTTGAAAACCAAAATAATTTGCAATTTCCATCACAGGTAAAATAATTTAAAAGTACTTTCCAGTTCAGTTAGGTAGTAAACGTAATTATACATTATATTGTGAAAATGAATGCTGTACACATAACTTTATACATTAATGTGCAGATATATAAACGTAAACAACACAATGTCACAATAATTGAGTTAAACGTTAAAATTTACATTAGAATTTACACAATATAAACAAAATTTACTTTTGAAATTTTTTAGTTTAAAATGTATATAGTAAGTCCAGAATTACAGAATGGTGTTTTATAGAGTAAGAAATATCAAACAATCCCGATTTAAATTGTTACTGTCCAAGTTTTTATAATATTTAGTAAATTAAATTACTTTTTTTACCTGATTTATTTAAAGGGTTGTCACGTTTTTTATTCCAATAAGTGTTGTTAAAAGTCTTATAACAACAAACAGCAAGAAGTGCTTATCCAATACAATGGTTTAATGTAACTACAAAAGAGTCAGCCACATTTGTTTTAGACAGCATTAGGAAATCAAGAACTTCTTTTGACCTATTAATGATAACACTCTTCAGCGATCAAACATTGAGATAAAATCGATTGATAGACGTCGATCGACCACTTTTACAAAACAAATCATTCAGGAGCATCTGTGTGTTAAGATTTATCGTAACACTGTTCACATATCTTTCATATTGAATATAAACATTCATTGTCTTTAGTATTTTCATTTCCCCCCATGACATTACCGGTTTCAAGAATGCCCTGTGGAATCACAAGTACAATTCATAAATATAAGACATTAAACCAAATTATACCAGTGTACTAATCGTATACTCTTTCTAATGTTTACCAATACCTGTATAAATATTTACCTACAATTTGTTTAGCAATCACGTGGTCAACTATGGCACGGGATTGGCGTTGTTTTATAACGATAATCTTCGTATTATTAACTGTAGCTGCGATCGGGAATTTTATGATATTGTTGTTGTTAATATCATATAAGTATTTGCTGTAATAATAGACCATTAATAGCGATAAAGTGTGCAAAAGCCTTACAAAATACTTGATGTTTTAATAAATATATACATGTGTGTGGTATTGTTGGGAGGTCATAATTCTGTAGACTGAAACCCATTAGGCCATATATCAAAAATGAATTCGTTTTGTCAGATTTTGGTTAGCCTTTACAAATTTCTACAACACGATCTTACGAAGTAAAAGACGAAATAATGAAATTCCAAAATCATCGTAATTACGATTCTCTTCGCGTTCAAGGTTTCATATCAGCTCCTAGTTAAAAGTCATATGAAACTTCAAATTTAAAAAAAAAAATTGAATATGTTTTATATACTTGTAAAAGAAAATCCTTTATATTATCATTATCTTCATAAATGCACTGATATTGAAATATTGTCTTCCCGTACACTAATTTGCCGATATTTTTCCGTATGCAGTGACCTAAACAACGACACCTCTTGTTAGAACATCGGCCACCACTCAGCGCAAGTGCGAGGGGAAAACCATGATAAAAGAATGTTAACAAACGTGCACTGGAAAGTAAATAGTAATAACTGGTTCTCAAAGAACACATTTAATACAACAAATCATTTAACAACTGTTAACGAAAAGTTTGATTAACAAATGGGAACGTATGGAAAATATCTACAAAAATATCATGGCTCTAACAATTCACGTATTTGTCGCGTGCTGAACGTGTATTGGTTGTTTATCAATATCACGATCCGGTAAACTTCAGCAGCACACTCGAAAGTTAAATAGCTTCCGATTAACAACCTCTGAATGAAATATTATTTATAGATTATACTTTACAGATTCTTAATAAATATAAAAAAGGTGCATACAGGACTTAGTTTAGAATATATGCATGCATTAGCTCAATAATTGTGATAACATTAAAATTACGAAAAACTCGTTTCACATGACTTTCAGAACTTTTATACAATCGCAGTTTTCTTTGTTTTTATTTTTGCCAAGTGTATGAAGAGGTATCTCTGCCTTTTCATTAGATAAGTGCAGTTACAAAGAAGAAAGAATATTAGCATCAAGAAGTGGGTTTATACACTTTCATGCCGTGAAACTAGGATGACTCGAACTCAACAGGGACCGGAAAAACATTTTTTTGTGTAATCGGTACTTCGAGAACCATGATCTTCAAATCAATACCGGAGGAGACTGCCCATTTCAAATTTCTTACTTCCTGTTTGTCAACAAGTTTTTGGAAGATTGTGGTTTTGAATATATTTTTGCTTAAGGATGTTCGCTCCTCTGTTTAAAGATAACAAGCTTTTTACATGATTGTTATGAATTGATAGTATATAAATAACAGAACTTAAATTTTAGAAAAAAAAAATAGCAGGTCCGTGTCCTTTGTTATTGAGATATAATCAATTGAAATATTGGCGGGAAATGATTTTCTTTATGATTTTTCATATATTTAACACTGGCACTACATGAATAAAACTAGTGGATTCCGGATATCTGAAAAAAAAAGTCAAAAACAAGATACCCGAACATCCTTAAGGTTTTAGTGCGTACATAGCGTTTTTTTTTATGTTTTTGTTAAAATGAATTTAATATGTTTAAAATGAAGTTGTGCTATTTGATTTGCGAATATTGATTGGTAAATCGTTGCTATGTCCAAGTTGGTTACGTGAACTAAATATTAACTGGGTGATCTAAAACCATCACCCCAAATCAATTATAAATAAAAATTGTAATTGAGAATCGTATTAAACAATGTCGCTTTATTGAACTTGACTTTAAGTTTTTTGTGCTCAAGAACATGTGTAACCCCGCCACATACTTCCGGTTACTAATCCACGAGTCTTTATTCCAAAAGGAATATTGTATTGATTTATAAGGTTGTTGCTTATTCTGTGCAAAGTATTTTTGTTCTATTAAGGTTTTGTGTATGTTGTTTTTACTTTCTCAAACGCTTAATTGGTTTGTTTTTCACATTAAGCTCCTTGCAGTTTAACTTATGATTTGAATCTTTAACCATTGTTAGAGACCACATTTTGACCTGTGGAAAATTAGATATGTAAGCGTTGGTTGTGTATTTTCACCAAAAATTGTAGAAGATAAATATCACGACATAACCTGAGTAGATAACTATCACGACAAACACTAAGAAGATTAATATCATGACACAGGCTGGGGAGATTTATATCATGACACAGGCTGAAAAGATTAATATCATGACACAGGCTTGGGAATTAATATCATGACAAAGTTTTAAAAGATGAAAACCATGACAGACTGGGAAGATAACAAAGACTTTTGAGATAGATAGCATTACATTGACTAAGAATATGGTAATCATGACAGAGACTACAAACATGAATTTCTAGACAGATACTTAGAAGATGAATATCATGACACATACTGAGAAGATGACTATTCTGACACATACAGAGAAGATGAATACCATGACACAAACTGAGAAGATGAATATCATGACAAATACTGTGAAAATGAATATTATGACACAAACTGAGAAGATAAAAATAATGACAGGGACTTAGTAGAAGAAGAATATAATGACAGAGACATAGAAGAATAATGTGACAGATACTAAAAGGAAGAACATGACGACAGAGACTAAGAAGAAGAATATACTGACAGAAACTGAGAAGATTATCACGAAACAAACTGTGAAGATATATATAATTCGTAATACAGAATGAGAAGATTAATATCATGACACAGACTGAGAAGATGAAGAACACGATACAGACAAATAATGATGACGTTTTCTTTCCGTTTAAAACATGATAAACAACGCCGTCAAATGTTTTTTTTTATATATAGAAATGTATCAGCACATCCAGATCAGTTGACACATCTATAGGTCAACATAGTAGAAACTCAGCAATATAGAAGTGTGCATGCCATATGTCAAAGCTTTAACTTGTTATTGTATTTAAGAGCATTATAGTTGAAAATGAACCCATAAGGGATTGTTCCTGATAGTATTTTGCCTGATAACAAACCACCTAACAATGTAAACATATATAACATATACAAAGATATATAAAGTCTCCTTATATCTGCAAAATCTTGAACATGAGATAAACATTAACAAAGTTCGTTTAAAAATCATGTACTGTAGTTGATACGCGAGATTGTTATTGACTAATTATTTGAGTTAGTTACCATAAACACCATCTGAGACCATTATATATTGGCAAGGTCATTTATCGTTTGTAACTTAGGTTGAGTTGTTGTTTCACGATAAATTCGAAAAGGTAAGTGAATTGTTTTAATTCATTTTGATGACCTGTTTAAAACAAACATATAACGGTTGTTAAAATGCATTGATAGTTAATTGTAAATCTCGTTTGTTACTATAAAATCCAAACAAATCTTGAAAGTGAAGACTTAATTGTAAAATGCCTCCAACAAGTTATTTCTTTACCCATAATGCTCATACCTCACCCAAAAAAAGGTGCGTTTCGTCGAAATCGTTTATAGAAACTTTTTTGAGCTATGCCACAGATTCGGCATAATAGAAAACCAATGATAAACTTTAAAATGATTTATATTTTGATCAATATTCTGTAATTATACCATGCGTATAAGCATCGTAATTCAAATATCATTTTCCCAAAAAACATTGTTATTTAAAAAAAATACATTTAAAGTTTGACGATTACCTTATACAGAGCGAGAGCAAAATCGCACCTCCGACAAATTAGATATAAAAAATCATAAAAGATACCAGGCTTGTTTCGTCTAAGACTATGACATAAAACTTAAACTTATACTTAATAATTGTTTGCAGTTGATATAAAACATTAATATATATAGTATCAATATCATATTCAAACTGCTTGCGCTAAGATTTATTTATTATACATGTCTGGAAAAATATTAATTGTTTTCTTTAACCTCCCATATACTGTTATATTCACAAATTATATCTTCTCTTTGAATTCCTATGTTTCTTCGATTATTAATAAAAGTAATAAATACAACGTATTGGAATAAAATATTGACAATTCCTTATTTTCATGTTGTGCAAGGGATCACAACGTAATTAAAAGATGTTGTTAACCTGAGTGACTATAGCTTAAACCACTGCTTTTTTACTAAATTTGTTTCCATTGTTATAGGAATAATTCTTTTTTTTCAAATTCCTACACTACCAACAATTTGCCTAACGTTTACATGTACATTAAATGCCGCTATATAAACAGTACTTTTAGGAAATATAACTAATCAGTACATTAAATGCCGTTATATAAGCAGTACTTTCAGGAAACATAAATAATCAGTACATTAAATGCCGCTATATTAACAGTACTTTTAGGAAACATCACTAATCAGTACATTAAATGCCGCTATATAAACAGTACTTTTAGGAAACATAACTAATCAGTACATTTCTTACCCATACATTTTCAGTACATTAATTTATATATGATTTTAGTAATGTTGAGAAAAAGTTGTTTACAGTACTGAAAATTTCAGTCATTTTTCAGTACTGAAAATTTCAGTCATTTTTCAGTACTGAAGAAATCTGTCATTTTTCAGTACTGAAAATTTCAGTCATTTTTCAGTACAGAAAATTTCAGTCGTTTTTCATTACAGAAAATTTCAGTCATTTTTCAGTACTGTAAATTTTAGTCATTTTTCAGTACTGAAAATTTCAGTCATTTTACAGTACTGAACATTCAGTCATTTTTAAGTACTGAAAGTTGTAGTCATATTCAAGACCTAATAATAAAGTTCTCGGTTATGCTATCACAAATATCATAACCCCCCAGGGTGAGTAGGGAATAGAAATATGGTCACTTGGTCTTCTTCCGACCGGCAGTAAAACGCTTGCCAAAGTTGGGCGTCCGTTTGGCTGTGCGGGATGTATCAAGTTTGCAGCTACGTCCTGTCAGAATGGTGAGGTAAATCCGATGCCTTGTGTAAAGAGAGTGCCAAGCTCTTTGCACGTTAAGAACCCTTGCAACAACTCTTCGAGGGGTCCGTAGGTAGCCTGTTGCAAGGCAAAATTTCTGTCCCTATCCAATATACCCTCATTTTCCAGTGACAGTCGAAATTCCCCCGACCATCATCCCGGTGGGCCTCTATAATTACAAGACCTACCTGTTGTATTTATTGTTAACTTGTTCTCGTCCTGAACATGCATGGAATATTTGCCACTGGACGTTTAGCAACCAACAATCAATCAATCATCAACAAATATCATAAGTTGGTTTTGGATAAATACAAGTATTTTATTTTAAAAATCCATCGCTGTATGTATTCTTTCATTTCAACCCATTAATGCATTGAAGATGATTCTTTTGATGAACTATATGGCCACATTCTGTATGTGCCTGTTTCAAGCCATGACTTCTCATTTTTGATTGTCGTTGTTTGTTGTATGTCATAAATGACGTTATTCAATGTTTTTGACTTAGATCAGTGCGGGTTTTTTTTTATTCTTACGATTAGTTTCTCTAGTTATTAAGTAGACTTTTACAGCTTTCCGTGCGCTATGATTTTTTCATTGTTGATTTGTGTGAAAGACGGAAAAGGAGCTGTCATAAAGACAGTCAAATTCAATCACATAAGCAACAAATACAAAACCATCAGACAGAGGTCACCAATACAGTTCTTCAATGTTTAGCAGTCCACACCATACATGAAGCTCTGAATGGCTCCGACAAAAAAAAAAGATGTTATCTAGCTGTACAGCACAATGTCAGAATATCGTTTATTCAACTAAATGTATAACTACACAAAGTCATATCTATGACATGACTTTGTCCGACTTGGGACAGAGGTGCATATAAATTTGGCGGGTTAAACCGATTTTGTCGAAGTCTGACGTTGGACATTATGGTTATATATAGCATCCTTGTTCTGTTGTTGATAGTTGGCAAGCATACCACATCTCCTTGTTTTTATACTACAAATAAATATGTAGGTTATATATGCAGTCGTCCATATTAAAACTGTTGGTCTTTAAGCAACAATGCATGGTCATAGCTATTTTTGACTAGGTACTTTCTTGGAGCACTTACATTGCAATGAAGTCTTTAATATAGTTCACGTTTCTCCTATAGATAGAAAACATTCTTCTAATACCATGACAGTTTGTTATCAGTAATAATTTCAAAGTAATTAAAAAGAATATGCACACATTTCAAGATCTTTTTTATAACATAAACCTTGGACAAAGTCAAGAGCCTGTAGTCTAGTGGTTGTGGTTGGTTCATTTCGGTCATATTTGTTGTTTGTAAATTGTTTTGTTATAAATTAGGCAGTTAGTTTTCTCATATGAATTGTTTCATATTCATATTTTACATGTTTAAACCTTTTATAGCGACTTTACGGTATGGGTTTTCACTCACTTTATCAAGGCCGTACAGTCGACTATAATTGCTTATATCTATTTAATTGAACTTTGGTGAATAGTTATCTCATTGGCAATTATAACCACATTTCCTTATATATATTTTTTATTGTAATAGACCTATTTGGCATGTTTGGGGGTTTCAACTTCTGCAAAAATAATGCTTTAGATTAGTTTGTATTTCAGATAGCTCGCTATCGGTTTAAACCAGAAACCAGCAATACCAACATTGATATTTTTTATTCAACGGCAAGAGATTAGAACCTTAACTTTGCTTCTTTTTGTTCTTTGTGTGGTTTTAATATTGCATAAGAATTTTGACAGCAGTAGATTTTGAATGAAAAGCTGGACTAATTTTTAGGGTAGTAAGGCAGAATCCAATTAAACTACATAATGATAATATAAAAGGAAATATTAGTTAAATCCCCATGAAACAGTAACCCTTCTATCAAAGATATTTCAGTCTATTACTATATGAAGTCTAATTCGGTTTTCTTCATCTTTAACGTCACAACTAAAAGAATGTTCAATTGCAAAAAACGGCAATTTTTTTGTCCTTGACCTAAAGCACTTAAATCTAAAGCGGTTGGTGTAAAAGAATTATTTTAAATACAGACAAATTTTCTACCTATGAAATTAAGGTGAATCGAGCTATCACATGAATTTTTTTTAATGTGAAATGAACACGAATCGAGCCTTCACATGAATTTAACAGTAACTGAACATATTTTAGATAATATTAATGCTTATCTAGCATAGTTTTACCTTCTATCTTTTATAATACATAAAATTAGAAAATAGATATGTCTTCTTTTTGGTAGTGAGTATGTGTTCATACTACCATTCTATATTTCTTTCTTGTTGTTCATATTTCTTGGCCCTCAACAATAAAGGTCAGTCCTGTAAACTCTAACCAATAATGTCTCAAATATAACATATAAGATGCAACAAGAATGCTCAAGCTGAAATGTCTCGCCTGCTTTTCTATTCATGGATTATTTTATGCTGATAGTCCTAAGGATAAAGTTTTAGTACAAGTGTCACATAAACCTCACATTATCAAAGATCCATGAAAATGAAGTCAAGGTGAGATAAACCAATTTAAGCCAGAAAGACATGTATAGCTGACAATCATTACACACACATAATATAGTTTTGCTATTGCTTATCTTATACAAGAATCAGACAAAACTATGAAAATTAAATATTGACCAATGAACCATGAAAAAATAAGGTCAAGGTGACTCGTCAAATGAACCCTGCCAGACAGACATGCACACCTTAAAATCATTTCATACACTAGATATAGTTGATCTTTTGCTTATAGTAATAGAAAAAAACAAAAATTTTAACATTGACCAATGAACTGTGCAAATTAGACAAATAATAGTACACAAGACACAACATAGAAAACTAATGACTAAGCAACACGAACCCCACCAAAAACTGGGTTTGATCTCAGATGCTCCGGAAGGGTAGGTAGATCCTGCTCCACATGTAGCACCCATCGTGTTGCTCATGTTATTACAAACCCGGTAAATTATAGTCTAATTCTGTAGGTCACATAATAGGTAAGTGAGAAATTCACATAACAAAAATAGAAACTTGTTTTCGAGCAGTCACTTGACAATGAAAATGAGGTCAAGGCCAACAGACATATGACAAACCTTCGTAATATAAGCCACCTGTACACAAGGTATGAAGCCTCCAGTTCAAGTCAATTACAATCTAAGATATAAAGCACAATACAAATAGTTTACGCCGTAGGATTGTTATCTGTATGTTTCGCATGTCGCAGGAGCGACAATAAAGCAAGAAGACAAGCAAATGTGTCACAGGTGTAGAATTTCATGTACATCGATGATTCGCATCCTGGATTATAGTTGTATTATTGTTGATCAATTATGAAACAAATTACCTATGGAAAAAGAGTCTTACTTGCAAAAGACAGAAATGAAAGATGTTAATCCTTTTATGAAAATTTTTGTTAATCTACTAATTAACTTAATATTCTAAAAATAGTTTATTCAAATGCCTGTAGACAGTACCAAGGTAGGTACCTTCCCATTGGTTGTCTCATGTCAAACATGCATAATAAAAAAACATATGTTATTTGGAAAATTCTTTGTTGATTTAGTTTTTATTTATTTTATTCACAATGGAGAGCATGCTACATGTATGAAGTATACGAACTGCATGTTTCCCTTTTGATGTTTGTTTAGTGTTTTTATCGATGGGTTGCTGTCGGATTCATAGGCGTTTGATTTTTTTTTTTTGGAAGGGGGACAAGGACCCAGCCCCCTTTATGGAGCTACATAAATGGTTAATGCATAAACTTTCTACATGTCCCACAACATGGAATGGACTCAAAGTTTGTAAAAGTTCTTGTTATTTCAATGTTTTGTACTTATTTCATTTAAAACTAAATTTTCTATTTTGAGACTTTATCTGTAATGTTCATACAATAATTTTAATTTGAATTGTATAATATTCTGAGAGAGCTTGTGGTTGAGAGAAATATACACTCATGACAAGTTATTACAGGTTCTTTTGATCCCTTAAATACACCACTGTATGTCTCTTACATTGAAGTATTGTTTAAAAGTTCTCTCCTGCATATAATTGCTCTCAGTACCCATGGATTCCTTCATACATTTGTATGTTATATCCTTGTAAGATGTTGATTCAATGATAAAATCCTGTTATGCATAAACTGCATTAGACTCTTGGAATTCTTCATACTGTTGCTGCCATCTAAAAATAAAATTCAGGGTACAATTTTTGTAAAATAATCATCAAATACTAGACCTTACCAATCAGGGTTATCACTAAGGAATTTTTAAAGATGAGTCCACATATTTCGCATTTTTGTTTGACATGTGCAAGGGTGAGATTAAGAAATTTTATTGATTTATAATTTATCATTGCAGTCTCCATGATAAAATAGAACAAGAAAATTCTTCTAACAAGTTTATACCAATTAAACACTTAAATTAGATCTATGAATATTTTTTGTTATTGGTATAACATTGATTTTATTATCAGTACATTAAAACCATAGTTAAAGGGGCACTAGCTGTCAAATTTATGTTCACCGATTTGACTCAAATTCTCATATTTGATTTATAACAATGTAAAACATTTATCCAAATTATAAAAAGTCTAAAATAAACAATATACCGGGCATGGCCTCGATAATATGTAGCTTCGTTTCGTGTGTATTTTAGTCTAGACGCCATCTAATTAACTGTCGAGTTGACCTCCGAACACCTCCGATTGCCATATAAGCGATATAAACATAAATATTGACATAAATAGATATCAGACTCGTGCATTTGGATTTTTCTAGGTCTGTTTAATTTCATATTATAGATTAAAAATATATGTTAATCATCGTTTTTACCTGTATAAGAATGATTTTTTTGTGGATCGAATCAGTCAATCAAATGATTTACCTTTGTTTCACTTTCAATGTTGACATTCTTTTCATTTAAATAATTGAACACGCACAAAGCATGCGGTATCTATCTTTAGCTAAGGGGTAAAATTGAAGTATACACATATATATTTTTTTTAAATTCTGTATTTTACTGATAAATATACACTCACTTTTTAAGTCAACATCCCACTTTTACACTAACAGCAGCAATTGCAGGTGAGATACAGTGTTCTGTGGATCCCCTTACAAATTTTCTAATCTAGATATCCCAATCAGTGTGTATAAAGTGCGAATCCAGTTACTTCATTTTCACTGTTGTATGCGAGTATGTCTATTGTAGAATAAAGGATGATGGGAAAACTGCGTTTGTTTACTTTTTGAAAATACACAATAATTGATTTGAATGTATGTTTTAACACAATTTCATTAGAATATAACTTTTTAATGTTTAATAACAGGATTTAGGTCAAAAAAAGTGAAATTAAAGCAGCAGAATCCATATTATTGATTACTGAATGCGATTCATTTTAACTATAGATGCGATGAATTATCACTGTAAGTGCAATCATTTCTGATGTGGAATTTTTGGAGGTGTGATGAATTTTCATTGTTGTTTTTTTTTTTGATATGTATTCGACATGCAACAACTGAAAATAGTGTTTAAATGACTTTAATATTGATGATATTTACAATTTGAAATGCAAACTAGTCGTAGATGTTTACTTGAATAAACACGGGTATAACCACGTTCATATCATGCATATCAAATATTGTTGGTGAGTTTGCTATAATATTGTCATGGATCCGAAAATTAACTGGAGCAGAACATTCATGAATATAACGTATTTCCACGGAGAATTTTCCTTTAAAAGTTTTAGAACTCGCTTAAAAAAGCTTTGAAAATTTGTCACGCCGTGTCATTCGTATTTCTACCCTACTGATAGGCTTTTTCACAACGAACAGTACAAGAATGTACAACGAACAGTGCTAAAGAAAGTAAACAAACTACAAAGAGAATGAATCGTACAGTTCCAAAATTCTGAGGTCAATTTTGCAAGTAAATGTCTTCAAAAATAACTAAAACTACGGGTTTCTCATTCGCATTATGTATTTTTAACAACAAAAAATCACAAAATACACGGTCGCATTTAGTGTAAGAGCCAACCAACTACTAGTATGCTCTATTAATCAAGTTTGAGTTACACAGAGTGTTTGTTTCGCGATGTTTACAAGTAATTCACAGACCTGTCTATTTAAAATAGTCACATGGTGTTCATGTAATATAAATAATATACAAAATGATGTCAGGAGCAGTAAACTTTGTTTTAATAAATATTGAATACTTAACTGAACATTACGTCAATTAGTCTTTAGTGAAAGTATAAGAACAGTCTAGCTACCAACATCGCTTCGCGATGTAGCGATTAACGTCCGGAATCAACTGTACGGCGGTTATACCACATAGTATAGAACCATTTAAACATGTAACAATAACTGACTGTTGTCAATATTTCCTTGTATTCTTACAACTGCGTATTTGCTTATTTGTAACACCAACTTATAAGAAATTCAAACATAAATTAATGTGACTTGACTGTTGCTCGAACTTTCTTTACTGTATTAGATGTATACACAATTGTACGATAAATATCAATTATCCAGTCATCAAATCGTCAATTGTTTGTACAGGATGAATACGTTTCCACTCAATTAATCGTGAAATGAAGATCGTTTTGCGAATGCTCGTTGTTATCTAAAATGCATCCATTAGAGCTATTTTCCTAACGCTTGTAGTTTAAAGGTTTGGTTGGCTTGTTTGCTTTGTTTGTTTGTATAAACGTTTGCTCAATCTTAATTATAATGCTTAAGCAAACATTTATACAAACAAAGCAAGCAAGCCAAACACACCTTTAAATTACAAGCATTAGGAAAATAGCTCTAATAACGTTTAATTTATTAGTATGCGATGTAGATTTAGACCGAAACAGAAACGTTGCTTTTTCGGTGACGTGGATTGGCTTAACTTACCAAGATATATGTATTAAATGATGGTGTGTCATAGGAAAGGATAAATTTTATCCTACATATAGATCTGGATCTGGACAAATTATTAGAGAAAATAGAATTTACTATATTAGCAATAAATGCCATTTTTAAGGAATTTATTGATATATTACCTCAGACTTTCACTCACTAAGTATGCATATATAATCAATCCTTCTGACTTCATAAATTTTGTTAGAGAGTCGGCTTAATTAAGACTTTATATAATGAAAATTAATTAATTTCCTGCTGTGAGAATGCATCGCATGTACAATAGAAATGAGTCGCCCTACAGTGAAAATGAAAGTCTAGTATCATTATTCGACAGTAAACATGAATCGCATAACGAAAACAGCATAGTGGAATTTGATTCAATATCAAGAAGCTGAATAACAAAACCTGTTTTAAGTTATACAACATTAATAATTATGTCAAAAGGTACATTTTTCTATAAATGAAAATTAACTACTACTTTGAAATCTCTTGCACGCTCTCTTCGTGAACTATTCTTAATATTTATCTTCTTGTGTATCAATTTTGCACCTGGATGGCTGTAGACGCGGTAAAAACAGTACACATTATATATTATCAGTTATTTTATTAAAAAATCATGAATTTGTCGTCTGTTTATTTATCATTCTACATCAGAAATTCATCACGGATACAGTGAAAATGACATTTCAGGATTCGCACATTACATACACTGCCAATGATGATTTATTGTTCCCAAGTTTGATAAAATAATTTGGCTAATTAGGAGAACAGTTTTACAATTTTGGATAAGTTAACGGACAATGATAACGGACAAAAACTTATGAATATCTCTTTTAGCCCTTTGGGCCAAGTGGGTTAAAAAATATGACAAACATTTCTTTTAAATGGATTTTTATAAATGCAATACCTTCTTGTATGACAAAGGAGTTGTGTCACTAAGGTAGAAATTTGGTCCCAAACTAAGTGCAAGTTTTGAAGTTACCATCTTTGACCTTAAATTTGACCTAACATTGTAACTTACATGCATGTGCTCTTTTGGTCGTGTTGTTATCTCTTTGACATATTCGTCCATTTCCATTCTCAATTTTATGTACATGTAGGTTTAAAGACTGGTGTTCAGGATAAAAGTCAGTTCACATTTGTTGAGTTACAATACCAACAATAACAACGCATGAAGAAATTGGTATATTTTGTAAAATTTCTTTTATTTCCTTGTTTTGCATCAACTTGTATGTAAACGTATTTTGAACATTTAATCTGGATTGAAAATTAAAAGTAAAACAACTTTAATTTTATATTTGGTGGAATTCTGTAAAAAGTATAAGTAAAGAATTAGCTTCTCTTAACGTATTTGCCGTTATATGGCTGCAGTCAATGTTATAAAGAAAGTTCTGGATCACGAAAGGAATTCTGCAAAAAGATAGCATTTTTTTCGTTCTTGTGAAATATGTGCATATATTATCATGTAATTATGACATCATATCATTATATATGAGCTGTATAGGATTAGAAATCGACCTAATGCAAATGCTTGTTTACATGCATGGATATAAGAAGATGTGGTATGAGTTCAAATGAGATAACTCTCCATCCGAGTCACAATTTGTAAAAGTAAACCATTATAGGTCAAAGTACATGTGTACATGTATTAGATTTTCGATTGATTTTGGAACCTTTAAATACGAAATAAAAGATGAATTTAAGTCTGTTTTGTATCAACTCAATATTTAAACAGTTATAGACTTTGCAAAAAAGATTGTTTTAACCCAAAATAGGTTAACAGATGTCAGTGACGAATCCAGAAATTTTCATAAGGGGGAGGGGGGGGGGGGCACTGACAGCCCTAAGAGGGGACCCATTCCAGTCAAGCTTCAGTGGTTCCCTAAATAATCAACCAAATTTTTCCCAATATTACCTTCATATTAGAAAATAATTTGAACGCCACACAAAAAAGCAATGTGTGCATGATTGAAGTCTATAAGTAAAATGTAACAAAATCTCAAATAGCGATAAGGGGACGACCATTGATTCTAAAAGGGACCGGATGCTGGCAGATTTTGGAAATAAATATTCTGGCACCTATTTAGTTGGAAATAGATAAACTTGACTTATCACACTTGAAAATATTTATTACATGAATTCTGACCCAAAATAATGAAAACGTACAATCTTTTTTCACTCGCTCTGCATGCCAAATGTACAAAGCATGTACATGATTGTATACAATTACATAAATATTGTCTGTTGCAGTTGACCGTAAATAAAAGGGCTTAAAATCAAAAGTCAGATTTTCTTTGCCTATGTTTCTTCATAGCATTTTTCTTTTTACTGCTCTTAACATAACAATTTACATGTTAATTTGGGGGAGAGGCATGAAGCCTATGGTGTTAGAAAAGAATTAAAGAATAAAAACAAAAACAAAAAACAAAAAAAAAGAGATTTTTTTTAAATTAATTTTTCACGTTTGTAAATGCTACATATTTGTAATGTTTATTGTATATTTGTGTTATTTAGTAGCAGTCCAATTGTTTGGATTTTATACTTATATATATCTTATATCGTATATAAGACACAGGACCCAACCTCTCTCCCTTTTTATGCTATTTTATTTTCATGTATTTATAAATTCACCCATCTGAAATTGTTTTTGTATGAATGAATTACAACCATTATAAATGAAATACTTGAACAATCAGGGTTTTTTTTCTGTGATATAACAACATAAGCATTGTGACATAAGAATTATATGGGGAAGTGTATCTACTAATTCCAAAGTTGTTCATATCCTGGCCTGGTTGGTTCGCAGTGGAATCTCAACCTAAAAAGTTGGGTACAGAGTTGAGACGTCCGGTTGGAGTTTGAATAACACCTCCCGTTCATATATTCTAATGCAATTATTTTGTATCAATATTGCGCTGATGACGACAAGCGTAAAATTCTCTATCTCCCTGTCTGTAACTAAGGAAGCCGACATTTTGAATTCCGGAATATATTGACATGTAATTTCTCCAATAATAAGCAAATAAACTCACATTTGGACCTACAAATCTTCTTTTCATCCAATCTTATTACATTTTGAAGCGGACAAGAGGCCAGAAAACGCCCGGTGTTTACGTATGATGCCGAAAGCACACCTATGACGTCACCTAGTTTAGGCGCAAAAGAAGATAACATCATTTCGCGGAATTTTCGTTTAATGAAAATTTTACACTGAAATAATGACTAAAATTGAATAATTTGTTTATTTTGCATTAGAATAGAGATAACTGTATTGAATTTGACGCTTTGCGGACGTCCATCGGTAGTTTTACTGTCGCAAATACCCGTTTACCTGGCGACGCGTATTTACGACAGTACAACTACCGATGGATGTCCGCAAAGCGTCAAATACAATACAGTTATCTCTAATGCCTCGTTCACACGTACATTTAATTCGAATTGAATTTGAATCGAATGCGAATCGAATTTGCTAATCGCGTTCACACACTTTTCTTTTTGAATTCAAATTGATTCGAATTGGCTAAATCGCATTATCCAATTCGCATTAGAAATGCGTTTTTGTTAATACGAATTAAAAGTTAACGTCGTTAGGACAGTAAAGCGAATTTGACGCGCATTGCAATTCGAATTAGAATTTACGTTTGGACTTTAAACGTTTCGAATGCGAATTAAACTAATTCGAATAAGTTAATGCGAATCGAATTCGAATTACTTGTGAACGCAGCATAAATTGATTAATGTGAAAGTCCCTACCCATTTACATATATATCAAATAAGAAAATCAAAACCCATTTATACACATGTATATTCCAAGCTACCTGTTTAAATTAGGTAATCAAATAAGTTTTTTTTCGTTTTTTTTAATTAACTTTAATAAAGTCTATTTCTACGCTCTGCTAAATGACATTGATGCCCCCTCCCCCTTTTCCGTGGGCTGATAAGAGTTGAAAGAAATGATTTTGCCCAACATGCCCAGAGCATGAGGAAAATTAATTCTCTGCAGCTCAAAATGCAGGAACTAAATTGTGTACAAAGTAAAATTGTAACTTTGCTGCAGTAAAATATAATGCTACGTAGCAACAGATTAAAATGAATAAATCTATTCGTAAAAAATATCCCCACCCCAAAAAAAACCCATCAAATAGTTGTCCCCTTAAAACTAAACAACCCTGACCATGGCAACCATAAAAGAACCCTTACAGAATACATGACAATTGACCCGGAGACAAGTCGGACCGAGTCCAATCGGAAAGTCTAAAAAGACAACTCGGACCGTCAATAAGACAACTCGGACCACCAATAAGTAAACTCGGACCATCTATAAAGACAACTCAAAGATTTATTATTCAAAGAGGATTTGAACTATATAAATTATTAAATGATAAATTTTAGATGGCAACATCATTTCGGCATAATACTGAATTCGCAAAACATAATAAAAATAAAAATTGTATTACGTGGATACAATTTTTTATTAATTTTTTATTAATTTATTATTGATGCATAAAATAAGTCTAGGTGTAAAAATAGCTTTATTTTATGCCCCAGCTATAGCAGAGGGAGCATTAATTTTTACCATTGTCCGTCCATACCTCCCGAAGTTGGTTTCCATTCTCTAACTTAAGTTTGCCTCAACCAAATGTTATGAAGCGTATACACAATGCTAATTACCACAAAACACAGATCAAGTTTGAATTATGGTGGCGTCACTTTAACTGTTCTAGAGTTATGTCCCTTCACAATTGGAAGAATTGCTGAATTTTTCGTTTCCGTTCTCTTACTTTAGATTGCATCAACCAAATGTAATGAAACTTACACACAATGCTTTATATCACAAAAAACACAGATCAAGTTAGAATTAAGGTGGCGTCACTTTAACCGTTCTAGAGTTATGCCCCTTTACAATTGGAAAAATTGCTGAATTTTTCGTTTCCATTCTCTTACTTTAGTTTGCCTCAGTCAAATGTTATGAAACTTATACACAATGCTTATTAACACAAAACACAGATCAAGATCGAATTTTGGTGGGGTCACCTTAACCGTTCAAGAGAAATGCCCCTTTAAAAATTAAAAAAAAAAGCTGATTTTCTTCGTTTCTGTTCTCTAACTTTAGATTGCCTCAACCAAATGTTATGAAACTTATACACAATGCTAAATACAACATAACACAGATCAAGTTTGAATTTTAGTGGCATCATTTTACCCATTTTAGAGTTATGCCCCTTTACAAAGAAAAATATGAGAATTTTTTGTTTCCATTCTTTAACTTAAGTTTAAATTGCCTTAACCAAATGGTATGTAACTTATACACAATACTTATTACGACAAAACTCGGATCAAGTACAAATTTAGGTAGTATCACTTTTACTGTTCCTCAGTAATGTCCTTTTATAACTTTATATGATATGCAAGCGGGGGCATCATCAGTGTCCCATGGACACATTACCTATTTATCTGAATGTTTTTCAAGTACAGATATAATTTATAGAACAGACAAGGGGTAATGGCAAATAGTATCGTTTTCATAACAGCGTAGACAACCGTAAAACTTTTGTTGGTAATAATACTGAATAACTTGTTTGCCATTGGATATCGATAACAATGATTTTATGTTCACTCAGTCTATCAGAGGCCTTCCAGTGGGGATTTAAATAATGATCACTTGTTACACATTTCGATACATAAAATGAAACTTTCTTTTCACAAAACTTTAAAAGATTTGTTTTAAATATTTTTTATACGATCACATACAACAGTTTCATTTTAAAGAATAATAATGTTCAGAGCTGATATCATTAAATAATCAAATAGTACGTTTACTCATTGTAAAAAACTTTAAGTTTATGGGGTTAATTCACAAAATATCTTATTGATTACGAGAATAAGAACTTCTACGTTGTAATTATTTTAAAAGAGTGGCCTACTATTTATTCAATGCATACATGTAGGTTTTGTTTGTGAAGAGTTCCGGATAATTAAAAAATCATTTTATTTTGTTTTTGTTTAATACCTTGATTTTTTTTTACATAAATCGATTCATTCATTCAGATATTTATCAGTTTGCCTTGGCTATTCAAGTCCTACACAACGTCTCACGAATTTGGTCTTTTTCTTACAAAACTTATATTCTTGTGGTGTATTCTTTTGTTGAAGAATGAATTTTGTCCCTTTTTTATTTTTTGTCTTTTTTTTGTGTCTCATTGACGTATAAGACAACCGGACTACCCCTTTCTTCATATTTAAAAACATACGAGATGACATCAATACCAATTCATGACACAAAATAACTTAGTTAAAATTACAACAGAAGAAAGATAATGAACATCGCTTTTATGGTCTACTTAATATCGAAGTCAGAATGTGGTCTTTGTAAAGATGTTGTAAATTAATCAAAAACAACAAAAAACAAAATAATTTGAATGTTTATATTGGAAACAGTAACGTTGTGTTAATCATTACAATTATTTTATTTCAAATGAATATCAAGCTGTAGCATTTTTCCGCTGCGAGCAAATTTTGACTTTTGACCGCATTTTAAAAATTAATTTCTTGTTGTTATCCTGTTGGAAGCTGCGCTGTGTAGTTTTTTTTTTCTTGTATTGTTTAATGCCAAATATAGTCAAGACAGAAAAAAAAAGTTGGAAGGTTACATGTTGAAATAGAGAATGGAAATGGGGAATGTTTCAAAGAGACAACAACCCGACCAAAGAGTAAACAAACAGCCGAAGGCCACCAAGTGGTCTTCAACACAGCGAGAAAATCCCGCACCCGAAGGCGCACTTCAGCTGGCCCCTTAACAAAAATGTGCACTAGTTCAGTGAAAATGGATGTCATACTAAACTCCTAAACAAATAAACAAATAAATGAACTAAAATTAAAAAAAACATACCAACTTGAAGACTAACAAAGGCCAGAGGCTCCTGACTTCATAAAAATTGATTATCAAAACATAACAAAAACACAAGTAAAGAACGTTTAAGTATTCAATATAAATCAAAACACAAAGGTTATTCCTGATTAGTTTTTCGAATTATTTTATTTAGGCGTTGAGACCCTTTGGTGACCCCACAGTTTAAATGTCTACATCGTGAGCAGTGGGCGTTACAGACGAACGTTCACCTAATCTGACTCAGTCAATGGGATATTTTAGCGCGCCAATCAATGGTCTCGTCTACACTGTTATGCACATGATTCTATTTCATGTATATTTTGAACACAGAAAAGATTGCCCCGGCACCCTTTGACAAAACAAAACCTTCTTTTTCTCTTATGTGCCCGCCTTCAGACTCTATGTTTTGAATTGTAGTTTCACTTTCCTTATTTGGTATTTATTCTTATGTAAGCTCCACGTGATGCAGGAATTTATTATCTTGGAGTTAGGCTTTTTCTTTCTTTTCGGGCGGGGACTCCAAGCAGACAACATGCATGTGTATAACGGCACTGTAGAATTTCTCAATAAATAAAGAAAGTTGCCGGTCCGGCACATGCAAAGATCGGTAAGAAAGCAAGGTTTTAATTTTAATTCGAGGGTTGAAAAAAAGGGGGGTGTTCCTCAGGGAATCTTTTTATCTTATGAACTCTACATTTAAAAGTTTTTTTTTCTTTTTTTAATTAAAACAGAGAAAACAAATGTTAGTCAACTTGTGAATGGTCTTTCTTCCTTTCTCCCATGCCATGTAATCCTCGCTAAAAATTCCGGTGGACCTCCTACGGCACCCATTAGTAGTTAAAGATTTGATTTCATTCAACAAATTAATTTATGACCTGCATGTACGTGTCGCTCAGAACACGGTCATATACCAAATGGTCAATATTAATCATCCATGTAATTTGCTCTATGGGATGTTTGCATACTTTCAACGGAGGCAAGTTCATGACAAAATTAAACTATACTGGCTGCTAAAAGCGAATAATTATTTCACTATTTCACTTCCATTAATGATCGAACAAAAAAAAATCATATTTTAGATTTTTTATATATCTCGTAGCTAGTGCCCTTTAATTAATCTGTTAATTAAAGTATTCATTTTGTCATAATAATTTAATTGAATCAACAATCAGTAATGTAACAAAACAAAAAAAAGAGAATCTATCAAAACATTACAAAAAATATTTTCTCATACAGCTTTCAAACAACAGAAATAACAAGCATCTGTGAGTATTGCATGGCAATATATAGTCCCCTACCGGTTAAAAACTTGATCCGTCTTTAAACTACATTGAATATAACATAACGAATATCAAGTCAATATCTTCAAGCATAACGAAAAAGGTGCGGAAATCAATTTAAGTGAATTTTCTGTCCAAGGGCCATAACACTGCACAAAATCATCCGAACGGAACAAAATTCAAACTTGATCTGTAACTTGTCATGATAAAACAATACACCAAATGTCAAATAAATATCTTGAAGCATGAAGAAAAAAAGAGTTGAACGCTGATGAGCTGGACTGACAGACAGACAGACAAGACAGACAGACAAGACAGATCGGCGGAGTGCAAACCTAAAGTCCCAAAAATACTTTGGAACACTAGTACTCAACTGTTGATATAAACGTCTCTTCATGTACGGACCTAGGGCGTGTTTTATTGGTCTCTTCTGTATATCTCCAGAATGTCTTCTAGTGAATAGTTCAAAATAATGAATCAGGACCTATTCAGGAGATATTCTGATGAAGAAGTTACAAAACAACAATACAATTTGCCGTCGAATATAGCATATTTTTTATGTTGGATTACATAAACGAAGTTTACGATAATTTATTAGAAAATTTAGTTACGCCAGTTTATTTGGTAGACATGACTTTAATAGTGTTCTCTGTTTTGGCATTGATGTAATTATATAAGTGTAAAGACAAAAACATGGTTGGAAGAAATCGCTGTGTACGTGATATTGTTTCTTAATGTTTTTCTAACTTAATTAAGATAAACAAATGCGGCTTAAAGCTCAGACTATTTATCTTTTTGAAATAATCTGAAACTATACAAAAAAATGTCAATATTTTACTGGTATATATATGACCGAAAAGGACATCTTTCCTTTAGAAATTGTATATAAAAGATATTGCAGAGTTCTCAAAATCTTTATTCCCTGTTGGTCCTTGAAGAAAAATCTACTGGTCAAAACCTTCGGACCACCACTTTTCCAGAACCTTGATCGTACAAATTTATATGTTTTCAAGGTACAAGTATACAAGGTAATGGCGTTTTCCAGACTGTTTATTACTAAATCCGTTTGTTGTGGAATGATTGACAGAGGCGGATTTTGGGGGCGGGGTGCCCAATCCCCTTTTGTGGGAAAAATTTGGTTGATTATATAGGTAATTACTGAAGCATGATTAGAGCGCGTTTCCTCTTGCCCCACCCCTCTTATGAACATTTCTTGATCCGCCACTGATTGATACTTTACTACTTCATTGAACTCCGGTTGATAGTTGCCTAATTGGCAATCATAACACATCTCCTTACTTGTGTTTTGATATTCTATACATGACTTTTAATTTCGCGTTTTGTCTAAACATGTATGAAATATTAGTCGCTGGACGTTAAAAACAAACAACAATCAATCAATTTAAACTCGTGTTAAATAAGGAGAACATCATTTGATTTTTTGGGGAAAAAAGGGGAGGGAGGATTTTGAATATGAATATGGTGGCCTGGTAAGAGCTGGAAAAAATAGGCATGCTTAGCGACAAGTTAAAAATTATAAATGAATAAAAAATTCCGCAGAAGATCCTCCTGCCCCATTCCCCTCCTTAGAATATCAAAAGGTCGTACCCTTACTGTTATTATCCGTGTGTTTTTTATTATTTATCCAGATAGTTGTCCTTATAGTGTCCTACTAAGGTTGCCATACCATAAACACGTTTATCACACATCTCATATTTTATCATTTCTGCATCTATAAATCTATTAATGTCATTTAGACTAAGCGACGCGATTTTGTCATGTGTCTCTGCCGTCTAAACTACCTATTAAAAAAGAAGAGGTAGAAGAGAGCCAGAAGATCTTCCCAATGCCAAAAAAAAACACAGAAATGGACCTTTTCCGGCTCACTACCGAAGAACAAAAAAACACGCCCGTAGTTGACGTTATAATTTTATATATACTCAACATGCTCAAAATTGGAATAAAAAAGGTATCAATTTAGATACTTCTCTTCAGACTCGTTATTTTTCCTTAAATCATTTATTTCTTCCAAAGTGTAATTTTATACTTTAACTTAGTCTGAGTTGTCATTATAGATGGTCCGAGTTGTCTTTTTTGAGACGGTTCGAATTGTCCCAGGGCGGACTTGTCTTGCACCCAACTAAAATGCCCTAAGTTTGAACACCATATTCAATTTCATGACCATCATACCATACTAACCAAATGAAATGTGAACTACTTTGATATAATTCGTAACTTTTTACCTTAAAGAATCCTGGTCCTGAGTAGATTTTGAAGTTGTCGTCAGCAAAAGATTAAAACACCGTTCTATTGCGGGCTTCCGTTGTCGTTGATTTCTATATTTTGTGCAATGTCAATTTCATCATGGAACACTTTCTCCACAATCAGGGGTTCATTAGGGGATAAAAATAAGTTTGATATTTATGTTATTAATATATATTAGTTACGATTTAAAAAGCTATCAATGTATTAATTTAAGTTGCAGTATAAAAACAATATAAGGTCAATGTCTTAAAGATATAAACTCTTTTGTATTCGGCACAAAACTGGGGAAGGGCTCAGTAAAACCTCGCCCTTCCCCAGTTTCTCAGCCTCATACAAACATTTTATATTTTTCTGACATTGACCTAAAATTGTATGTGTAGAAGAACTTAAAGATGACAAAAAGTTTAAGTACTAAAAAATGACTGAAATTTTCAGTACTGAAAAATGACTAAAATATTCAGTACTGTGAAATGACTGAAATTTACAGTACTGTAAAATGACTGAAATTTTCAGTACTGAAAAATGACTGATATTTTCAGTACTGAAAAATGACTGAAATTTTCAGTACTGAAAAGTGACTGAAATTTTCAGTACTGAAAAGTGACTGAAATTTTCAGTACTGAAAAATGAGCGAAATTTTCAGTACTGAAAACATTTTTTCTCAACATTACTAAAAATGATATATAAATAAATGTACTGATTAGTGATGTTTTCTAAAAGTACTGTTTATATAGCGGCATTAAATGTACTGATTAGCGATGTTTCCTAAAAGTACTGTTTATATAGCGGCATTTAATGTACTGATTAGCGATGTTTCCTAAAAGTACTGTAAATATAGCGGCATTTAATGTACTGATTATTCATGTTTCCTGAAAGTACTATTTATATAGCGGCATTTAATGTACATATAAACGTTAGGCAAATTGTTGGTAGTGTAGCTGAATCTCATATTTTCTCAACTTTTACAAATATGTATACAACTTAAGATACCGTACTGTCACCAACAATGGACAGAACGCATACCGTATAGTAAGCTTTAATGTATAAAAGGCCTTGTAAAGGTCATGGAAACGCTTTAATCAACCAAAAAGCTCACATGCCAGATATCAAGGCAAACAGACATGTTTAACTTTATGTGAAAACTTACATTTTTTATTCATACAACATCTAATTTGTGATTTTACATAATTCCAAGTGAAATTATCAATGATTTCACTAACTTCTAAACAATGTTAGGAATTTGCCAACATCATTCAAATTAGGGACTTATTTTTAAAATATTTCAGTTTAAAATTCTCTGGTTTTATAAATTCACTAAATGTTTATGTATGAATTGTCTTGGAAAATCAACCTCATTTATTAGGTCTTTCCACTTTTCCGTGGAAAGACCTATTGATTTTGTTCTGATTATTTTTTTTTTCTCTTTTGCTGTTTGGTTATTTCGCAAGATGTTGATTTGATATTTGTTATATGATATCGAACAGTTTATGCGCTTTCAAAACTGACACTGCTTAACCGAATACTTTATTTTGTAAGAGTTATCTCCCCGAACACACTTTTCCTTGTGTGCACTACTCCTTCGCAACCGTAAAAGATTACGACAAATTTATTCAACCAAACTGCTCGTTATATCCTCAGGATATGGAGAATAATATGGATCGAAGAGATCTAGAAACTCCATATGAGAGTTATTTCCCCTTATGTATTTGAAATAAGTGATTTGCATTTGTAACTGGTAAAACATAAGTGATAAAGACCTAGGGTCTTAAGATTTGAGGTCCTTGATCCAAAAAAAAAAAGAAAATTAGGTCAAGGTCAAAGGTTAAGGTCAAATTCTATTTTTTTGATTTTGGCTTATTCTGACTTCTTTTCATAAACCGTACAAGATATTGACAACATATTTTCATTGAATTGGCATTTGCGACATGTCGTAACTCATACATTTTGGTGGAAAGGGAGCGTATACATTAAATGGGAGTTTTCGCCCCTCGTATTTTTAGAATTATGCGTTAAGTGATATAACTAATTTACCATGCATATCAAAGACCAGGGTCTTTTGATTTAAAGTCTTTGGTTTATGAACTTGAAATTGAGGTCAAGGTCGTAGGTTAATTTGACCTTATAAATTTTGACTTATGCGTTAAATTTATATTTATACGTCATAAAGCCATAGGATTTTGTACATTAGGTAACTAGCCATGTAACCTTGAAAGCAAAACCGGAAGTGACCTTGTGTAAAAGGGAAGTGGCTTTTTTTTGTACTTATTGCATGTAAAAGTATACATAACAATATATTTTTGAAAGCAGTGTCAAATATATAATCAAATAATACCGGAAGTGATATTTTTCAGACCGGAAGTAACAAATTACCTCCGTTATTTTAAACAAAATTGCATGGAAACCATATATTTTTGGAATCAGCAAACAATGAGCTATCATTTGACACTGGAAATGACATTTGAAACCGATTTTTAATATTTTTGTATCAAAATTAATCGTAAGAAGTGGAAAGACCTTCAATAGTTCTCTGAACAATTGTTTTTTAATTTTTTTTTTTCTTCCGCCTATTTTATTTCTTGCGTTGTGTTTTTGTTTTATAAGATGTCGTTTATATATTTGGAATGTGATATCGTACAGTTTATACGATTTTGAAACTAACACTGCTTTACCGAACACTTTACGTTGTAAGAGACAAACACTGTTTTTCTTGTGGCCACTACTCCTTCGCAACCGTAAAAGTTTTCGACAAATTTATTTTACCAAATTGCTCGTTACATCTTCAGGATTAGGTTGACCATTTGGATCGAAGCTACCTTGAGACTCCATATGAGAGTTATTCCCCCTTATGCATATGATATTAGTGATATGCATTTCTGATAGTGATAGAGACCAAGGGTCTCTTTATTTGAGGTCTTTGGTCCAAAAAAGTTAAAATTCGGTCAAGGTCAAAGGTGAAGGTCATATTCTAAATTTTGATTTTGGCTTATTTTCACTTCTTTCCAAAAACCGTATCAGATATCGACAAATTATTTTTACTAAATTGTTAGTTGCGACATTTCGTAACACGTAAATTTTGATTGCAAGGGTACGTTGACCGTAAAGGTGAGTTTTCTCCCTTTTTATATTTAAAATTACATGTATGGTGGTATAACTCATTTACCAAGTATAATAAAGACCTAGGGTAATTTAATTAAAGATCCTTGGTTTATGACCTTGAAATTGAGCTCAAGTTCAATGTTGAAATTGACGTTCTAGATTTTGACCTTTGCTTTAACTTCATATTTAGACACGATAAAGCCATGGGACTCTTTTCATTAGGTTGCAATTTACATGAGCTTGAAAATCCAACCGGAAGTAGCATGTTTTTTACTTATTTGATGTTATATATATATAGAACCATATATTTTTGGAATGTGTCAAGTAAACTATCAAATAATACCGGAAGTGACATTTTTCAGACCGGAAGTAACAAATTATCTCCCTTATTTCAATTAAGGTGGACGATATTTAACGTACATTAAGGTATCATTCGACACTGTATTTGACACTTTAAACCGTATTTTAATATTTTCATATCAAAATGAATCGTAAGAAGTGGAGAGACTTCAATTGTTCTCTAAACAATTTTTTTCGGCCGCCTAATTTTTTTTTTCTTTCGCTGTTTGGTTGTTTCTCAAGATGTCGATTTGATATTTGGTATTTGATATCAAATAGTTTATACGCTTTTGAAACTGACCCTGTTTAACCGAACATTTTTTCCTCTAAGAGTTATCGCCCCAAACACTGTTTTTCTTGTGTCCACTACTCCTTCTCAACCGTAAAAGATTACGACAAATTTAATTTACCAAATTGCTCGTTATATCTTCAGAATTAGGCTGACCATTTGCACCGAAGCTATACGGAGACTCCATATGAAAGTTATTTCTCCTTATGCATCTGATATAAGTGATATGCATGTGTAGCTGGTAAACCACAAGTGATAGAGACCCAGGGTCATTTGATTTGAGGTTCTTCGTCCCCATAAAAGAAAATTAGTTCAAGGTTATTTTCTGATTTATTTATTTTTTACATTAAGTTCATATCGCTTCTTCCCAAAAAGAGTTATAGATATCGACAAAACAATTTAACCAAAACGTTTGTCGCGTCATGTCCTTACTGGAAATTTTTGGTCAAAATGGCACGCGTCATTTTATTGCATGGTCAATGCCTCTGAAATAGTCAAAATTAACAAATTACTTACTAAAACTTCAATCTTTGCAGCTATCATGTTGTAAATGTATCTTATTGTCTTTTTGTGTATATCAGCTCGGGACGTCACAATCACACCATCTGTAGTGCGTGCTACCTAAAATAAAATAG
This sequence comes from Mytilus californianus, assembly GCF_021869535.1. NCBI lineage: Eukaryota > Metazoa > Mollusca > Bivalvia > Mytilida > Mytilidae > Mytilus > Mytilus californianus. The sequence goes on along the minus strand of NW_026262701.1, from coordinate 12,379,816 downwards.
GGGTTTTTCCCTTTTCGAAAAGAATTAAAATGTGCACGTAGATTAAAAACAATGATCCATGCAGGTTAGGTCCGATTTCCTTTAAATACAAAATTGATTACAATACACACACAATAAGTAAAGACAAAAATTCCGGGAAGCCTTACAAAAAACTGAAAGAACATTTATAAAGGAAGATGCAAAGATATGTGTGTAGGATTTTTTTTTTAATCCTTGCATGTTCCTACAAATATCATGATTAAAATATAAATAAACATGTTGTTATTCTAAACTGTTTCCCAAAATTGATCGCCCTGAAGATCATAAAAAACATTTTATTAAAATAAAGTATGTCAATAAAGGTTTTGATTTTGTAAATATTGCCGGTATTTTTAACGACCATTCTGTTAAAGAACAAATTCCTGGATATTTTGATAATACTGAACTCCCTCTTATTTGTTATATTTACAAGAAATCTACCCGGAAATTTGTGTTTAATTATAGCCAAGTCTGTAAAGATGTAAATATCAGTGAAAATACACCTATGTCATGTAATCGTAGTAATTCCGAATACACTTATGGCCCCATTTCCCATGTTATAGCAGGAGACCTTAACATCGTTCGCGACCGAGAGTTAAAATCATTCCTCAGTAAAGGACCTAAATATCGTCCCCCGTCAATTATTAATTGGAATGAGTGTCGTAATATCATCCACGACTCACTTCGTGCTTACTGTTTGAAATGGATAAAACGGGGAAAAAGCTGACAAAAAATCTTTGGACTCTTTTTTTAATTCAGTAATGAAGATAGTTGATATACGTATACAACATTTTAAAGAACATTTTACTCTTAACAACAACCATAAAAATCCTATTTCTCGTATCAAACATAAACTATGTACTGGCTTCCGAAGCTACACAAATCACCTTACAAATATAGATTTATTTCGTCTTCAAGTCATTGTTCCACTACTAAATTGTCTATTCTACTTACTAGAACACTTGGTAAAATCAAAAACCTGATAATAAATTGTTAAAATAAGGCCTTTGAAAATAGTGGAATTAATTACTTTTGGAGTGTCCAAAACTCGTTGGAAGTACTTGATAAATTGCATGCATATATTGGTGAATCTGTTCAAAGTTTTGATTTTTCTACCCTATATACCACTTTGCCTCATATTCGTATTAAGAAAAAATTCACACACCTAATTAAATGGGCATTTAAAAAGTCGGAATGCGAATACATATGTTCAAACTCTTTTAGGTAATTTTTTAGTAGCAACAAACAAAAGAACTATGTCAATTGGAAATGCTTTGATACTATATCTGCCATTGAATTTTTTACTTGATAACATTTTTGTTCGCTTTAGAGATTCCGTATATTGTCAAGTTATCGGAATTCCAATGGGGACCTGTGCACCACTTATTGCGGACCTGTTTTTGTATTGTTATGAGTTACAATTTATGACGAAAATCAGCAAAGACCCATCGAAACAACATCTTATACAAAAGTTTAACAATACTTTTAGATATTTGGATGATATATTGGCTCTCTATAATGACGACTTCAGTATGTATACCAAAGAAATTTATCCTGTTGAACTTACTTTAAATAAAGCTAATACTAACAATGACCACTGTCCTTTCCTCGATCTTGATATCTATATCATTAACGGGAAGCTTAATACAAAAATTTATTATATAAGAGATGATTTTTCATTTCCTATCGTTAATTATCCATTTTAGATGGTGACGTTCCCTTGTCACCATCTTATGGTGTTTATATATCTCAACTTGTACGATTCGCTCGTGTATGTAACAACGTATTAGATTTTAGCGAGAGAAATTTATGTATTACTGAAAAATTATTACACCAGGGTTTTCGATATCATAAACTAGTCAAAACATTTACTAAATTTTATCATCGGTATAAGGACATCATTCGTAAATATAACTCAACATGCAGACATCTTATACGTTCGGGTATTTCACATCCAATCTTTTATGGTAATATTCTCTACAAAGCACAAAAATGTCAGTATTCACCTCAAAAGCTAACAAAACCTTTAAACAGACTTATTAAGAAGGGATACAGTTACGATACTGTTGTCAGGTCATTAAAGATTGCATATTTTGGCTTTAATATTGATTCACTTATAGGGTCTTGACATCGGAATTAACACATTTATTCTAAAACCAGTTGTTGGCATGACACGGGTTATGTTCTTCTCATATATTTTATGACGGTATAATACTAAACCCCTAACAGGAGGGATTGTGCCTGATATTCATATGATGAAGACATAATCTTTTAATCAGTTTAATTGAGGTCTGGAGCTGGCATGTCAGTAACTGCTAGTAGTCTGTTGTTATTTATGTATTATTGTCATTTTGTTTATTTTCTTTTGTTTCCTATTCTGACATCGTACTCGGACTTCTCTTATACTGAGTTTTACTGTGCGTACTGTTGTGCGTTTGTTTTTTCTACATTAGCTAGAGGTATAGGGGGAGGGTTGAGATCTCAAAAATCATGTTTAACCCCGCCGCATTTTTGCACCTGTCCAAAGTCAGGAGCCTCTGGCCTTTGTTAGTCTTGTATCATTTTTAATTTTAGTTTCCTGTGTATAATTTGGAGTTTAGTATGACGTCCATTATCACTGAACTAGTATACTTATTAGTTTAGGGGCCAGCTGAAGGACGCCTCCGGGTGCGGGAGTTTCTCGCTGCATTGAAGACCCATTGGTGGCCTTCAGCTGTTGTCTGCTCTATGTTCGGGTTGTTGTCTTTTTCACATATTTCCCATTTCCATTCTCAATTGTATGTTGCACGGACCCGTTTTCGAGTGTTCCTAGAGGCAAGGTCCCAAGTGTTTAAACACGGGAACTAGGCTCTCAGCAGTCCCTTTTCCATCTGTTCCTAGAGGCTAGGTCCCAAGTGTTTAAACACGGGAACAAGGCTCTAAGTCCCTTTTCAAGTGTTCCTAGAGGCTAAGTCCCAAGTGTTTAAACACAGGAATTAGGCTCTCAGTCCCTTTTCCATGTGTTCCTGAGGCTAGGTCCCAAGTGTGTAAACACGGGAACTAGGCTCTCAGTCCCTATTTCGCGTGTTCTTAGGGATAGGTCCCAAGTGTTCAAATACGGGAACTAGGCTATCAATTCCTTTTTTCGCGTGTTCCTAGAGGCTAGGTCCCAAATGTTTAAACAGGGGAACAAGGCTATCGATTCTCTTTTCGTGTGTTCCTAGAGGCTAGGACCCACGTGTTTAAACACGGAGATAGGCTCTTAATTCCGTTTTCGCTTGTTCCTAGAGGCTAGGTCCCATGTGATTAAATATAGAATCCACGCTTTCAATTCCGTTTTTGCATGTTCCTAGTGGCTCGGTCCCATGTGTTTAATCAACCAACCAATCAATCAATGCATGTTTTGGTCCCTTGTGTTTAATACGGGGTCCAAAATCTCATGTTTCAAGAGACCCTATCCCACGTGTTTAATTACTCAATCAATCAATCATGTTTCGGAGGGGAAAGATCGTTACCAATTGTTTGTATTGATTTACATTTTAATCTTATTCAATATGCTCATTTAGAAGATGAAAAAAGATTCCTTGAAGAGTTTCAATATGTTTTTATTACTTGTATAATCTAGACGTTTATTTTATAGCAATATTCATAACATTTAGGTAATTACACCCCTTATAAAAATAGGAAGATTTTGTACGATTGCAAATGAAACAGCTCACGATCAGAAACCAAATGATGTAGAATGTCAGCAACTATAGATCACCGTATTGCCTCCAGCATTAAATAAAACCCACACCGCATAGCAATATATAAAGGCCCCGATATGACAAATGTAAAACAAGTAAAACAATTCAAACGAGAAAAATAACGGCTTAATTTATGTATAAAACAATAAACGAAAACCAAATATGATATGCACATACAGGATGGGGCGGGGTAAATATGGTTGCAGGCGCACAAAACCTACCCCTAACCTGGGACAGTAAGTTACAGCACAACATAAAAATCAGGGTTTAACTCACCAGATCGATACAAAGCACAAAAACGAAAAAAACACCAAAGTACAGATCTGGGTGTACTCGCAGTTACTGAAAGCTAGTTCAAAGCCAATAACAACTAATAAGAAAATCATATTTTTAAAACTAAAATATCAATCTGTACACATACAACTTCCAATGGATTTAGTGTAAAGATGTCATCAATAGAAAAACATGACCTTGTGCAATGCCAAAATATAAGTATCTTGTTTAGATCTTATTTACAATTTAGACAATAACACCTGCTTACCTTGAAATTTTTACCTGCATTTCAGTACACGATAAATTCATCTCTTGTCAAAACAGATGTTTATAGTTTTAGGTAAGATGGTGTGTAAAACTAAACATATTGCAACTGAGATTAAAGAAAGTAAAATTTCGTTCAATGCGTTTTAAAAAAATAATATAGGGAACCTGCATTGCTCCATTGTTCATAAGCCATCACTAGTAAATGAATTTAAGTCAGATCAAAATTGTATTACTAGTGCATGCGTTCCTGCAAGGTAAATGCCAGTATCAATACCATCCATCCTATTTAAACCATTTTTGTTAATCAAGATAATATAGTTGTTGATGTTAAAGGAATTTAAGGAAGGAATTGCATTTAACATAATGAAATTGACATCCAACTGCAAATATAAAAATAAGAAGATGTGGTATGATTGCCCATGAGAACTCTCCTCTTGAGACCAAATGACGTAGAAGTTAGCAACTATTGTTCACCGAACGGCCTTCAACAATAAGCGAAACCCATTCCACATACCAAACTATAACTGGCCTTGAAGTGACAAATATTAAACAATTCCAACGAGACAATTGATGGCCTGATTTATGTACAAAACAATAAGCGAACAAAATAATATGATATACAGCAAACAGCAACCAATAAATTACCGGCACATATAAAATGTGTAAAGTCAATGTTTAAGTATTAAAGGTCAGATTGTCCCTTAATTTAAAAAGAATATTTCACAGTGTGCAAGAATTAAAGTTACTAAGCGAGTATATTTGCCTGCAAATAATACCATAATTATTGAGGGTACTACAACGGATTCAATTGCAGTTGATTAATCATTACGAAACTACTAGATTTATAAAAAAAGTAAACGTCCTTTCAAATCAAACATTTTTGTTGATGCAGAAAATAAATTTTATTTAGCTAACAAAAACATGAATTCAATATCAGTTAAAATAACACAAGGTGAAAAAATTGCAAACCTGATGACAATTGACGAAGTTTTTCGTTTCAATACGGTGCAAATAGATTCTAAATATGATGACAGATCAAAAGAAATCAATACTTTAATAGAAGATGCTGACATTTCTGAGCATTTAAAACATATGCTAGATAAAGTATCCTCAGAGTTAAAAGATAAAGAGAAACACAATGGCGTTACTAATACGTGAATATATGGATGTATATGTTGGTCATAATTGATCTCTTGGGCGAACAGATAGAGTGAAACACTACATATACATGTGATGCAAAACCTGTTAAGATATCCCCCTAATAAAACTGTTGATAGATTCTATTTTTGCTGACAGTTGTTGTTTTAATAGTAGATACTGACGTGCATGATGTTTTAAATCCAACGCAAGACAAAGTATCCTTAGCGTAAAAAGGTGAAAATTAACATCTCAACTAATACATGAAATTAATGATATGCATGTGTTGGTCCTGGGTGATCTCGTGGGCGAAGTGATAGAGTGAAACACTATACAAACACATGTGACGCTAAGACCTATTAATATATCCGCACAAAGAAGAGCTTTGCAACAGAGGGATATTCTGGGGGAGGATGAAAGACTAGAATTGAACACAGCTGTACGCTGTTGGCAGACAAGGTGCGCCTTTAGAAAACTTAGGAATGGTTCTATGAGCTTTTAGTTCGATGTTAGAAAGTTTAGGGGAAAAATAGTAAAGAATGCATATTCATTACAACGCATTGATAACATTCTTTAAATTAATTCAATTATCTGTAAATTTACTGTTTATAAAATGTTTAAATATTCAAATCATTAAGGTTTCTCTACCCACAGATATATATTGCCTAAGTCTTATGTTGGATTTTTTTGGTTTTTAATACGTTTCAACATGGTATCTGATTTAGCCTTCGAACTGTTTTGGTTCGAGCGTCACTGATGAGTCTGTTGTAGACAAAACGAGCGTCCGGCACAAAACATTTTAAGCCTGGTTTCTTTGATGACTTTTATACTCTAAGTGCTTTGACTTAGCTACCGGTTAGTTTCAGATAGGGGTTGCAGAGATTAACAGTAAACAACGTTTTTCAAAATATAAAGGCTTGTATCAGTTTCTTGTAAGTTTGATGGATTTGTGTAATTCTTCCGCTACGTTTAGCCGGCTCATGAATACAATTTTAAGGAGTTAATAGGGCTGTTGTCTTTGCTCTTGATCATTAGATGAGAAGATTTTGATGCGCTACTGATAATTTGAGAGCCGTAATTCAATGCTTAATTTTAAACTGAAATCGAGTAAATGGTTGTTTTTTCCAAACAGATGTAAAATTTTGGGAAAAATGTCTCGATAACGGCATAACTCATGAAAAGATTCAATCCGTTCAAACACAACATACACCATTTACTCTCACAGAAATACGTAGCTTTTAAGTCTTCGAAAGGATATTTCCGCCGTGTAATACCGGATTTCTCAACAATAATTATTGCCCTTCTTTGGACTCGTTTGGCATTTTGCACAAAATAATAAATCATAAATTTATGATGAGAAATGTGAAATATTGTTTTGACTTTAAAATTGCTTAACAACTGCTCCGACACTATAATTTCTAAACAAAGGTCGTTCCAATCCCACATTAATATTTTATTGTTAAAAAGAAATAGTTTACATACAGATAAATCATCTACCTTGCAACCACATTAGCCAACAAGGAAAATAATAGTTTAAACACGACTTCAAACTGGCTGAGTTATTGATTAAATTGTCATTTAGCATAAATGCTAGAGTTTTGTCTAAATATTGGTGTTCTATTAAATATGATGTTACAATATGATGAAAAACATTTAAAAGTCAGAGATTAAAAACAAAACCGAAAGAAACAAAAGTTTGTTAAGACAAAGATAAATGTTTAGAGATTCATAACAATCTTGTTTAACATTTGGATTATCAATTATGATAAAAGATGGAACTTTATTTTTCAACGATATTAATTACATTGTACAAGCTCATTTTGGGAGAAACAAAACTGAAAATCTTAAAAACTACGCTTTCATCTATATTTAAGTACACAAGAAATTCATCACTTTTCAATCACATGTACAGATTTGCAAAGAAATGTGTAATACTACATGTATTTGGGGAATTTAAGACATATATAGAGACTTTCGTACAGTTTTGTTGAATGTGGAACTCGCTTTGCTGCGTTGTCTAGAAGTCATTATTTCCTGGAAGGTAAATACCAGGAGTCATAACAGTTGTGCTGTTTATTTTAATTAGTTTTACTATTTTCTGGTCCATCTTTTGTATTCAAATGTGTCGGCTCTTACCGGAATATTTGGATATGAATATAGCTAGGTAATAACTGGAAAAAATAAATGCCCCAAACAGGAATATTCTGTTTAACAAAATGCAAGAATTAAAGGGAAGAGTTGTGTACAAATCAATAACTTGTTTTAGCATCATGTGAAAATGAATTTCCATCTGCATAATTTCTCTCGACCCCACCACCGAGAAAATACAATGGTCGTCATCAAGTCAGTGTTCAGATCTGAAAACATGTTAAATTGGAATAACAATGTTTGGAAGATTTTGATAACAAAACAATGTTTCTTAAAGGAGTACATCCTCTTTATTTACACTGCATTTTTGATATAAAGCTCATGATCTTTTTATATTAATTGTTGTTTATTTTGGTACCTAATAAATATCATCATTTACGAATTTTCTCATTTAATTTTTATATTTCCCAAAATTCTGAAATTGTTCTGGTTCAAATTAATGTCCGTTTACATTTTATTGATAATTTTATTAAACAAACTGGTTCATGTAAATCATCTTGGTTCAGATTCCATTCTTTATATACCTCACAAAAAATGCATAATACTTCAAAATCCAAATATGTAGGCAAGTAAGATGCATGTGCAGTGAGTCATTAATACACAATATATAGGTTTGCTTGGACAAAAATCCCTAGTGTTACTATAATGATTAAAACTTGGGTTTGCTTTTCATTGGTAATATAAATAACTCATAAGCAAAGCAAAATTTAAGGCATATTAATTATCTTACCCCTAAATATATATATATAAAAAAAGGAAGTCGGGCATAACGTTCTCTGACAATTTCTTACATTTAACTTATAACTTTGACGACAGACCTTTATTCTTTAACTCGAAAATGAATAACTTCATCTATTAAACCTTCGCTTGTAGTCTTCACTATCTGAAAATTTCAAATCTGTCCATTTGTAAAATATTTTAATATATTTTGTATAGACCTAGAGAAAATCGCTTTAACAACCAACAAAGACAATACGTTCAGTAATATGTAGGCATGAAAACATATTGAATATCGTGCAAATAGATAGAAAAAACATAGTTTTACGGTTTTTGAAATACTACTTACAATTTGTGGTGGTAATGATACAATGTGATTAACATTAATTATTGTAAGAGCTATCATTACAGCAGGTCTTTTATTTACAATGGCTACTTTATTTTCTTAATCAAAACAAACAATACATGAAATCAAGAATGAGATTTTTGTTCATAATTTATGCATGTAAATCGTTGGAATAATGGGTAGAAAGTGAAGTAGGATTTCACTTGCTCTTTCACTTTCAGATATATTGATGATGTCCTGTCACTCAATAACCAACATTGCAGTGAGTGCTTCTTGTATATGTAAGGGAACTTAAAAGAGAGGCGAAAGATACCAATGTAATATTCAAACTCATAAGATGAAAACGAACTGACAATGCCATGGCAAAAACCAAAACGTTACGAAAAGACAAACAACAGTCCACAAACCACAACAATGAAGAAAAAACGACTGATCAATACGAACCCCACCAAAAACCGAGGGTGATCTTAAGTGCTCAGAAGGATAGAAAGATACTACTCCACGTGTGGCATTCTTCATATTGCTCATGTAAGTACAAACCCGGTATTATTTGGTAGGTCACATTCGAGAGATGATTTTATCACAAAACTCTTGGTTTAATAGCGTCTCTGTAAACAGCAACCCTCTTTCAAGGAAATCATGATAATAAATAAAATCAGATAGGCCATGCAAGCTCTGGTATCTCGTATCAAAAACTCATCATAGATACCAGGGTTAAAATTTTATACGCCAGATGCGCGTTTCGTCTTCAAAAGGCTTATCATCAGTGACGCTTGAATCAAAAAATTTATAAGGCCAAATAAAGTATGAAGTTGAAGAGCATCAACTGGGATATACATACTCCATATACAGGCGCTGCTGGAATGTTGCTACATAAAAATGAAATTTTCAGCATTGGGAAACTGAAATGTTTTACTATATACGGTATATTTTATCAACGACAAAACTACTGGGTCCCAATTATAGTCGCATCAATCTTTTATGTCTGTTTTGGTTGTTCACCCAATGTTATCAATATAACGAAACTATAAACAACTGTCATACATTGATTGATTGACGCCACTTTCAACACTATTGTGCTTTTTCGTTTTATTTGAAGAGGAAGCCGGAGAGCCCGGAGAGAAACATAGACCTTCAGTAGAAAAACTGACAATCCTAGTCAATTAAGATTAGAGTCGAGTGCACCTGCCCCGTACGGGATTCGAACTCACAACCTCAGTGTTGACTGGCTAGTGATACAGTAGTTCGACTATTTAGACTACTCGGCCACCGAGGCCCCTCAACTGTCATACAAGTGAGAGGTTTAGCTAGCTATAAAACCAGGTTTTCTGAAAATGCATGCATCAAATCAGAAATGTGGCACGTGTTTTTCACTTGTTCCGTTGATTGATAGCGTTTGATTTTGTCAATTTTTGTGGACTTCCCCTTTTTTAATTTCCCTTGCTCTTGAATGCAGTAATTCAGATAAAGCATACTATCGAAAGGGTCTGCTCATGACACAAAAACAGTTATGAGGGAAAACGACCGAAATCGACATTACATAAATGTTATGGTCACCATCTTGAATTGGTTGACCGATACGAAATGTCTTATTCCCGATATTGATATTTTGATTAAGTGTGGATTAGCATGGCTGGTAATGCAAACATAACAGGAGAAACTTACTTTGTCGACACATCCTGTCGCGTTCCATTAGGAGTTCCATCAGTTGTTTTTGTTTTTACCTTGACTCGTATATTCGTAATGTATTAATGAGATATGAGCATTGGTAAATAACTGTTGTCTCTATTTTAAATACATCGAACAATACTATGTTGCCTGCTACCATCACAAAATTTTGGCTACTTCTGCTTTCTAACATGTTTTTAAATTTCAAACTATTCAAGAACATACTACATTGTGTTTATATTAAAATACGAATTCGGTGTCCCAAAACATTTTGTATGAACATAATATTGTCAAATAAATAAGACAAGCTTTTCAGAAATGACATTTTTAAGTCATCTTATTGGTCTTTTTGACGAAATATCTGTGTCTTCGTTTTTTTTTTACTTATGCATTCCAGCTATTTAAAATATCATGGGAAGGCAAGTGATGTATACTATTTTTTCGATATTGAAATGCAGCACAGCATTCGAATTAAGGTTTCAAACATAATATCACCAAACACTTAGATGATCGTATTGCGTTCTTCTTGCCTTAAGGACACGTGACTATGGGGAATGAAATCATTGTTTGTCTTGACGGAAACAATATTAAACACAACCCAACAATATTATATCACCTTGATGAATAAGTTAATTCTAATCAATGGACAAATAATTTTCATTGGAAGAAAGATACATTAACGAGTTTTATTCGTTTTATAAACAAATACTATTCACGAGTTTAACCATTGTGACAATTAAAGTCTTTGTATCGTTTATTGAAGTAAAATTCAAAATTCAAGAAAACCACTAATGTAATCGATTTTTTTATCATCAACCGTACCTAAATGGTATTATTTTATAATATAGAAGTGGTCAATATTAGAAACAGTTATCAGAGAAAGCAGCTAACTCAAATCAATTTCAATAGTATGAATAATTTTTGCATTGAAGATATTGAATTATAAAAGGACTAATATTTACTGATACGAACTAATTTAAATTTTAATATGTGAATGGATAACGAGCAAACAGATAGTGTCTTCAAACAGGTAAGCGTTTTCCTAGACTACTTTGTATTTATAATTTTAGATCATTTTTATTACAGCTTTTATTATTTCACTTTTATTAGAAGCATAGAGATATGGTTTTTTTTAAGACAAACTGCAAGTAGTTAAATTTATAATTTAATGAAGCATTTGTCTATAAAGCAAAATTGTTGCTGAAAAAATTCCTTAAATACATGTTGATGGATATATATAGTGAACGTCGCTATATATAATAATTTTAATTTGCATCGAATTCACAAGATATTAATATAAAGCAGTTAATATCGCGAGGAAAGGAAAATACTTTGCATATTTGATATAGAGTATACATCAATTATACATTGTATGTCGAGTAAGAGTAAAAAAACTGCTTAGTTATTTAGATATCTGTTTTTTTCTATTTTAGATAAGAAAAAATTAAGTATTACAGTAATGATTAAAAATATTTGATAGGGGATAAAAAATTAAGAAGATCAGAACAATCGTACACCGATGCTTTATTTTGATACATATTATACATATACCATATACCATGTATGGCTGAAACCATGTATTTTTAACTAATAATCGCCTTTAACATGTATGATTTGCTATTTTTCTTGTTATTTTTAATGTAATGTTACTTCAATGTTATTTGTAAATGCCCATTTGTAGCAACCAAATATTTACCATCTGCCCTTAAATTACGAATTAAGAGATGCGTATGTTTGTTTCGTCCTGCTGAATGTGGTTCATTCGAAGAATTTTCGAATGAATGCATGATAAAAATGCTCTTAAAGAAGACGTTTTAATTAGAGAGCGAAATTGAAATACTAAACGTTACAGGTACCAGAATTAGGCTTGTTTGAAGAAGTAAGTTACAGAGCATATTGATTATAGAATTGTTTGGAATATAGTCCTAATAGCAATCGAAATTAACGAACAAACTAATTTAAATGATTCATCATCTACCTTAAGTTAGCTGACCGTTATTCTAAATGCCATGATATATTGAATATTGACTTCAAATAACTGGAGACAGGATACGTTAATATCAAGCTATCTGGCGGGGGGTACTTCTAATGTGTCTATGGGAGAGCTGCAATTACTTATAAATAGAGGATGGCATTGAAAGATACGATCGGCTTACTCTCGGATACTTCCCAGCTAACCCTCAGATATTTGGGGTAACCTATGGAAACCTTAGTTTGGGTAAGCTCATAAACAATATTCCTGTCCCACTTTTTCATGATCAACTTCAATAAAAAGACACACTGAACTTAAAGGATCAATTATGTAGAGAGAAATTTTAGTTTGTTTTTAATTTATTTCGCAGAGAATAATATCAGGAGTTTGGAGCCTACTGCTGCAGAGAGCAAATCTAAAAATGAAAGTAGAAAAATGGAAATTAAAAATAACTCATTAATGTTTTGCTATTCATCTACGTCGTAGATTCCCCAACATTGCATTCGATATTTGTACAACTTACCCGTCCATAATACAGATATTGTAGATATTGAAGGTAGACTAGAAAAAAGAAAAATAAGTTTGACTTTTTTTCCGTGTGGATAGATGATCATAAAAAATATTCCAATTCATTTATGCAAGCGGGAAGATTTCATGAATGTTTTTAGTGAAACATTTTATAATTAATTAAGTGTTTCCATTTGTGGTAAAAACTGCCTGAGGAGAACATGGCAGAACTAAAAATTAAGAATCCTTCCAATTGTAGTGAAATATAAGCTGGATTAAGAATCAAATTAACAACAAAGTATATAATGATGATTAAATAAATAATAGAATGTAATGAATATGACGGCTTGTCATATAGATGCTAGTTCTAGAAGGAGAATTCATATTAATGAAGGTGAAAAACGTATACATTTTTCAACAATGTACAAATTTAAATATAAAAAATGGGATTAAAGGTGTTAAAACTGAAAAGACCTTCCCAATCAATCACGTTTAAGAGACTGATTTTTTATTCTTGATGATTAATACAAGTTGTCTACCTCTAGGGTCGTTGACAGTATAATTTTAACTACGAACGATAATTAGGATAAAAATATTATTATTCTGAATGAATGTAAAATTCGTATCTATTTTCGTCAATGCTCTTTCGCAGTAATAATAAGACTGGTATAACTCTTGTTTTAAGAATCCTGGAAAGAATAAATGAATATCATTTAAATAACCTCAAACTTTAAATACCCCCTTCTCTGTCTGCTCGTTGAATTGAAATGCATGCTGCATTGTAATGTCAATTATGTATTGAATATATTGATTGTTTATAACAGCAATAGATTTATTCAATGGCATATCTTTGGTAGTTTCTATAAAATGTATTCCAACATTGTGTGGATTTCAGGCGGTTAGGAACATATTGTTGATTTCTAATTGCCTTTGCTTTTCTTTTGTGTAATTGTCTCATAGGGGTTTACATAAAACAGACTTTTATTCATTGACAACTTTCATAGTGTAATGTAAAAAAAAACTCAGATTTTTTTTATCCCTCAGAGGTACTAAAAATATTGGTAAAAACAATTAATAATGCTCTCTTGCGTCTATTTGTGTACATAAGTAAGCTCCCAATCAGGCAATGGTCCTCTCGAACAGAAAGTTTCCCATTTATATAAATTCCCCATTTCTTTTTAAACCAGTTCTTGTATTCTAATGAAACTTTCCGTGAACAGCCATTATTTGACATTTGTAGGTTGCTTTAATAATTTGGAGACCAAATAACAACAAATTGAGTTTAACTTTCACAAAATCATAATAGTCAGCCTAAGTATAACTCATTTTTCATTTCCTCAATAAAATATGATTGTTGGTTTGGTTTGGAAAATCATTAAATTTCTAATTCAATATAAAGGAACAATATTCCCTTATCTGTAACCTATTAACTTAAAAAAAACGGTTTTCGTTGACTGTTGCATAAAGATAATGCACCTCTTAATTTTTATTTACCTCATCGAAACAATTTCGTGAGATGTTTGAATAGGACTATTAACACTCTTGCAACATCTATCTGCAAAGATTCCAAATGTTCTTCAACACCTTTCCTACCTTGATGATAACTATGTTGTCGTCCCTGCATTCAACGTCTCTAACAAAATTGTTTGATAAAGGAATAAGGTATCGAAAATTCACTTGGAAACGAAACCCACAATGTATTCCAACTTTACTTACTGAAGAGGAAATTCAGACAAATCATAGGTTTATTCCATGTTCCTCTGGAATTTAATCAAAGACGAAGAACTGGCGTCATTACAACACACTCTGTATTGCTGATTCTGCCAAATGATCCACGAACTTTTTCCACATTATTAACAATTATTTCATCAGCAATCGACCTGGGCAGCAGAGCTACTTACTCTAGGGACAATTGGAATCAGGCATGGATACTACAAAATTCAAAATCTCGATTAAAGTACATACAATCTAAACCTCGGTCCTCCTGTAATACTATAAAACAAAATGACATATCTACCCTTAACACTAGTATTCCGAACTATAAACTTAAAGACCTATTGAAAAAATAAGTTCAACTTTGTTTCCTAAAAAGAAAGACCAACGTAGAAACAAATGTCTTGTTTAAGAAAGGAATAAGTCATTCTTTGTGAAACAAAACAAAACAGATTTTTTTCTTAATCTAATATCAAGATGTTTGGTGGACGCATTTTTCAATAGACAATCGACATGCCTGTTGGAACCAAATGTATTCCTTTTCCTGTCGACTTAAACTATTATTGTTACTAGGCAGACTTTATACAAGAGCTTCTAAGGAAGAATAAAAAGAACTAGCATATCCTTTAACTTCATGTTCCACTTAATAGATGATGTTCTCTTACTAACTAATAACGGTTTGTGACTATAAGTTAAAAGCATATATCCCATCGGCATGAAATAAAAGAAACCACGTATACATTTAAGTATGCCTCATATCTTGACAGACAATAAGAGTCGGTAAATAACTAACCAGAGCCAGTGGTTTCTTATGGTAAAGTTGAAGTCATCCGTTTCAAATTGTATGGACAATATTATGATTAGGTTGATCGTTCTTGTATATTTGTATTCCAGATATGATCACAAATATGTTCATTGTGGCGGTCATAAGCTCGTTCAAGCTTCGATAGTTAGTTCGAATAATAAGACTAAAAAACAAATTTCTTCTTCTATGAGCTACAATAGACGGATGCTACAAGTGGCCTTGTCACGTCGATCAGCTTATGGAGCACCTAAGATCGACCGTAGTTATTCAGTGGGTTTTTTCTTGCTTATTCTTTAGTTTCAGACGTATTGCTTTATACTTTTTTCTCGTCGTTTATCGTTATTCCACGGTGTCGATTTTTCTTAAACATATATCATGATTGTTCTTTTGGAATCTTCTGAACTTTTTTTATTACAAGTAATCGAGTTGCACACTTTTTACTTATGGTTTGAATTATTAAATTGTATTTGAAAAATGTTTAATTTATCATGCATATAGTTTTTTTCATCAATTCTATTTTGAATTATAACTATTTAGCAGACGCAAATTGAGCTGCACAGTTTGTAAATAGAACCACGGTAGTACTATTTCAGTATAACTGATAAATCGTATATATATATATATATAAACAAGTCTAAATTGAAAACAACGTTCAAACCTATGATTGCGTTGGATAAAAACCGCAATTTTTATACGTGTGCATGCAAAACAATTTTTTTGGTAGAGGGGTCTAAATACAGCACAAACAACATTTTCCAAAAGACCAAAAAAGTGAAAAAGTATATTTTAACAAAACGCATTTGACTAGCAGATCGAACAACGGATGTTCTTAAACCCTGCTGACTGCCATTGACGATTGCCAAATAAACGGATCACCAGATGTAACAAAATGGATCTTACAATAATTTATTACCAAATAGAAAACAATAAACTTGCGGAAAAGATGGTATATCGCAAACATGAGGTGCAAAAATTTGTACACCATATCCGGATTTCGACAATTTATGTCTCTTCAGTGCTGTTAGGAATCGAAACGGTATTTGGAAGGCCATATAATTTACCTCAATTTAGGATAGACTCTTGAATTTTGAAAGAGTCAAAATAGGATGAACGGATCATATAAACCCGAAGGCAAATATAATACAAGCCCAAACGAAAAAAATAGAAACAAGTCTAAATTGAAAACAACGTTCAAACCTATGATTGCTTTGGATATAAACCGCAATTTTTATACGTGTGCATGCAAAACAAATTTCTTGGTAAAGGGGTCTAAATACAGCACAAACACCATTTTCCAAAAGACCAAAAAAGTGAAAAAAGTATTTTTAACGAAACGTATTTGACTAGCAGGTCGAACAACTGATGTTCTTAAACCCTGATGACTGCCATTGGCGATACCTCAATTTAGGATAGACTCTTGAATTTTGAAAGAGTCAAAATAGGATGAACGGATCATATAAACCCGAAGGCAAATATAATACAAGCCCAAACGAAAAAATATAAACAAGTCTATATATATATATATATAAAATGACTGAATAATAGCCAACGATAAATCTTACGGGGCGATGGATCATAAAATTATGATACAGTACACTACAAAATATAATATATAACAACTCTAAAAGGGTACAACATCACCAAAAAATAATTAAATCATGAACAAATTTTTATACATTTCGGATAACTTATATCCTTCATCAGTAAGATGTAAAATGAATCTTATCTTGACATGTGGTAGTCAAACTGAAATAAAAATCTTGAATTATATACAAATTATCTATAATCAATTTTTTTTTTCAATACTAATGTTTGGGAGGAGGAATAAATTTCGTAAAACTGTAAGAGTCCAAAACGGAAGCCTGAGTTACTGGAAACAAGTGATGGTAGGGAAAATGAGTGACACATTCTATGTTTTTTTATGTATGTCCTCTGGGGAATCTGTCCTAAGCTTTCTTATCCAACACCTTTCCCGAGCAAGTCTGTCGGCCCTTGACCAATCCTCGTTGTGGTCTATGATAGTGATGGTAAGGTTTTTGGGCGTGCCCAGGTGATCTCAAATGACGACTTACGGGGAGGTCGGGCTTGCAGGTATAGTCACTTCGTTGACCATTCATGCGTTTGTTGAATGGCTGTTCTGTCTCGCCAACATACTGCATGCCACATCGACACTGACGAAGGTATACAACATTCTGGGTTTTGTAAGTTACATTGCAAAATATAGTGTACACAGACCCAGTGGAGTGGCAAGTAAATGTTTGAGTATTCAGTATTTGTTGGCAAGTCAGACATCGTCTATTACCACACGACTTGCACCATCCTGCAGTTGAACAGCTTTTATTAAGGGAGACATCAGCTCTCACAAATAAGTCTTTCAGACTTGCTGGTCTCCGAAAAGCTAAGATAGGAGGTTTGGGAAAAATCTTGGATAATTTATGGTGCTTGGCAATAGTTTGCCAATTGGAATGGATCAAACGTGAAAGGTTAGTAAAGGCGGGATTGTATGTTAAAACAAATGGAACTATTTTGCTGCGCCTCTTCTGTTTGTATTGTAATATGTCATTGTGGCTGTTATTGTTAGCACGTGCAAATCCCTTATCTATGTCCCATTTCTTATAACCTTGTTTGGTCAAAAATCCGCGAAGTTCCTGTAACCGTTTAGTGACAGCCTCCTCAGAGGAGCAAATCCGCTTTACTCTGAGAGCTTGACTATATGGGATACTTTTTGTACAGTGCTTGGGTGACAGCTTTGGGGAGAAAGGTACTGATGTTTATCTGTAGGTTTACAGTAGAGGTCTGTTGATATGACACCGTCCTTTATAGATGTAGTTGCGTCTAAGAAAGATATTTTAGAGTCGGAAATTTCATATGTAAATTTAATTGACTGGTGGGCGTTGTTTGCATGTCTGATGAAATCATCTAGTTTAAGTTGGGATTCAATCCATTTCATGTCAACATCATCGATGAAACGGAACCAAGACAGTGGTTTGGATAAAGATGTTGAAATGATTTGTTTCTCTAATTTGCCCAAGAAAATATTGGCGTAAAACGGTGCCATTTTCGTCCCTATCGCTGTCCCGATTATCTGAAGGTAATGTTCACCATTAAAGGTGAAATTGTTGCATTTCAGAACCAGAGTTAGCAGCTGGACTAAACATTCGGTAGGTGGTTCTAAAGTGTTGCGCGAGTCCCACATTTCCTTACACGATTGTATTCCGTCATCATGAGGTATGTTGGTATACAATGAGGTGACATCTACAGTGACAAGGAGAGTTTTCGGAGGAAGAGGGTTCATGGATTCTATTTTACGAAGGTATTCTGTGGTGTCTTGAATGTGAGAAGGAATTTTTTTACATTAGGTCTTAAATGAAAGTCTACGAATTCCTAGATTTTCTCAGTCGGGTGTCCGTTTGCGGATACAATGGGTCTACCTTACAGTCAAGCCATCAGACTAAAGCACTGGCGTCTTATCGAAAATGACTCTTCCTTAAAAGAAATTTTTCCATCACCTCCTGTTAATTCCTACCGCAGACCCAAAAATCTCAAAGACATACTTGTCACATCTAAAGTTAAGAAACAAGAGACTTCTAAAATTGGATATTACAAACAATGCGGAAGAACCAATTGTAAGTGCTGTAAAGTCGCCAACACTGACCACTCTTTCAGCAGCACAGTAACAAAGCAGCGATACAACATCTATGTTACATCTAATTGCAAAACGGAAAATAGTATTTATATTCTTACTTGTGGAACTTGCAAGCTGCAGTATGTTGGTGAAACAGAAACGAAATTCAACATCAGACTTAACAATCACCGGTCTTTTAATACAAAAGGAAGAAACTGTCCAATTACGAGACACCTCTTAAGAACAGAGCATTCTTTTGAAAATATCACCTTTCAAATTATTGAGGTAAACCAAAATTGGGACTCCCAAAGGAGAAAACAGAGAGAAAGGTTCTGGATGCATCAGCTACGTACTCTTGAACCTGATTGACTTAATGAGAGAGATGAAAAACAGTTCTACCCAAAACCAAAGGAATAAATCCTGAACTTCATTCTATTTAACTAATACAACTATTTGTCTTGATTTAAGAATTGCTATGTACAATAAGCGGGAAAATTATTTTTCTAGACATTTAGCATTGAGCTGCAAAAATATCTTTACAGCCTCTAACTTTTACCTGGTTTGCTGTGTGAATGATATAAAATATAACAACTAATTTTATAACACTCATTAGTGTGTTAAAGTTACATTCTTAGGCACTTATATATATATATATATTTCTCTAATTCTAAGGAAATTTATCCCTTTCCGAACCTATTGTATAAAAAAATTTAATCAACGTGTGGTTGACGTTGATCTCAGAAGATGATTGGATGAATTTAAGGGTCATAACCTTTAGCAGCACACTGGATGTATCAAAATATGCCAACAGGTGTTAATGAAATTGACAACTTCGGGGAATGTGGAAGGCACTGGAAGGGGACTTTCGTTTAACAAAAATGAAAATTTATTTATTAATCATTAGAGAAACAGATTCTTACATAGTTACTCGTGGATTATCGGATTTATCCAATCTCGATAGTTAAATTATGAATTTTAAAGTCCTCGCCGAGGCTCGGACATTAAAATTGATAATTTAACTATCTCGATTGGATAAATCCGATAATCCACTGGTATCAATGTAAGAATCTATATATATATATATATATATATATATATATATATATAAATATATAAATAATATGTCAAAAATATTAGATAAAGTCTTTATTCTGAATAGAACGAACTCAAGTCAACAAGTACATTAAATAATGTTAGGATGTAAATACAAATCGTTAAAAATTGATAAAAGGGTTGCTATTAAAGTTTCTAGGTTCGATTCCCATGTGTTGAAAATAGCCTCGGGTATTGTATATTACTCTCTACCATGCAAATTTACCAAAAAGAAACAGTTAATGTTGTTAACACCAATAAAATTATTTCAATGCGTCTTGAAAGCATTGTTTTATATGTTTTTATTTTTTGTATTGAAGTAATTGTTCTTATATTGGTACACAAATATTACAGCATTAATGTTTTATGCCGAGTATATTCTGGGACTTTTAAGTTTACACTTCAAAAGACCATGCTGCTAAATTTAACTGTCTAAAATTGATTTTATATAAAAATTTGCATAATAAGACAAACATGTCCTTTTACCACTTATTCAATTATTTCAATGCTCGTTCATAAAATAGATTTTAAAATATAGTCTTTTTCCCCTTGTATTTGAACTGACATATTATACACCAGAATGACGTAATAGTTTCTTTCTAAGAGCATAAAATTGAGTATTTCGGAAACCAAAAACTCCTTAAACTCAGCTATATGTAGGTTGACATTATTTGCCTGAAATTTTGGTTCGACACGTTTGATTAATTCAGAATCTGCTGGTAAATGCAACACTTTCCAATTCTAATTACTTTTGGCAAACATCAACATTTAAACTGAAAGAACCACGAAAAAAGTCATTTTTCCATGTCAACATTAATGGTACCAAGTTTACTGCTCATGCGCGCATTTCAATAATAAAATCTCTTCAGTGAAGCGCGATTTGAATAAAAAATGTTGGAAGAGTTGATAAAATCAAAAAGGATCAGTAGTTAAGTCAACTCTAAATATTGAATAAGAGCTATGAATAAGGGAGAGATATTTCCTTAATTTTAAATGATTTTTTTTAACAGCAACTTTCCAAAAAAAATATCCATTTTATTAAAAAATATATGTAAAGATTAATGAAATAAAATATAAGAGTGTTTTCTTTCTCAGGACTTCCATATAAAAAGATAAATCCTTGCTATACTGGAAACAAAGTTATTTAAATTTCCGTTTATAATTGTTAGTTGAGGTTGGAGCGCTTATGAAAATGTTTAACCCCGCCACATTCTTTATGTACTTTTCCCAAGTCAGGAGCCTGTAAATCAGTGGTTTTTTTTTCGTTGATTGGTATTGTCTCGCTGTCATATTTGTTTTTCTTTATTGTTTTGTCCAAAATCAGTTTCTTGATTTCTCGTTTAGATTGTTTCATATGTTATCATGTCAAGGCCTTTCAAAGCTGACTTTACTGTATTTGATTAGTTCATTATTGTAGGCCGTACGGTGACCTACAATAATGCTTACATCTTGTAGGCCGTACGGTGACCTACAATAATGCTTACATCTTGTAGGCCGTACGGTGACCTACAATAATGCTTACATCTTGTAGGCCGTACGGTGACCTACAATAATGCTTACATCTTGTAGGCCGTACGGTGACCTACAATAATGCTTACATCTTGTAGGCCGTACGGTGACCTACAATAATGCTTACATCCACATCATTTGGATAGTTGTCTCATTTTAAATCATAAAAAATATTCTTATAATTATTAACATGCCTTTTACAAGAACACCGCCACATATACATGTACATATCACTAGTTAGGAACCTCGTCATCAATGAATATCTTATGTCATATATTACTGGGGTTTTTTTTAGGATATATCTTATATCATATCTTACTAGGGTTTTTTATTTGGAAAATGTTGTGTTGATCACATATCATTGGTCGTTTCTGCTCAAATTATTCAAAAGTTCTATGAACTCGCAACTATTTAGATATTGACATACTGCTGAAGACGGTGTGTTGCGTCCTAGTTGTCTTTTTATAAGCTTAATTCCATTCGTTGTCTTTCCGTCAAAGTGTTTGGTTTTGAATGATGTTATTTGACGTCATTAGTGCGTTTGTTGGGCAAAATATCAGCGTCAGTACATTAGGCAAAGGGATGAATATTCTAACGGGAATAATTTCCTAATGACTACTTAGATAAATGTGTGAAATGATAAAAAATAATATATTGTTTTAGGCAGGGATCGAATATGCACATAGAATAAAGACGGGTGTTTGAAAAATATCAAACACTCACAATGGCTTTGTCAGTTAAAAAAAACAGGTATCCAGTTAGCCCATAAAACATTTAATGACGATATTAAGCATATAGTAAAAGAGTTTTTTTTATGATGATGGAAATGATATGAATAAAACGTAATAGGTGTCGTTGAATTGCATGCTGTATCATTAACGTATACCTCTCATATCATTTTACTATACTTGAATTCAGTTTTCTTCATAAGAATTTTTGGCGAGAAAAACAAATTTGTATGCAAGCAAAACAAACCTTCACGTTAAAAATTAAACTGAAAATTTATTTTGAGCATGATTTATGCCTTTAAAATTCATTTAAATATGAGATTGGATTTGTATAGTGGGAAATGATCTAATAGTATATTACTAAATATATCTGTGTATATGATAAAGATCTTAATACTAAAGTTCACTGTGGCTATAAATAGACTGAAAATTTACAATCATCCACAAAGACATCATTATTTATAAAAAATATGAATCGTCTGAAAAAAGGGGATAAGAAAATTAAGTATTAACTAATGTTAAATTAACCAAGTTTGCTGTTAAAAAAAGGAGATGTGGGGTATACTGTAACCCAATGATACAAATAACCGAGATGTGGAGTATACTGTAACCCAATGATACAATAACCGAGATGTGGAGTATACTGTAACCCAATGATACAAATAACCGAGATGTGGAGTATACTGTAACCCAATGATACAATAACCGAGATGTGGAGTATACTGTAACCCAATGATACAATAACCGAGATGTGGGCTATACTGTAACCCAATGATACAATAACCGAGATGTGGGGTATACTGTAACCCAATGATACAAATAACCGAGATGTGGGGAAAACTGTAACCCAATGATACAAATAACCGAGATGTGGGGTATACTGTAACCCAATGATACAATAACCGAGATGTGGGGTATACTGTAACCCAATGATACAATAACCGAGATGTGGGGTATACTGTAACCCAATGATACAAATAACCGAGATGTGGGGTATACTGTTACCCAATGATACAATAACCGAGATGTGGGGTATACTGTAACCCAATGATACAAATAACCGAGATGTGGGGTATACTGTAACCCAATGATACAAATAACCGAGATGTGGGGTATACTGTAACCCAATGATACAAATAACCGAGATGTGGGGTATACTGTTACCCAATGATACAATAACCGAGATGTGGGGTATACTGTAACCCAATGATACAAATAACCGAGATGTGGAGTATACTGTAACCCAATGATTTACAAATAACCGAGATGTGGAGTATACTGTAACCCAATGATTTACAAATAACCGAGATGGGGGTATACTGTAACCCAATGATACAAATAACCGAGATCTGGGCTATACTGTAACCCAATGATACAAATAACCGAGATCTGGGCTATACTGTAACCCAATGATACAATAACCGAGATGTGGGGTATACTGTAACCCAATGATACAATAACCGAGATGTGGGGTATACTGTAACCCAATGATACAAATAACCGAGATCTGGGGTATACTGTAACCCAATGATACAAATACCCGAGTTGTGGGCTATACTGTAACCCAATGATACAAATAACCGAGATGTGGGGTATACTGTAACCCAATGATACAAATACCCGAGATGTGGGCTATACTGTAACCCAATGATACAAATAACCGAGATGTGGGGTATACTGTCACCCAATGATACAAATAACCGAGATGTGGGCTATACTGTAACCCAATGATACAAATAACCGAGATGTGGGGTATACTGTAACCCAATGATACAAATAACCGAGATGTGGGCTATACTGTAACCCAATGATACAAATAACCGAGATCTGGGCTATACTGTAACCCAATGATACAATAACCGAGATGTGGGGTATACTGTAACCCAATGATACAATAACCGAGATGTGGGGTATACTGTAACCCAATGATACAATAACCGAGATGGGGGGTATACTGTAACCCAATGATACAATAACCGAGATGTGGAGTTTACTGTAACACAATGATACAATAACCGAGATGTGGAGTATACTGTTACCCAATGATACAAATAACCGAGATGTGGGGTATACTGTAACCCAATGATACAATAACCGAGATGGGGGGTATACTGTAACCCAATGATACAATAACCGAGATGTGGAGTATACTGTAACACAATGATACAATAACCGAGATGTGGAGTATACTGTTACCCAATGATACAAATAACCGATATGTGGGGTATACTGTAACCCAATGACACAAAAAACTGAGATATGGGGTATACTGTAACCCAATGATACAATAACCGAGATGGGGGGTATACTGTAACCCAATGATACAAATAACCGAGATGGGGGGTATACTGTAACCCAATGATACAATAACCGAGATGTGGAGTATACTGTAACCCAATGATACAATAACCGAGATGTGGGCTATACTGTAACCCAATGATACAAATAACCGAGATATGGGGTATACTGTAACCCAATGACACAAATAACCGAGATGGGGGGTATACTGTAACCCAATGATACAATAACCGAGATGTGGGGTAAACTGTAACCCAATGATACAATAACCGAGATGTGGGCTATACTGTAACCCAATGATACAATAACCGAGATGTGGGCTATACTGTAACCCAATGATACAATAACCGAGATGTGGGGTATACTGTAACCCAATGATACAAATAACCGAGATCTGGGCTATACTGTAACCCAATGATACAAATAACCGAGATGTGGGCTATACTGTAACCCAATGATACAATAACCGAGATGTGGGCTATACTGTAACCCAATGATACAATAACCGAGATGTGGGCTATACTGTAACCCAATGATACAATAACCGAGATCTGGGCTATACTGTAACCCAATGATACAATAACCAAGATGTGGGCTATACTGTAACCCAATGATACAATAACCGAGATCTGGGCTATACTGTAACCCAATGATACAATTACCGAGATGTGGGCTATACTGTAACCCAATGATACAATAACCGAGATGTGGGGTATACTGTAACCCAATGATACAAATACCCGAAATGTGGGCTATACTGTAACCCAATGATACAAATAACCAAAAGGTTTCTTCAAGTCAATATACAGTTTTCAAAAGGAAACAATGTTTCAAGCTCTAAAAAGAAATGATTATCTATAATAATAAAATAACGAGGTCCAATATGTTAGCCGGCATGGGGTAAAAACGACGAATCAAAGAATTCAACTTTATATATAACTAATATAGGACAATGATGTTGATTAAAAATTCCACCATTCCAGGCCCTTTTGTTTTCCACATAATTAATATTACCAATAATTAACAAGTTTCAGGTCGAATCCGATACCGATACCAATAGTATATGTCACCTGTTACCTTTTACCTAATTTTTACGTTCCGCATCTATCATGTGCACCACCAAACGGTGTATTTGGGATTTTGCTATATACACGGGTCATAATCACACCTAAACTTCGTCATTGTACAGGGTTGACACTACTAAATTCAATCATGGTCACATTGTTTCCGGTTGTAGTATTTTAATCAGTATAACTTTATAAGATGACAATACGAATACCAAAAAACCAGACTTAAAATAAGGCGTAGATACGGTTTCCAATTTGTTATTCGGCATGACGTAAAAACGGCGAATCAAAGAATTCAACTTTATATATAACTAATATAGGACAATGGTGTTGATTAAAAATTACACCATTCCAGGCCAATTTGTTTTCCAAATAATTAATTAAGTTCCAGGTCGACGGGTTCAAACAGAAAGATTTTGAAAGCAGAAAAACCCGTGCATCTTATAATCAGCATGACTTTATCAGATGACAATACCAATACTGAAAATCCAGGCTAAAAGTAAGGCTGATACATAATTAGATACTTTAATTCAGTCACGGACCCGCGATATCGCGGGTGTGTTCTAGTATAGACGGAAAATATCAAAGGTCTGTTATCAACACTAATTTTCTATGTAACAAAACACGCACATGAAATTGTGACCGGGTTTAACATGGTTTTTTTTATATCTCAACTCTCCCTTTTTACCTAAACTGGAACCATAAAATGTACATTAAAGAACATATCATTCTTGCAATACTGGAATCAATCGGTTCGAAGTACTTTTGAAACTTGTTGATATGAAATCATGCCGACATACACTCTAATATCAGTGCCTGCTCTTCATAAACGATTTAATACAGCAAAGTGATTGTAGGCAGATACGATCTTTGTCATGTATAATGAATAAACAGTACATACTTGCAATAAAGATAAAACGAAAGAAACATATTAGTCTTGAGATAAACTATAAATGAGCGAACTGATGTGTAATCACTAAAGATGCCAGACGTAGTAATGGATCCACAGCAATATAATAGAACCTTTATCTATTAGTCAAATATATCCTTGCTATAGAAGAAGTACAGTAATGGAAAAGTTACGTTCATGCATTGAAAACTGAAACAGCAGTGCAAACACCCGAATATTCAAACCAACTGCGAAAGGCGATCTGCTTACCAAGGAGCCACTGGAACATTCCAATCAAGTAAATAATAATCTATCAATTATAGGGAAGGAAAAGTAGTCCCGGTTATCATAAATTTTGGTATATAGATTTTGATGAGACATTCTATATTTTCAAGATTTTGGAAAAATTAGGTATGATCTAAGACCTTATCCAAATAAAATATTTTAACCACATTAACATCTCTGTATAAGAGATCATGTCTAAATATTAAAGACAAAATCTCAAAATAAGAATATTTTGCAGTTTTTGCATAAAATACAAAAAGTTTGAAGCCCAAGGCAAATATGTAAGACAGAATTTAAAAGTATGAATACTACTATTTGACAATCTTAATGTCCTAAGGTTGAACAATAAAAGGATGTTATATATAATATATTTAAGGGGAAAAGGGGAAAAACGAATTTAAGCCCCCCCCCCCCAAAGTTACCTTGCCTACCTTCACCCTTGTTTACATACTAAATTTGTTTTTGATTTTAGTTAAGGCATTAAAGTATGGAACAACCTTAATCTCTTTCACAAGGTTGATGTGCGATAACAAAAAAGATTTTTTTAAATCTTTGATTGGTTTCATTTATTACATAAAAAAGCAACTCCTGAACTTAATATTTAAAATTGAATTGACAGCACACTTCGTAGTATTATTAAATCAAACGATTACGCTTTCTCTTCATTGAAAGTGTTTCACTTATTATTTGCAATTACACTTTCAAATTAAATTTTAATATGCAATTACAATGCAAACATGTTATCAGTTCAGCAAATCATTGCTACTAATTACTATTACGTATCTCATAAAATATCAGAACGCTCCAGTGGAAAATCATCTTTTTAACATTTGTTTAATGAATTATGATCAAATTCCAAAATCCATTTGTTTTAACTTTGTTTTGTTGGTATCCTGTATGTTTACTCTTGAGATTGTTGTAGTATAACGCCGACAAACATTCACCACGACAAGGCAAATGGACCATATTCAGAGTTTACTTTTTCTGTGATTGCTTTGAAATGACACTATCCATCCGTCTATATGGAAATTAGTTTTCTAACATAAGTGAAATCATGTTTTAGTGTCTGGTTGTCATCATTAATGAAAATTGGAGCCCTGTAAGTGCTTTTAACATAGAGAAGTCTTTTCCGGATCTTATTTACTTCTTTTTATTACAAAATCATATTAATGTGTTCTAAATGAACTGTAAACAAGTCACAAAAATTTAATTAAAAAGAAATATTAGATTGCTTCAGCGGAATGCACAATACTACCGATGCATACTTTAAAAGGGAAGGTTGAACGAGTGTATTTTACCATAGAGTGTCCAGGCAGTTTTAGGCTTGTCACAGTCATATGCTGGACAAAATATTTGTTGGATATTAACGAAAGGGTATGCGTTAATTAAAAAAACAACCCCTAAAAAATCCCAAAGATATTAAAAGGCAAGTTAACATATGGTTTTCAACAATAAACAGGCGTCAGTTACAATATATCAAGTTAAAAACCGTCCCCGAGTCTGCCATCAACATTTAATTCCCCAAAAAAGATAATCAAACATTAAAATAAAGAAGCTAACAAAAGAAAACATGTGGCGGGGTTAAACTTTTCTTTTGGTTTATTTTTAGACCCATCTCTCCCTTCCTCCTTTTAATCATGGAATAGCAAAAGGTACAAACATGAACGTAAAATACAAACTCAGTACAGTAAAGTAACTCTATAAGTCGATGTAATAGATGACAAAACAAATGGTAACGTGTAAAACAGAAATTGTGTGAAACGTTTTGACTTTTTGCCCTTTCGGAAAAAATCTGAACAATGAGAGAATGCGAGAGAATCCAATAAAACAAAAACATTGATACGATCATTTTCTGTACATTTACTGGTCATAAAACGTTAAATCAATCCTACAACTAAGCTTGTTGTACCCCTAGGCTTAAATGACATTATGCAGATATGCAAAGTTTTAGAAATTTTCTGATTTCAATGCTCTTTACTTCCTTATTGGTTTGGCCTTTTGACTGATTTGATTCGAGCGCACCTGATAAGTCTCTAGCAAACGAAACGGTCGTCTGACGTATTAAACTAAATTTTGACCTGGTATTTTTGATGAGGGGTTTTTAACTTCTGTTTACGGAAAGTTCCTATTGCTTTCTCCTGATTTCAGTTTACCCTAAATTCAGACATTATTGCGAATAATGCGACTGGGAATAATAAGAGCTCGCATTCTGAAATCTTACACACATACTTGGGTGCAGCTTTTCCTGTAATCACATTTTGGTCCATCATATCGAAATTGCAATAATAAATGCACCCAATAAATTTTGAATTTACAGTATTATAATGTGTGCAAAGTTGCAAACATCCCCTTTTTTGTGTCGGCAATTGCGTTGAGGTACTCGAATGGTGTCACTAGCTGAGCGGGAACGACTTAACTTTCTACAACACATGTATATGAGGTCATACTAGATTTTAGCGAGTTTCATGTTGCTCAAATTTTAAAATTAAATCCTTTGAGTGTTTTACGGATTGCGTTGTCATTTAGTCATTTTATTTGTTCATGTTGCTAACTGTCTTTCGTCGGATTTTTTATTTTCTATTTAGTATAAACTTACTGGTTTTGCTGTCTGTCATTTGTATTCGACTTACGATTCTTATGATCACTCTCTTATTATCCTCCTTGTACTTTTAATATTTTATTCAACAACTTATAGGGTAGGAGGGATATGTAAGTTACTTATTGAAAGAAATATATTGTAATCACACTATCCAGACGGTCCAGTCATTTGTCAGACTACCTTATAAATTAATTGTGTTATTATTTCTTTTCTTTCATTTGCACGAAATATATGTATTTGTCGCTTGTATTGACTTGAAGCAAACCAATATAAATTCATTAGCCTGTATGTGGATGATATATGTCAACGTTGATACGACATTTCATGCCTTGCTTTTCATTGTAATATAAATAAAAGGACATGTGCGGTAAACGTCAAAGAGCAAGCAATTCAAAGTCAAACAAAAAACATAAACAAAAAAACAAAAAAAGACATTTTTAGGGCAGCATAAGTTCATGAGGCATTCTATATAGTATTTCAAGCTCCAAATAGCCCCTTATTGTGACGATATAAAAAGGATGTGTTTGATATCAAACGGACAATCAAACTTTATACTAAAAAAACCCCGAAAAAATCAATTAATAGATAAAACTGAGAATGGCAATGGGGAATATGTCAAAGAGACAACAACCCGACCAAAGAGCAGACAACAGCCTATCAAACCTATGCATTCCTAAAAACTCTCCCCCCCCCCCAAAAAAAAAGAACCTTCAAGACACAAGGCCATCTCTATAGGCATGTTTATGACCATATGGACAGGTTAAACTAGTGTCACGGGATTTCAATCCTTCTTTCTTTAATTCTAATTTTTGGAATGACAAAAAAATACAGTAGGGAACATACAATAAATACAGTACAGGAAAAGCACTTAAGTCAATGACAAAGCACAACAAATGCAAATAACGAACAAAAACCAAGACACAACAAAACAATGTGTTAACAACTTTCGAAAAGATGACATAAGCATTATAAAAATAAAGGAGATGCAGTATGATTGAAAATCAGAAAACTTTGCATGAAATGATAATTAATAAGGTCCAGGATGACAAAATGTAAAACAATTTAAAAGAGAGGCCTGATTTATACTAAGAAGAATGCACAAAGAGTGAAAATAACCTGCAGTCAGCACAAAGAGTGAAAATAACCTGCAGTCAGCACAAAGAGTAAAACTAGCCTGCAGTCAGTACAAAAAGTGAAAATAACCTGCAGTCAGCACAAAGAGTGAAAATAACCTGCAGTTAGCACAAAGAGTAAATATAACCTGTAGTCAGCACAAAGAGTAAAAAAAAACCTGCAGTCAGCACAAAGAGTGGTGAAAATAACCTACAGTCAGCACAAAGAGTGAAAATAACCTGCAGTCAGCACAAAGATTTAAACTAGCCTGCAGTCAGCACAAAGAGTGAAAATAACCTGCAGTCAGCACAAAGAGTGAAAAAAACCTGCAGTCAGCACAAAGAGTAAAACTAACCTGCAGTCAGCACAAAGAGTAAAACTAACCTGCAGTCAGCATAAAGAGTAAAACTAACCTACAGTCAGCACAAAGAGTAAAACTAAACTGCAGTCAGCACAAAGAGTAAAACTAACCTGCAGTTAGCACAAAGAGTAAAAATAACCTGCAGTCAGCACAAAAAGTAAAACTAACCTGCAGTCAGCACAAAGAGTAAAACTAACCTGCAGTTAGCACAAAGAGTTAAATTAACCTGCAGTCAGCACAAAGAGTAAAACTAACCAGCAGTTAGCACAAAAAGTAAAACTAACCTGCAGTCAGAATAAAGAGTAAAACTAACCTGCAGTCAGCACAAAGAGTAAAACTAACCTGCAGTCAGCACAAAGTGTAAAAATAACATGCAGTCAGCACAAAGAGTAAAACTAACCTGCAGTCAGCACAAAGAGTTAAAATAACCTGCAGTCAGCACAAAGAGTAAAACTAACCTGCAGTTAGCACAAAGAGTAAAAATAACCTGCAGTCAGCACAAAAAGTAAAACTAACCTGCAGTCAGCACAAAGAGTAAAACTAACCTGCAGTTAGCACAAAGAGTTAAATTAACCTGCATTCAGCACAAAGAGTAAAACTAACCAGCAGTTAGCACAAAAAGTAAAACTAAACTGCAGTCAGAATAAAGAGTAAAACTAACCTGCAGTCAGCACAAAGAGTAAAACTAACCTGCAGTCAGCACAACGAGTAAAAATAACCTGCAGTCAGCACAAAGAGTAAAACTAACCTGCAGTCAGCACAAAGAGTTAAAATAACCTGCAGTCAGCACAAAGAGTAAAACTAACCTGCAGTCAGCACAAATAGTAAAAATAACCTGCAGTCAGCACAAAGAGTAAAACTAACTTACAGTCAGCACAAAGAATAAATTAAACTGAAGTCAGCACAAAGAGTAAAACTAACCTGCAGTTAGCACAAAGAGTAAAGATAACCTGCAGTCAGCACAAAAAGTAAAACTAACCTGCAGTCAGCACAAAGAGTAAAACTAACCTGCAGTTAGCACAAAGAGTTAAATTAACCTGCAGTCAGCACAAAGAGTAAAACTTACCAGCAGTCAGCACAAAAAGTAAAACTAACCTGCAGCCAGCACAAAGAGTAAAACTAACCTGCAGTCAGCACAAAGAGTAATACTTACTTGCAATCAGCACAAAGAGTAAAACTAACCTGCAGTCAGCATAAAGAGTAAAACTAACGTGCAGTCAGCACAAAGAGTAAAACTAACCTGCAGTCAGCACAAAGAGTAAAACTAACCTGTAGTCAGCACAAAGAGTAAAAATAACCTGCAGTCAGCACAAAGAGTTAAAATAACCTGCAGTCAGCACAAAGAGTAAAAATAACCTGCAGTCAGCACAAAGAGTTAAACTAACCTGCAGTCAAATGCAATTTATTCTATTTGAACTGTAAATGAATTTTTTTATTTCGAAATCTTAAACAGCTACCAAAAGCAATATTAACTAGGCTGCAAAGGCAAAATGGAACCGATATGTATGCACCACAGTTATATGCATGCGTTGCTTCCGCGGTTACACTATTAGTAATAATTGTTAAATATCATGAGAAAAAGCAATTACATTACCATCTGCTTATCTGCTCGAGGGCAACCAACGATTTAATCTTGTATTTGTTGACAATACATTGTTAAAAGTTTATTATTCATATACTCATGCAAGTTACTAATTATAAAAAAAGATATGTGGTATGATTGCTTACTCTCCACCAGAGACCAAATGACGTAGAAGGTTAGAAACTATAGGTCACCGTAAGGCCTTTAACAATGAGTAAAACCCATGCCGCATAGCAAGCTATAAAAGGTCCGGAAATGATAATTGTAAATCAATGCAAACAAGAAAAATCACAGCAGCAATCGACAACCACTGAATTACGGGCTTCTGACTTGGGACAGGCACATACATAATTTAGCGGAGTTATACATGTTTGCGAGCGTGCCAACCCTTCCCATAACCTGGTACAGTTGTGTTACAACACAATATAATAACGAACTGTGAAAATCAGTTGAAAAGGGTTTAAGTCATCAGATTGATACAAAGCACAAAACAACTAACGAAAATACAAAATACAAAATACACAAAGTACAGATCTAAGAGTATTCGCAGTTAACGAAAGCTTGTTCTACGTCAATAATAACAAATAGGAAAATCATGTATCTTAGACTTAAATATCCATCAGTACTTCCAATGATAACAGTTAGAGAAAGATATGGTATAATTTTAATGATTTCATATTATGACGTGTGAATATTTTGCCAATTTCGCTCCTATCTAAAAGGCTTCTGTTTCGTTATATGTTTTATACTGTTTAACTATGGTTTTGTCAGTCTATTCACTTACTGTTTTACTCGTAAAAATCTTATGGCTCTCTTAATTCATTCCACAAATTATATTTGCAAGTTATTTCATATTTTGTAAATCATTTTCGTTTCTGAATTAAATTTTAATTTATTTACGGATTACAGATGTTTTCAAATAAATAAACTGAGATTCCATTGTCATGTACAAGACAAGCGTTTAGTGATGCATGTGTCCTTTACTTTATTTTGATCTAAAAAAATCCAGGAAAATCATTAACTCGAGGGTTTGAATAATAGCCACTTCTAAACTTCTATAATTATTGGTATATCTGTACCACGTAATCGACATGGCCTGATTACCTTTCTCTCCATCACCTATAATAATTATATAAGCATGTTAGTATAATAACAACAGATTGATTATACATCTTACGGAATATTTCCTAGAAATTTATCCATAAAATGATACTAAATAATGAGCATGTTAGTTGTAATAACAACAAATTGATTATGTACTATACTTTATACCCCCTAGAAATTGAACCCAGAAAATCCCTCAAACCAATAAATGATACTAATTAACAAACAATAATCAAATAATCTCGAAATCTAATGTCAAATTATAGGAATGACAAATTACCCCAAGTTCTTACATCATCTAGCTGTTGAAATCAGAGGTATAAATTAAAAGTAGATTATCTGTCATGTTGTATCGAGTTATAAATATGTATGATCGTATATGCCTGTACATTATTTACAATTAATTAATAATACTAATACATAACAAACAATGCGTTAGAGTATATATTTATATTATTACAAATTACCTGAGATTACTAAAAAAAAAGTAGAATAACAAAAATACCGAACCCCAAGGAAAATTCAAAACGAAAAGTCCCTTATCAATGGCAAAATCAAAAGCTCAAACACATCAAACGAACGGAAAACAACTGTCACATTTTGGACTTGGTACAGGCATTCCCTTATGTATAAAATGGATTAAACCTGGTTTTATAACTAGCTAATCCTCTCACTTGTATGGCAGTCGCATAGCATTCCATTATATTGACAAATATGTGTGAGCAAAACAAACAGACAAAATAGGTAAAAATGTCAGAAATTGGGATACAGCAGTCAACATTGTGTTATAATCTTAATAACTATAAAACCAAATAACTATTTCAACAAAGAAACACACAAATGACATATAGACACTCTATAGACAAAGTACGTGAGCAAAAATGAAAGACAAGAATACAAAAATGACCATAGCACAGTAACACAATGGCGGGATGTATAAATACCGAGCCACGCCAAAAATATATTACCAAAAATGGACTAAACAGTAAAGGCAAAAAAATTACAAAGATAAAAAAAAGAAACACTATAACACGTAATTAAGATGATAAACAACGTCAATACCTAGAATCTATATATCAAGACCATAATGCATTACTTGTAAAGTTGATACGGAATATTTGTCAACAAGGTCTTGGTATCCTCCAATGAACTTTTTAGAAAAAGGACGAGACTTTCTTTGGCATACATTTTTTTAACCCTGATTCATCAACTTTCTGCTCCGACAAAACGAGCAAATATATAACACTGTGCTATTGTAATCTAAGAAATTACTTATTTTAGTTGAGGGTGGTAAAGGGTTATTTTCGTGCAACGTGTTTTGCCATATTTATTTCACGTGCAGCCGTGAAATAGGTTCGTTATTCACCGTGTTTCGTAAAATCGGTAAAAAGATCAACGTGCAAGAAATTTTTAATTGTTCGTTCATCGTGAAATGGCAATTTTATTTCGCGTTCTTCCTTGCAGGTACCCCCCCCCTGCTTTACACCCCTCTTAGTTACTTTAATAGTAGAATGATGTTAATTAATGAAATCAAAACTAATCATGTTATATTTTGTTTAATCTATTTTTATTTATGTTTGAAAATTATGATTGTACATTTGTAATTATTCTGCTCATTCTGGGCGCCGTGATTGGCAGATATAGAATAATTTAGGTGACTGTTTCTAATTGGTCCGTAGTATTAAACTGAGTTTCGTTGTTCTTCAACAGTGTCCTATGTATAACACTATAAGATTGGCGTAAATGTCAAGAAAATATTTTTCGACCTAATTTAAAGATACTTTAGTTCAAGTACAATATTACGAACTTTCGAAAAGGTTATGCAAATTTGCTATTAATTGTTTTAGAAATTTTATAAATTGTATTATGTTTTTAAACCAAAATTAAGCCTGTGTTTATGGGAAAATTAAATACTTTTATTGTAACTATTGAACTGAAGTTTTCTTCCGCTATAAAATAAATGATAGAATAATCAATAAACAACTTTAAAAACCAACATCAACACAAATCTGGACAAATGTGACATGCGGAACATAATGTTGATATTAATTGCTAGATTCTCCAGGTGATACGAGAACTGTACTCAAACGAAATAATGACACATTTTTTTTATATTTGAGCGTCACTGATGCGTCTTTTGTAGATGAAACGCGAATCAGGTAAACAAATTATGAACCCTGGTATCCATGCTGAGTTTATTTACACACGTTAAATTATTTTAAAACCTAGGTACTAATATAACAAAAATAAGGAGATGTGGTATGATTGCCAATAAAGCAATTCTCCACCAGAGGCCAAATAACGAAGACATAACCTCCTGTGATATCGTTAGCGTCGTCCATACCACCGCTCCTCTTTAACATATATTTTATATATTTTAAGTGAGGAGGAAGAAGGGTAAATTTTGACCAAAACATTGTTAAATTGATTTACATTAATATAAAAACCATGCATAAAAATACACTAGATGAACTCTTAAAAGTTGAATTGTATCCAAAATACCGACATGTGTACTTAAAAGTTTATCCATAATGAAATATCTATAATATATATCTATGACTTAAGAATCCTATAATCATGACGATATTAAAAGCGTCCTGGTTGTTACTTGTTAGTTTACCCATTCTTATAGCAAATATGCCATATGAAACTATAATGTTGCTTAAAGTTGTTTCATAACAAAACTTATTATTTTAAGATACCAATTCGTGAACAAATCAACATAAAAATGTGTGGGTTCTGTCCAGTGTGTATGTTCCTCGGACAATTCCTCGTTTATTACTCGGGATATTGTTTTTGTAAACCAGTTGTAATCCTCCACAATAGTGAACCTAGCAGAAGACATGCGTAGTTAAATATATGGTTACACATTGCTACACACTACAAAACAAATGGCAAATTATCTCCCCTTGTAACCTATTTAATATTATTAAAAATTTGAATAAATGTGAATAATATGTTAAATTATACATTATCTGGTAATTTGAAAGTTCAACAATACAAGAGGAAATTATAGATGCCAAATTATAGATGCCAAAACTGTTAAAGCATGATTATATTATGCAAATTTGACACAATCCATTTCCTATGCTGAAAACAAATATGATCATTAATCATTTTAACGGTTTTGGTTTGTTTGAATATCTTATATGATTGTTTTATTTGTAGACGTTTGAACGCAATTAGTTTTCAAATCAGTTTTATTTAAGAATTGAATGCTTCTTTTTGTAAATTAATTCGGATGTAAAAGCGTTGACCGAAGTACATTTTGTATGAAGAAAAATGTACGCACAGTCAACGCTTTTACAACCCCATGAAATTACTAAAAGAAGCATTCAATACTTATAGTTACATTTTTCGCTATGATCATGAAAACACGATCACTATTATTTTTTTCTTTTATTTACCTGTGCACTTTATTGTGGTAACGTGTGTCATCATGTATGTTACAATTCATGAAATTCATTTTGAAATGAAGAATGACGCGAGATTGCTGTTAGCCAATCAAAATAACGTATAATAATGAAACATACATCTAATGTAATTATTCAAAGATAAATATTCGAAACATGACAAAATTAAATATTAAAGAACCCAGACATTTAAATTAACACCTTCGGTGTGGTTTATTAGTGTTGCAACATGCTTGATTCGTTACATTTTCATGTAACACTTACTCTTTTACACATGCATGGCTTTCTTTTGTAACAATCAGTCCTCAAATAGACCAAACTTGGCATTTGCAAGGGGATAACAAAGACAAATAAACCGTAACGCTCAATTAGTTTTAGATGACAAACGTAGAATGTTAAGGTAGAAAAGTTTTGTCTCTTTCAGGATCTGGAATGTATAGATTTACTCTATTCATTCGTAATAAAACTACATATATAACGTTTATTACATTTTTATTACACAGTTTTCGGTTGGGTTCGTGTTGCTCAGTCTTTAGTTTTCTATGTTGTGTTTTTGTACTGTTGTTTATCTATTGGTCTTTTCCTTTTTTTAGCCATGGCGTTGACAGTTTATTTTCGACTTATGAGTTTGAATGTCTTTTTGGTATCTTTCGCCTCTCTTTTACAAACAATTTCTTGAATCAAGAAGACGCTATTGCAAGCAACATATAAAAGAGACAATGGGAAGGAAACTTTGACCATAGTTTAAACAAGTTTCGCTCCGTTTACCATAATTTGGATATGATGACATCCTCGGTCATTCGTGTATAAAAGTAAAGATAGTAACACATGTTAATGGGTACGTTATGTTCAGATTGATAACGTATTACAATGTGATCATAACGTGTGTTTTCTGAATATCTTAGGGTTTAACAAACACATCCATCAAAAAGCATTTTGACAAAATCCCTATACGTTTAGCTACGAAATCAGATTCATATAGTACGAAAAAAATCTGTTAGATAGTCGCAGATTTTCCAAGTTTATTTTACTCAAAATGTCAATATTCCGGTACTTTGTTCAATTATGCAATAGAACATGACATAATTATTGTATATACTGTGTAGTTGTACACCTTCTTTTACCATGATTATTAGTATTTATTGAATACCATTATATCCCCCGCTTTCTGAGGCGGTAGATGGAATTAGTTGCTACCTTTTATGTACGTCCATCCGATAGTTCGTCCGTCTGATCGTCCTTTTGTCACACCTTGTGAGGTTGCAGCGATGAGGGTTTAAAACATTACAAATGTGGATTGTTAGTAAGTAGCTTCTTACGAATTAACTGAAAAATGCTAAAGTTCTCATCTAAAAAAAAGTAAAGGCAAAATCCTTAATCCTAAACAATAGGTTCCTAACATCATATATGTTCATGCGTATAGTGCATGGAGTTTGAAATGTGCGGGTCGAAAACTGTATTAGTGGTTGATTATAAAACGTGTATACCCTCTTTTGAAATGGAATAGATATTTTTTTCCTTGAAAAAAGGAGAAAATACAAAAATATTATCTTTTGTGTGATAGAGTTCAATAATCTTGGTTGTAAGCTACAGGAGTTTTGTAATACACGGTCCAAATGTCCTCCGTTAACCTCTTCGTACAACACGGCGTATAAAATTGGTAACTATTATTTATCATTTCCAATTTTTATAACATATATAGTTGTTACACACAAAAATGTAAGCAAACTTTATATTACAAATTCCATTAGCTTTATTGCTCAAGTATTTATGTTATATTTTTATTAATTCCTTTTACACTTTTTATTATTGTATCTCACTTTGTCTTTTATTCTCAGGAAATATTTCTAAATAGTTAAGCTAATGGAATTTTTTCAGTTCTGTTTTATCAGTTTGTTTCTGTAAATTAACTCTATAAATCTAAATGTTAGACATGTTAATGAAAATCAACTTAGTTTTATTTGTTGTAGATGTTATTTTGAGACAACTACAGCAATTACCTTTTCCAAGAAAGTGAAAGAACCATTCCTTTGTGAGAAAATTTGCATACGCGTGGATAAAACACAAATAAAATTCGTGAATAACATGTAAAATTACTCTTTAGTTTATTCCATGCTGAAACCTGTCACAAATGTCATCTACCAAGAGGGCGGATGCACTTGTTTTTCTTTAAATAAATTGCATCTTCCAATATTAAACCAGAGACATATGTCTCTTATAATATTTGTATAAAATAATTGTTATAAAACCATGGAAGCACCGACTAATTTGCTGACTCCACTGTTGTACATCTGCAAAGTACTGTGCAGACGTTTATATTTTTTTTTATCTTGATTCAATGGTACCAACTGGTTTAAACGATGAATGTAAAATTCGCTATTTTGGAAAATAAAAATCTTACTTTCATATTACCGGTACTCAATGTAGTTCTGATCTCAAAATTTCCATTTTTGTTCAAGAGTATTTATAAATCCTGAATTATCATAATCTAATTTATTGTCTTAACATTCATTCAATATCTTAACATTCATTTTTTATATAGATTAGACCGTTGGTTTTCCCGTTTGAATGGTTTTACACTAGTAATTTTTGGGGCCCTTTATAGCTTGCTGTTCGGTGTGAGCCAAGGCTCCGTGTTGAAGACCGTACTTTGACCTATAATGGTTTACTTTTATAAATTTTGACTTGGATGGAGAGTTGTCTCATTGGCACTCATACCACA
This sequence comes from Mytilus californianus, assembly GCF_021869535.1. Lineage (NCBI taxonomy): Eukaryota > Metazoa > Mollusca > Bivalvia > Mytilida > Mytilidae > Mytilus > Mytilus californianus. The sequence goes on along the minus strand of NW_026262701.1, from coordinate 12,340,133 downwards.
TCTTCTTATATCTATATACATAGTTCTCGCAAAATTGCTGCTTTAATCAGGTGATTCTTAAGAAGATTAAAAATAATCTAGCATGTGTACTTTAACTGCACGTTCCGCTATATAGATAGTGTCGTCTCCTTCAATAGTCGTTAATTGAACTACAATGTTAATCACATCTATCCAACTGAATTTAAAAGATGATGCTTTCACTTAGAATATGACAGCGATTGTTGGTAGAGAATTTAGTTTTATGAAAACCATTATACCTTTAAATTCTCTACCATACACTATCCATTTGATATAGCAACATTCAATCAGCACTTGCATATGCTAAAATATATTTCTCAGTTGATACGACATTTCATGACTTGCGTTTTCTTTTAGGAATTGAAAGAAAAAGGGTTGTTGCTTACAATGAAGCTATTGAACCGTGTAGCACTTGTCAAAATCACAACCCCAGCCCCCTTCCTCGTTTATAATGTAACAAACTGAAGTTATAACCGGATGTTAAATTCAAGGGTAAAACATGATGTTGTCAATAGGAACTACTTCCTCCTTTGGAGCACAAGAGCTCATCCATTGGTCTTTTAAAACTTATATCTGTGAGACAAATGAATAGTATATATATCTGAATACCAGTTTCTAATTTTTTATCATCAATTATTTTTTTCATGATTGATGATGGTTGTATTATGTTGATAAACTTATTTTGACAAAAAAAACTGTATTGCTGCATTTTTAACGACCAATTGTAAGCAGATCATAGTCAAACCTTAGAGATACTTAGTATGAGAAACGAATATTTACAGAGGACAATCTGAATGTTCTTATCATAACTTCTTGTTGGTTGCACTTTAAAAGTCAGTCGAATGAAATAGAAATGAAAATAAATACTCTATAGGGATATTGAACATATCAAAAAAGTACTTTTATTTATTTAATTTAACTTGAAAGCAATCTTTACGTTCCCGATTTAGTACAGGTATTTGTGTAATAAAGGCTAGGTTAAACTAATTTTAAAGGTTGAAAGCCTTCAAGCAAAAAAAGTAAAGACTTAGTATTTCTCGAACTGTATAGATGAGTTGAAACCACCGAGAAAATGCCAATACTTTGATTGATATAAATGACTTGGTTGAGCGTTAAGGAATGTGTGTTGTCTGTCACTCTTTAGCATGTCACATGCCCCCTCCCTCCCCTCGGTATATTCTTATTTTGTACTCATCAAAATGTACCTTAATTGGATCTATTTACATATATTTGGCGCATGAATATCTGTCACATCTAAATAAAGGATCAAATCAGGGTCACATTTTAAAGTAAAATTAGATTGACCAAATGAATATGATGCTACTTACATCTTCTCTTTGATAAATTAGTGATAAAACATGCACATTATATTATATTCAACATATTTTTTTAAACATTAACAGAGAATATTTACAAACTCAGATCTGCCTTAAAATTATTATTAGCTCCAGCTCCACCTGAACATCATTAAAATATCTTTAAAAGGTTATTCATTGGCGAAAAAAGTCTTAAAATGTGAAGTTAATTTCTACTTCAACCCGCGTTCATAAGAACTATCGATTATATACACTGCGCTTTGACAATTCTATAACGTTGAATGACTCTATAATCTGTATGTACTTTTATGTAACTTTCCAGTTTCTTCCATGAACAGGAAGTATGAAGAGAACCATTAACTATTTCATGATATGTACCCAACAGTTAGCCAAATAATAATTTTAATATTTGAATGATTCATTCAAAATAACTTTTTCATTGTTATATGGACTGATACTTAAGATTCGGACAGGATGTCAGTCAATGTTTTTTTTTTTCACCGGTTCAAAATATGATGTATGTTGCCAGCAAGTATGTACAGAAAAAAAAATAATTGATATATGGGAGCCTGTACCAATAGATAATCCATTTAAAAATAAAAATAAGGAGATGAGGTATGGTTTGCCAATAACCGATCTGATACTGTTATTACACACTTTTATTACAATTTGCTTCTCTTTGTCAATCGTAGACTGGTTCTATACCAGCCAAATTTGGCTGGTGTCCACGGAAAGCATAATAAGTTGAAAGGGATATATGGGTGTTTTAATCAATTTTGAGTGAAAATTAACTACTGGTATCAAAGTTGGTTAGCTTCACAAAAAATAAAATGTAATTTAAACATTTGAAAAAAATTAAAGGTTACACACATTACGCATGAATGAATTTGCTCTTTCTGTTATATATCCATTCTCAATGAAATTGTATGTCCCTCCTAAGGGAGACAACCAAAATGTGGATTTCCAATTACACGGTTAATTACGGAAATTAGCAACTAGACTATTACGTAGTGAACGATCTGTTGAGATAGTGACAAGGCAGCTTAATGTGTTTCCCATTAAGAAAATTTAAAAATGAAGAAATAATTGAAATTTGATTAAAATTGTATGTAGTCAAGAATCAGATAAAGAAATAAAATAAGCTAGGCATTTTCAACATAATACATTTCTGTCCTAGCATTGAAGTGCAGTGCAGTAAGTCAATGCAAGCAGGTTAAAAGAATCCGGTTAACAAATACTATTGCGTGTTTAAGAAAATTGAGGAAGTACGATTTAGCCATTTATAACCACAAATGCAGCTGCTATAAGGCATAAAAACTAGATGACTTAATATTTTCAAAATGATTTTTTTAGCTTCCTTGTTTGAATCTCGTCAAATATAGATGAACTGAAAATTCTAAATTGTTTTCTTAATTGTTAACCGGAAATATAGTGCAATATTTTCTATTTGTCTGACAATTAAGTGTAAAATATCTTCATTGTTTGTCAAGATGAAACAAGGGGTCAAGATTTCTAACAATATGTGATGTTTATACGTACAAGTCCGTTAGTTGCATATAATATTCAACAATACTGCAACACAAATCAAAATATTTCTATTATGTGACGTTTGGAGTTACTGAAAACTAAATTAATGTATATTTCAACGTTCTATTTTTCTTTAGTTGCAGACACTAAGACCATCAATGGTTATGTTCCCAAATAATATTCATTAAATTTCTTCTCAATGGAGTGTTTTTCTCATCTTTCAGAATATAACCAGGTTAATATGAGGTCAATAACAGTAGAAAATTTAATAGAAAATTCAATATAAAGAAAAAGCACTATAAGATCAACAAACCAATGAACTCAAAATCGTTAACTTTTTTTCAGCGTTCCGCATTTGCATAGAAATCATTTTCGGTATAATTTCTCTCTTCCGGTATCGTTTGTCTCGGGACTTTGCGAAAAATATAAGGGAAAAGAATCACATGATTTCCCGGAATTTGTTGTATCTGATAACCAAAAGAACTTTTGCAGTTAAACAATGAAAATAAATTCTGTTTCATTTTAAAACGAGTCTTGTGCTTATTCAACATACGATTTATAGCAAACAAAATGAGTTTTCAGGGGAAACTCACCTGATCAGGCAGACTTTTGTATCTGATAAAGAATCGTATCTACGTCGTTGTAATGTATTAATTATTACATTTTTAATTAAATATGAAAAAAGCGTTATCTGAATATAACATTTCGTTGTAAACATTGAATATGACGTCATTTATAAAATAATTAATTAATTAAAACAACAAGACCAAAATTGAATACTTTTCCGCATTTCAGATACTTTTTCAACAGAAATTATGTAATTATTGCAATTTCGAGTTATTTATTGTTCAGTCCTAGGTCATGACGCATATGGTGTAATGTATCTATAGGTTGCATTTCTGAAATATATAATATTCATAGATATTTTGTTTGTTTACGTACTGGTTCCCAGATATGATCTCTATGTTTCATCTAATAGAGACATAACTTGGGAATGTTACCAGTATATTTACACATGGTTGCCATAAGAGGCGTGGTTTGTGAAACAGCTGTATTTACAAAGTTCAACCTCAAAAGTTACGGATTGTTTTCAAATGATTGTGATTTTTTATATCATTATTTGTCAAACGTAGCAATAATTGATTCCCTTAGTACATTTTACTGTAGTTTTAATTTTTTTTTAAATCCGCCTGTAAATAATTATTCATACGGATTTGTCTTTTTTCACAGGTAACACCTGCATCATATTATCAGAAAGTTATATTAAACAAAGCATTTGTCCTACTAAAATGAAAAGGTTTCTTTTTAGCCAAATAGACAAACAAGAGTATGAAATCAAACATATAGCCTCATTTATTGATTCCAGGGCGTCGTACGATTTCTCTCCTTTTTTTTTGTGCTTGGTTTGTTTTTATATTCGTGTGCATGCTTAAGTGTATGTATGTTGTTTTTGTGTAATCTTTTTTTAGGGCTACAATTTCGTATTTCTACGGATTTCTTGGTGTAAATTTAAACTTTGAAAGGTACTTTAGATAAATTGTTTACACAGTGATACGTCTTGCCTTTATGTAATTTTGTTATGTTAATGTAAATGTTGAAATAGGCAATACTGGAGCATGAAAACTATGCAAAACATTGAAAGTCAACGAAACTATGACTGGTGGCACAGGACCAAATAACCTCCCTGGAAATGAGAAATGCCAATGTTAATACAACTGCATACCTTATACAATTGACTTATCATACGTGTGTCCCTTCAAAGTGATCTAAATACAAACTAGTAAACTATGCAAAAGTTTTAAAGTCAATAGAAAATACCAGAGGGTGGGGCCAACTCATTGCCAATGTTAATACATATGCATACCAAATATCATGGAACCCCCCTTTTTTACGATCAATGCATATGAATGGGGACATATATTTGGACCCCCCCTCCTTTCTCCTGGGTTGGACCCCCCCTTTTAAAAATGGCTGGATCCGCCCGAGCATCATACAGATGTGGTCAATCTTTTTTACGATAGAAAAAAGATGTCGAAATAAAGAAAGGGACATTTAAACACATAAATCGAAAATAAACTGACAACTCCATGGTTAAAAAAGAAAGACAAACAGACAAACAACAGTACACAAAACACAACACAACAAAGAAAAATAAAGACCGAACAACACGAACCCCACCAAAACCTGGGGGTGAACTCAGGTGCTCCGGAAGGGTGGGCAGATCCTTCTCCACATGTGGCACATAATTCAATTATTTTCAAGAGCGGGTTCACCATTTACCATCTGGAGACCACAAAAATTAGAATTGTTCCAATAATCAAGTACCATAACTCTGAAACTGTAAAAGAGAAAACGACGGAAACCGAACGTAACCTATCTTTAGTGGTAAAAAACAATCCATTAAAATCAAATGAATCTAAAAAAAAATGGTTCTCTATTTACAATCTGGAAACAAACCCAAATTTTATTATTTCCAACAATCTAGTACCATTTCTCTGAAATTGTACAAGTGAAAACGACGAAAATCGAACTTAATCTGTCTTTTGTGGTCCAAAGCATTCCATTGATTTTTTTCAATTAATTTCATAAGGTGGTTCTCTATTTATTATTTGGAAACCAAAATTGTGACGGACGGACAAGAGGATTCCTATATATTCCCTCCTCCGCTCGACAGTTGTGTGAAAATTGTCATTTCAATTTATCTTGAATTGAATAGTTATTGATAAGAATCGACAAATTTCCTTTTAGCATCTGTAATAGTTGTTATTGTAGTTTGTAAGTTATGCAACCTGTCAGATTTAACAAGAAACACATTGTTTTGGTGGAAATATCTCTTTGGGTACATAGTATATTTCTGAAACTCTATGTAGTTTGAACGAAACAATCACTTAATTGGATTTACACGGAATGTATTTTATGCGAAAAACTCGATTATATTTGTAACGAGAAGCAAACTCTAAAGTAAAAGATATGTAACATTGTCATACCTCAAGTGTAATTTATTGCATCATTAAAGAATATGAAAAATGATTGTTTCATAGAGTGAAAGGATTGTAGTCAAGATACGATAAACTTTCAGTACAATGGTTACTTATCACAATTAAGATGGCAACACTATAATTATAAAAATTCAAATCGACTGATGTCGTTCTGTTTTTAATAAAAGGAAGCATACAGATGCTATTGCTTGATAAAATAATCAGACTCCAGACTAATTAACTACATTTATAGTCCAGTTGACTTCTTTAAATCTTCAGAAAATAATTCTTAAAAATTCATTTTTGCAAATAAACTTTTTTTTCTTGATGTATGTTAATGTATGATATATACGAACTCTGACTATGAATATCATAATTTTGAGCCAATAATCAAAAAAGTTACCTATTAGGTTTCTATGTTACTTCTATTTTTTTTATATAAAATACTTGATGAAGTAAGTATGAATAGTGTAACAGCCTTCCATTCAAAACAAAAACATAAGACATGTGTTTTAAACCTGTTTCATTGTACCATGTGACTTAACTCATTTAAATATCAAAGGACACTATACATGTCATGAAAAATTACCATCATCTAAGTTTTTTTTATAACTGGTTTTATATGATTTATAAATGAACTTGCATGTATCTACAAGGATGTTATTTGTGGGAAAAAATATAATAATCATGTTTCATTTTGTTTTTATTCCTTACCAAATCTTAATTTTTGTTACCTTAATTTGATTATATATTTATATATATCTTATAAAAGAATATCAGCAAGCTTTTCATGCTTAAAGCATGATGACAATATTAAAAAAAATGGAGAGCCTCTAAAAAGTTTCACCAATAAGTATTTACAGAATACATTTAATATTTACTTCTTTCTTGAAAAAACACAGCTTATGACTTTCAAAATATGAAAATAAAATTAGATAAAATATAACCATAAAGACCTTTACTGATGAAAAGGGGGACTTTTTAATAACATTTCTAAACTGAATTTTGCATAAAACTACTTTGTAGTTTTTGAAAATGTTATACTAGTAATGTCCAGTGGGAAATATTACTAAGGTTAATATAGAAATTGAACAATGAAAAATACAAAATCATGTATACAATAAGTTCAGTAATCACAGACTCATTAAATACATTAAAGTTATTACCAGACTCCAGACTCATTAACTTCATGGTAGTTTTAATCAGACTACATACTCATTAACTACATTTCATTTATAATCAGACTCCAGACTCATTAACTTCATGTAAGTTTTAATCAGACTACATACTCATTAACTACATTTCAGTTAAAATCAGACTCCAGACTTATTAACTACATTTAAGTTATAATCAGACTCAGACTCATTAACTACATGTAAGTTTTAATCAGACCCCAGACTCATTAAATACATTTAAGTTATTATCAGACTCCAGACTCATTAACTTCATGTAAGTTTTAATCAGACTACAGACTCATTAACTACATTTCAGTTAAAATCAGACTCCAAACTCATTAACTACATTTAAGTTCTAAGCGCACTCCAGACTCATTAACTACATGTAAGTTTTCATCAGACCCCAGACTCATTAACTATATTTAAATTATTATCAGACTCCAGTCTCATTAACTACATGTAAGTTTTAATCAGACTATAGACTCATTAACTACATTTAATTTATAATCAGACTCCAGACTCATTAACTACATTTAAGTTATAATCAGACTCCAGACTCATTAACTACATGTAAGTTTTAATCAGACTACAGACTCATTTACTACATTTAAGCTATAATCAGACTCCAGACTCATTAACTGCATTAAAGTAATAATCAGACCCCAGACTCATTAACTACATTTATTCAGACTCCAGACGCATTAACTACATGTAAGTTATAATCAGACTCCCGATGCAATGACTACATTTAAGATATAATCAGACTTCAGACTCATTAACTATATGACTACATATAAGTTATAATCAGACTCCAGACTCATTAACTACATTTAAGTTATACTCAAACGCCAGACTCATTTACTACATTTAAGTTATCATCAGACCCCAGACGCATTTACTACGTGTAAGTTATAATCAGACTCAAGACGCATTGACTGCATGTAAGTTATTATCAGACCCAAGACCCATTGACTACATTCACGTATCATCAAACTCTAAACTCATTGACTATATGACTACAATTAAGTTATAATCAGAATCCAGACTCATTAACTACATTTAAGTTATAACCAGACTCAGGACTCAATAACTACATTTAAGTTATTATCAAACTCCAGACTCATTAACTACATCTTAGTTATTATCAAACTCCAGACTCATTAACTACATTTAAGTTATAATCAGACTCCAGACTCATTAACTGCATGTAAGTTTTAATCAGACCCCAGACTCATTAAATACATTTAAGTTATTATCAGACTCCAGACTCATTAACTTCATGTAAGTTTTAATCAGACTACAGACTCATTAACTACATTTCAGTTAAAATCAGACTCCAAACTCATTAACTACATTTAAGTTATAAGCGCACTCCAGACTCATTAACTACATGTAAGTTTTCATCAGACCCCAGACTCATTAACTATATTTAAATTATTATCAGACTCCAGACTCATTAACTACATGTAAGTTTAAATCAGACTATAGACTCATTAACTACATTTAATTTATAATCAGAATCCAGACTCATTAACTACATTTAAGTTATTATCAGACTCCAGACTCATTAACTACATGTAAGTTTTAATCAGACTACAGACTCTTTTACTACATTTAAGCTATAATCAGACTCCAGACTCATTAACTACATTGAAGTAATAATCATACCCCAGACTCATTAACTACATTTATGGTCCAGTTGACTTCTTTAAATCTTCAGAAAATAATTCTTAAAAATTCATTTTTGCAAATTAACTTTTTTTCTTGATGTATGTTAATGTATGATATATACGAACTCTGACTATGAATATCATAATTTTGAGCCAATAATCAAAAAAGTTACCTATTAGGTTTCTATGTTACTTCTATTTTTTTTTATATAAAATACTTGATGAAGTAAGTATGAATAGTGTAACAGCCTTCCATTCAGAACAAAAACATATGACATGTGTTTTAAACCTGTTTCATTGTACCATGTGACTTAACTCATTTAAATATCAAAGGACACTATACATGTCATGAAAAATGACCATCATCTAAGTTTTTTTATAACTGGTTTTATATGATTTATGAATGAACTTGCATGTATCTACAAGGATGTTATTTGTGGGAAAAAATATAATAATCATGTTTCATTTTGTTTTTATTCCTTACCAAATCTTAATTTTTGTTACCTTAATTTGATTATATATTTATATATATCTTATAAAAGAATATCAGCAAGCTTTTCATGCTTAAAGCATGATGACAATATTAAAAAAAATGGAGAGCCTCTAAAAAGTTTCACCAATAAGTATTTACAGAATACATTTAATATTTACTTCTTTCTTGAAAAAACACAGCTTATGACTTTCAAAATATGAAAATAAAATTAGATAAAATATAACCATAAAGACCTTTACTGATGAAAAGGGGGACTTTTTAATAACATTTCTAAACTGAATTTTGCATAAAACTACTTTGTAGTTTTTGAAAATGTTATACTAGTAATGTCCAGAGGAAAATATTACTAAGGTTAATATAGAAATTGAACAATGAAAAATAAAAAATCATGTATACAATAAGTTCAGTAATCACAGACTCATTAAATACATTAAAGTTATTACCAGACTCCAGACTCATTAACTTCATGTAAGTTTTAATCAGACTACATACTCACTAACTACATTTCAGTTAAAATCAGACTCCAGACTCATTAACTACATTTAAGTTATAATCAGACTCAGACTCATTAACTACATGTAAGTTTTAATCAGACCCCAGACTCATTAACTACATTTAAGTAATAATCAGACTCAAAACTCACTTACTACATTTAAGTTATAATCAAACTCCAGACTAATTAACTACATTTAAGTTATTATCAGACTCCAGACTCATTAACTACATTTAAGTTATAATCAGACTCAAGACTCATTAACTGCATTTTAGTTATAATTAAACTCCAGACTTATTAACTACATTTAAGTTATAATCAGACTCCAGACTCATTAATTACATATAATCAGACTCTAGACTCATTAACTACATTTACGTTATAATCAGACCACAGAATCATAACTGCATTAAAGTAATCATCAGACCCCAGACTCATTTAGTACATTAGAGTTATAATCAGACTCCAGACTCATTAAGTACATTAGAGTTATAATCAGACCCCAGACTCATTAACCACATCAAAGTTATAATCAGACTTCAGACTCATTAACTACATTTAAGTTATAATCAGACCCCAGACTCATTAAGTACATTAGAGTTATAATCAGACTCCAGACTCATTAACTACATTTAAGTTTTTATCAGACTCAGGGGCACTCAAAATCATAAGTGCAATAAAAACAAGAAACACTATGGTAAAATCGAAAAACGAATAAAGATCATCAACAATGACAAAATACCACATAGAAAACTTAAAACGGAGCAACGCGAACATCAGAAAGAAAACAGATCAGAGTCTAAAGGAGGTGGACCTCTGTTGTAATTATTTTCTCCTGTGATGATTGAAATATTCTGTCCATTACATTAGATAATTCCAGTTATCCTTTTAATGTATCAATATATTTTACCAAATCATCCATTTATAAATTACATCCGACATATACAATTTTTCGGAGCTCCTAGGTTCCGTTAATAATTTATATTTGATTTTGGGTATTCAAATTGTGTGGACTGTCTTCGTGTTATAGCATACCTGTATTTATGTTATTCGTTCTCTTTCGACTAATGTATTTTATTTTATCTTACCTCCTATACATTTCTAGGAATATCATTGATTAAAAGCGACCCCGTGGAGACCCTATATATTTAATATGGGGTTAGTAGGCGTGGTTTATTTTAAAACACGGTAAGTAGCAGTAGTACGTCCCTTTATATAAACAACACGGCGTTGAGAAAAAATCTGAAATGTTCACCCGGACAACAGATGAAGAAATTGCTCATGAACGATTGAAATAAATGCAGTAAACACATTAAAAGCTAACAATTTGTTAGTGTTTGCATTTGTTTGTGTATAGACCAATGGAAGTAGGTTCTTTATATTGAAAACTTGATCACTTTGATAGGCCACTAGGCTAAATGCCACATGTTAAGATAGTCGATAAGATAAATTCGTTACACAGTATGCTAGTGACCTGATACGATCTATATGAGAGTCAGTAAATTCCATATGGGGTTCCCTCTCACTGACCCCATATATATCGTATTAGGTCACTAGCACACTGTGTAACTAATAGTATGAAGTAAACATCAGGTATTTTGTATCACTACTACATTGTCGATACCACCTACTATGGACTACAAGTCTCCTAAGGTATCACTAGCTGGGTAACTAGTATTCTGACAATTTTTAAAAACATTGATATACGTACTACAGAAAGTAGAACATGTAGGTATGATTAGAGTCATTATCTGGCCCCTAATACTACAAACATAATACTGTTCTTCCAAGCTTTTAAAATGAGCTAAGTTTGTCGGTAAATGGTGGTAATAAAATTCTAGGCATTTCACTGTAGATAACTAAGTTATGATTTCATTGACATGCTCCTGAAACTGACATTTTGAATATAAAATGATTTTTTTACACATAGCATTTTTGCGAAGTTAGAAGCGAGCCACAGCCTTACTAAAATAGAATATTATGTTATCTAAGGCAATTTGCAATTGTAGCAAATTACATGTTTATATGAGAATGTGTCTTATATCTTAATATCAACAAGATTTGAAGAAGAGGTTACATGTAACTTGGCTGTTTTAGAATTTTGTACTGGATGCGAGCAGTTGGATTCTAAAAAAATTAAAAATATAAATAACTGATCCTGATATCAGACTATGATCGCTTGTAAACATCTGGAGGATTCAATACGATAAATGTATAGCACTGTTTTTTTTTTAAATACAAAGTGGTAAAAATAGTGGCCTCGTACATATTTTCCTTCAGTTAACAAAGATGTATAAATTTGTAAAATGTAAGGTTAATTACCCGAAGCAGATGTACATTTCTAAAATGTTAGGCCATTCACCCGAAGAAGACTAGCTGTCAGTAACTGGGAATACTCTCAGATCTGTTCTAAGTGTCTTTTTTGTTGTTAGGGATGAGGGATCGATATATACCCTGCAACGTCCTGTCTGTTTTTTGTTTGATGTTTTTCTTTGTATCGATCTGATGAGTTAAGCTTTTTTCATCTGATTTTTATAGTTTGTTCTTATGTTGTGCTGTTACACCGCTGTCCCAGGTTAGGGAATGGTTGAGCACTCACAAACAGGTTTAACCCCGCCACATTCTTTATGTGCCTGTCCCAAGTCAAGAGCCTGTATTTCAGTGGTTGTCGTTGGTTCATGTCTGTCATATTTGTTTTTCGTAAATTGTTTTGTTGTAAATTAGGCCGTAAGTTTTCTCAATTGAATCCTTTCATATTTTTCATGTCCGGGTCTTTTATAGCCGACTGTACGGTATGGGTTTTTCTCATTGTTGAAGGCCGTACGGCTGCCTATAATTGCTAACATCCACTTCATTTTAACTTTGGTGGATAGTTATCTCATTGACAATCATACCACATCTCCTTATTTTTATATTAGCTGTACATTTTTAAATTTGTAAGTTATTCACCCGAAGCAGATGTAAATCTGTCAAATGTTAGGTTATTCACCCGAAGCAGATGTAAATTTGTCAATAGTTAGGTTATTCACCCGAAACAGAGATGTTAATTTGTCAAATGTTAGGTTATTCACCCGAAGCAAATGTAAATTTATAAAATATTGTTATTCAACCGAAGCAGATGTAAATTTCTAATATGTTAGGTTATTCACCCATAGCAGACTCACTGTAAATTTTTAAAATGTTAGATTATTCATCCGAAGCAGATGTAAATTTGTGAAATGTATGATTATTCACCCGATGAAGAAGTAACTTTTTAAAATGTTAGATTATTCACCCGAAGCAGATGTAAATTTGTTAAATATAAGGTTATTCACCCGAAACAGATGTAAATTTCTAAAATATATGGTTATTCACTCGAAGCAGATGTAAATTTGTCAAATGTTAGGTTATTCAAACGAAGCAGATCTGATGTAAATTTGTCAAATGTTAGGTTATTCACCCGAAGCAGATGTTCCACAGTTGGTTTTCATTACTTTATTTAGTTTCGATCATATCAGATGACAAATATCATTTTTCGAAATGTGCATATGACTTGTACAATCAAAGTCGATATCATGTAGTTTTGTATTACCAGTTATAAACTGACCCTTTCAGAGGACGTGCGTTTTCTCCGACTGATCTTGGCAGAACTCGTGTTTCACTATCTTTAATTTTTCATTGTGTTTTAGTGGTTTAATTGTCTTTTCTTCTTTCCCCCCTCTTCAAAACAGTGGTGTATCCAATTTGTCTATGTGACCTATACATACATTTTTTTCAAATAGAGAAATTTTGGAAAACACCTTTTCTCACAACAATACTTATTTATCAGAATCATAGCCTAAAAGAAATCAATGCATATACATATATTTATGAAATGCCTAGAACCTGTATGATGCTATTCTGATAACAAATTGAAAGCATTTCAGAATACTATAAATGTAAAGTTTAGTAGTTAATCATTCCAACATTGAAGATTATATAAAGTATCCAATCCTGCTATAAAAGTTCACAATTTCTGCCTCAAATGGTCAGTTTAGAAATCTTGTCACACTTATATCATCTCTAACCATATATTTAACATACGTTGGCTTATATATGAACTAGAAGTGTTTAAATACAGCCATATTTGCAAAAGTTGTATGTATGAAGTAACCAGTCTGCTATATGAATTCACTAAAAGTTTTATAGAACTGACTGCTAAAATCTGTTTTGTGCATAACTTCAAAGCATAGTAATTGTTTTCTATACAAAAGACCTATATTATAACAAATTCATAGCCTTTACAGGTCAAATTATCTTTTTTTTATGGCCCAGGGGTTAGGGATTTTTCTCTGTTTTTTGCCACTGGGCCTCACATTTGCTAAATAATTCTGCTGTTTCTGTGAATATGGAATATTTAGTACACTTTCAGGATAGAACACACTATTGTTAGTTTTAGTTTGAGGTATTTTTGTATCTCTAGCTTGTATTTTTTTATGCCACGGTCAGAAGAAAGCACATTCAGGTGTTACGGCTTACTTATATGTTTTCGACAGGACAGAAACACCCCAACAACAATTTTCATCAAGGATTTATGAGTTTCAATGACTGCGACGAGTAAATAATAGCATTACGTAATGATTTATATTACAAATATGCATATATTATGTATTTACTTAGCATACAGGGCTTTAGGTAAACTATGCTTACAGTAAGCTGTGAATTTATGTTGAGTCTTCATAGTTAAGGCCCAGGATTTTCTCAATCCTCATGAAATATTTATAAAACTTTATATTTTAGTTAACTTCATTGAAATCTCTGAAGATAATCCAGATTTAGTGAAATTCTACATGTTCTCTTTTTTCACCCAATATAGGTTGCACTTCTGTAAATATAGACAATGCCATTTCCCATAGAAATTCCTTTTTACGACTAAAACTGTGCCACTTTTACTATGAAGTTTCGTTAAAAACTATATCCTTGAATGGAAAGTTCATATACAATACTTTTTTTTTCAAAGGTCAAAACATAGGGCTGTGTGGCATATTTTCAACATGTATATGCCCGAACTTCTAAAAGTTTAAACTTATACTAAATTTCTCTACTACCCCTCCCTTCACTTTGGGACTTCCTCAGAATTTCATTTGACTGCGATCCATGTGTATTTATACTGGTAACATTCCCAAGTTATGTCTCTATGAGATGAAACATAGAGATCATATATGGGAACAAATAGGTAAACAAAACAAAGTATCTATGAATATTATATATCTGCCCAGAAGAGGCGTGTTTTGTGAAACAGCTGTATTCACAAAGTGCAACCTATAGTTGCCTTAATCTACGTCAGTTTGAATCTGTTGGATAGGTGTCTCATTAGCAATCACACCATATCTCCTTATTTCTATGCAAAGTTTTTATTCATTTAAAAGGTAATGGCTATTTTGATATATTTTGTTCGATTATTCCATCGTATTAGTTGCTGTGAAAACTATGTTTCCCTCCCCCTTGTCAATCAATTTTTTTCTGATCCTACTGATTGATGTTTGTTGTTAGCATGTTATCGTACATTGATAACACATTTGTCACTTGACTATTACTTTATGCAATCCTTTCATGAAACTTTTAATCTTACGTTGAAGGCACGAGATTGCCATAAATGAGATTCTCTTTGCAATTATCAAATGCTTGTTTATCAATGAAAACATGTAACTTATATATGCACTCGTTAATGCGCTTAATGTAAGTCACGCAATGCATGATGTTTATCCTGTACTAACTCGTATTGAAAGCATGGAGCCTAGAAATCAACCCATCTCAATGAGTTCTTAATGTGCAGTCATTTCTATTGATTGTTTTTTATTGTTTTTCACTTAAATTTAATATTGAAAGTTTTGTATTTTGTTATCAGAATGTGTTTGAATTAGAACTTTTTTTTTTATAAGAAATTTGAACAATTGCAAATATCATTTCAAAGCGAAGCGTTTAGCACTGACAGACGACGAGGGTTTTTTTTAACGACCTTGACTACCCAAAAGGATTTACTAAATGCTGGAGTTGTGATGTCATTACATTCTAAGAGTTATGTCATGGAATTTCAATCAAACATATACAACATATTGACTTTAGAATATGATTTGATCGAAATTTGTAAAGACAAAAACATGTTAACAAAATATACATAGTTTATTATGACATTACTTATGTGCTGTATCTCCGGATTTTAACTTTCACAAACAACAAAAGAGGTGCCACTATTACCTGTCCGGTTCACCCGAGTTGAGTTCATCCGATTTTTAGTAAGGTTGCATGTTACTCTGTGAAACATGTTTTCTGTGAAATGTTTTTGTTTTTTTTTGGACATAGTGTTTTTAATTGACTTATGATTTTTATTACCCCCTTGGTTTTTTTCTTTTTCTTACATGCATCGCTCTGGTTAGAAGTGTTCAATAGTAATTGGAAAAGCAAGTTTTTCGTTGTGCAGGGTAATATTAAATTGCATTAAAAAATAATGTCTCACGAGATAACGATGTTAAAAAATGCCGTTTTCAAACATTAGCAAATATATCATTATCGACGTAATTATATACATCCCTGGCTTTCAAAGGTTTAGTTGAGAGAGTTCCTGGGTAAGTTAAAGCCATAAGCACGAAATTTATAAAGAATTTTATTTTTATATTTCATTTTAATGATTTCCTTCACTTCTATTATCAATTATATAATATGAACTTAGAAATGTTGCTTTGCATTGATAAGTTAAAAACCAAACAATCTTAGGCAAATAAAAAAAAAACAATGTGATGCACTATTTGCGTGT
Organism: Mytilus californianus; assembly: GCF_021869535.1. NCBI lineage: Eukaryota > Metazoa > Mollusca > Bivalvia > Mytilida > Mytilidae > Mytilus > Mytilus californianus. Next base: position 12,323,691 of record NW_026262701.1, on the reverse strand, counting down.
TTCGAATATATTGGTGTCAGTGGCGCTTGAAGCCAATTATTGAAAATCCAAATGGGAAACTTTGTTCAGAGATAAATCAAAGATAAACCAAAGGAAAGCTAAAACTTGCATAGAAACATCTGTGCACAGGGAGGATTGTCTTATAATTCAGAATCATCACTATAGGCAGCAGAAAATTTTAATGAATCAATACATGGCTAGTGATATCTTATGAGAATTGCATTCCACCACTAGTAACATCAATCCAGGGGTTATCATACACAAATTGCACGATATAGAAATAAATTTTATGCAATCTGCTAAATATTGAAAACTCTGTAACATCATTTTATTGAAAATTTGTCATCAAATTACATTTTTTTAAGTTATTCATCAAACTAAAGGGGAATAAATAATAGTTGTAGTATATCTGTACTAGAAATATCCTCTAAAATATGAGAAACATAAAATAAAAAACCCAAACCAACAATTTAAGCAAACAAAGACAAGACCAAATATAAAAGCCTAATTTGAAGAGAAAAAAATGGCTCTCCCCTCCCTGTATAAACACCACACAAATGCACAAACCCAAACCAACACATAACGACAACAAAAGCATAAAAGTAAGAACAAAACACTATTAAATGAAAAAAGAAACAACACGAATAACAAAATTTATCATTCAAGATAATTTCGTTGATTAGATATATATAAATGACTCTATTGTAATTGAAAATGCTTTTTGTCAAAGAAACGTATCGATGATAATAAATTTCTTCTTCAAATTTAAGTAAAATGTAAGTAATAAAGTATGTCAGTACCGACTACTGAGCTGTATCAGATGATTCCCTTGGGTACTACTACCAGTCTACCAGGAGCGGTATCGACTCAGTCCTAGAAAAATGCATATATTTTAAGTTGTATTTCTTTTCACATTCTTTTTCTCGTTAGATAAACCTACTTTCTTGGTTATTTTTCCCGGAAATGTGATTTTTAGAATTGAAAAGATTGTAAAATGAAAGTTTAATTTTTTTTATCAATTTGAACGTGTATAAAATTATATACACAATGAACAGTAGACCTGACAATAAACATGTTAATGCAAAATTGGTCAGTCCTCTGCAAATATTTTTTTTTTTTTTTTTTTGGGGGGGGGGGGAGGTTATTCAAGTGATTTAGGTTGAATGAATGTTTATTGAATCGATTAAATTCGAATTCACACTATCATAACTACAGTTGTTCTATTTATGGCTCATAGATTACCTGATACATAAAAATATGATAATAACAGTTTACAAATTGTATACGTCCGAAGTGTTTTCCTGGATTTACCTTCATCAGAAATGTTCAAATTCGATTGTGTCAGAGGCAATGATGTATAATGCCAAAAAGGTAAAAAGCTTTATGACCAAGCAGGGCCAAAAAATAATAGCCCAATCTGAACAGGGAATCAGCAGAAGTTGGCCAGTATCGTTGAACATAGAATAGGGTTCTGGTATAAAGACACTTTAGATAAAAAGACAACAAACCACTGTAAATTAATATTTTTTTGATGGTTTACTTACAAAAAGCAATTTTGCTGATACCATCTGTACTAGGTATTTTATTGGATGTCATGTTTGTTGGTAAAATTAACTGTTTTAACTTATTTGCCTCACAAATATAGATAACAACAAAATTACTATTTTAAGTTCAACACTAAATTGTTTACAAGGTAACGACACTAATTATCTGTTTTTGTCCCTACTATAACGTCATATTATCTGAGACAAAATCATAACTTTGAGGTTACTCATTTAGATGAATCTAAGATGGTTCTAAAAATGTAAGTAATAAAGATCAACAACTCGCACGTTCAATCTCTGTCAACAAAGATATATTTTAACCACATTGTGATCATGTAGTTTATTAATTTGATGTGAGTCGGGTTTACGAAAATTTATATTTTAAGATGGTACCAAACACGTTGACTTAAATTAATTTGGCTCGTTTAATTTTAATAAAATTTTGACAAAATATTTATTTTGACCCTATGACAAAAATATAATAATTCCAAAATACCTGAACCACCCACTTTATCGGAAAAATTTAATTGGATACATGGCAGTTTGACAAACACTAATTTCGATCATTGAGAAGCTAATAATTCCTTAACAGTAGAACGTGATTTAAACGTTCAGCTGATTTTTAAAGAGGTATCTCCCTGTAGTGTTATGTACCACCTTAAACATCAAATAAAAATGAATATTGCAGCTGAAATTGGATTTCTGATCCTTTAAATATTCTTAAACTTGTAGAATGTTGAACTTTTATTACTAAACACTGCGTACTTTTTTGTTTTCATGATCAATTTTTACAGACAAGTTAAAAGTAAGCATTAAGTATGCTATAATGTATTCCAAAGACGGTGACACATTCCCAGTAATGATATGTCCCAAAAATGCTATGTATTGTCCTAGAAGAATTTACAGTCAAATGGAAGACATAGTACTAGTGATTGCCAATACTATACTGTATTGTATCCATAGTTCGTTCTTTAAAAGAAGTAGTTCATTTCCTGCATAGAACTTTAAATTGATATATTTACATTCAATTATACGGGAGAAGTAGAACATTTACTTGTGCGATGGTTTTTAAGACCGACAGCTAGATACCATAAACATACTACGTATACACAGGCCAGAGTCTGAGCTTGTTTTTCTATATGATATAAAAACTAAATTGACGAAAAAAAGGTCATTTATTCAAAATCATAAAATGCAAAAAATACATTTTGCAAATAAAACATCTGACATAAAAGTTCATATTTAATATGAAATTATAATACATAATCATTACGAAATTACATCAACTAAAATCATATCAATTGAATAAATGACAAAGAATAGCAAAGGTGGGGAGAAAAATCTGCCCCACTAATAAACATATATACATATCTAATTATAAAGATAACATTAAAGGAGGTATGTGGGTGGGAATTTTCCACACATTGTTTGATAAGAATTACAAGTTAACACGTCAAATGGCTGATGATAAAAGGAAGTGACCACAACGCACTTACACGTGAACTCGTGCTGATCCTGCAAGATCATTGACCAATAAGAAAAATGTAATCCAATCATGCACTGGTCATAAGTGAAGTTTCTCTGCACGTGAAATAATGTTATCTAATTTCAACAATTTATCGTTTAACTAAGTAGGACAACTATAACCCATTGACCAGACTAGAGACATCATAAATTTACAGTATAAATAGCTCACTCTTTATTTAAGTCTTAGTAATGAACAATTAATAAAGAATTATCTCGAATTCTCTGCTGTCTTAAATGATTTTATTCAGCTTAATTATAAATTAGCAAATAAAATTGGTTTTAAGATAGACAGCTAGATATCCATAAACATACTACGTATACACAGGCCAGAGTCTACGCTTGTTTTGCTATATGATATAAAAACTAAATTGACGAAAAAAAGGTCATTTATTCAAAATCATAAAATGCAAAAATACATTTTGCAAATAAATCATCTGACATAAAAGTTCATATTTAATATGAAATTATAATACATAATTATTACGAAACTACATCAACTAAAATCATATCAATTGAATAAATGACAAAGAATAGCAAAGGTGGGGAGAAAAATCTGCCCCACTAATAAACATATCTAATTATAAAGATAACATTAAAGGAGGTATGTGGGTGGGAATTTTCCACAAATTGTTTGATAAGAATTACAAGTTAACATGTCAAATGGCTGATGATAAAAGGAAGTGACCACAACGCACTTACACGTGAACTCGTGCTGATCCTGCAAGATCATTGACCAATAAGAAAGGTGTAATCCAATCATGCACTGGTCATAAGTGAAGTTTCTCTGCACGTGAAATAATGTTATCTAATTTCAACAATTTATCGTTTAACTAAGTAGGACAACTATAACCCATTGACCAGACTAGAGACATCATAAATTTACAGTATAAATAGCTCACTCTTTATTTAAGTCTTAGTAATGAACAATTAATACAGGATTATCTCGAATTCTCTGCTGTCTTAAATGATTTTATTCAGCTTAATTTTCAATTAGCAAATAAAATTGGTTTTAAGACAGACAGCTAGTTCCATTAACATACTACGTATACACAGGCCAGAGTCTGAGCTTGTTTTACTATATGATATAAAAACTAAATTGACGAAAAAAAAGGTCATTTATTCAAAATCATAAAATGCAAAAATACATTTTGCAAATAAAACATCTGACATAAAAGTTCATATTTAATATGAAATTAAAAATCATAAAATGCAAAAAATATATTTTGCAAATAAATAAAATTGGTTATTTGATAATGTCTCAATTTTAGCATGGAAACATTTGCAATCAACTGTTTATATAACCGGATAAATCTGATCAATAGAATTTTACAGGCATAACACGACGGATGTCAACTTCCGGAGAACGTTTTAGTGGGTCGTTGTTGCTTATTCATAATGTTATTGTATTATGAACCAGATTATTTTGTCAGTTTATTTCTCCGAGTGGTGTCTTATTTTGTTTTCAATTAGAATTTCTAATTTCAACATTAAACCTTCTTACTTATTTAAAAGACAATCATCCCTTTATAGTCATAAGCATTGTATTTAAGGTAGATCATAGGTATGTATTTCTTGAGATAGAATTTTCTTATACTTTGCCAAAATGAAGATTTTACTATGCTTTTTTCAAAAATATAATAAAAAGTATGGGTCACCGTGCTATTTTCCAAGCTATGAGTCGTTGAAAACTGCCTAAATTTGGTTAGATTGTTCATGAAAAAACACATTTGTGTGCATAAAACAAAATCTATGAGATAGAATTTTGAAATAAATTGTGAGAAGATAGGGTTTATAATATGTTTTAAGAAAATAAAAAGAAAAAATTGTGTCACCGAACTTGTTTTCTTGCTACAAGTAAAAATTAAAAATTTCCCTATCAGTCCAGTATATATTTTTTAACTAAAAGAGTTATCTTCCCTGAAATGGCTTATTTGAAAAAATTGATTAAAAAAACACAAAATTTGATATTTCTTTTTTGACTTATACAATAAATCACCAATTTTTATTTACGTAAATAATCAGTCTAACCAATAAATTGTAAATCTGTCTCCAAATTTGCAGATTTAGGCAAATAACTAGACCGATTTTGTACTGGGATTGTACAATCCAAGATGGCGGTATACCATGAATCTCCCTTAAATAAAGGGTTGCTGTTCACAAGAAAGCTATTAAACCAATGATTCCAAGTGGTGAAGTTGAAATCACCCTTTCTTAAATTTTACGGACGCCATCACGTTATGGAATATCTGATTTACAGATGACGACGGATATGTTCCAATTGTCGTAACTACAATCTCATCCCCTTTCCCCCGGATGTGACCTACCGAATTAGACATATCACCGATTTGTACTTACAAGAGTTATATGGCGGGTGCCACACGTGGAGCAGGATCTAAGTACCCTTCCGGAGAACTTAAGATCACAGTCAGTTTTTGGTGGGGTTCGTGTTGCTCAGTCTTTGGTTTTCTATATTGTGTTTTGTGTAATGTTGTTTGTCTGTTTGTCTTTATCTTTTTTAGCATGGCGCTGTCAGTTTATTTTCGACTTATGAGTTTGAATGTCCCTTTGGTATCCTTTGCCTCTCTTTTAAAATATTTAACACGTTTATTGGTTATTTTCAACTGAACTATGTTGCATGTTGAACTGAGGTTGGAAATTGTAAATCACGATCCGTTTATATATGCATGGCCAATGAAAGACACCTTTCAATAGATATCCGTAATAGAGGATGATATTTTAGATTATAAAACATATTATTTCGAAAATATATGATTATAAAATTAAACATGTTAATCATTTTCAATAAATTTACGTATTTGAAAGTCGCAAAAATTTGTTTTGCAGTTTCCGCTTCATTTGATGTCTCACGTTTGTAATGCTATATGTTATTTGTAAATATGAATTACAATTCTGCAATATTTATCGATGTTTTATAAAAAAAAAGAGTATTTTTTTTGTACGTATAATTAACATATTTACGTCAATAAATGTATATGAGGGATAGTTTAACGTCAATTTTAACGTTTAAAGTAAAATAGAATATCGCTTGTGTGTTTCCCTACCATGACAATAGTTTCAACGAAATGCAAAGTATTGTTTTTGTATATCAATTTTGTGATTGTACATTAAACTTAGCTTTCAAGGTAGTGGAAACAAATGAAAAATTTAAATAATCTGATCTCTGTTACTGACCGATTTTATAATTCTATTATATAAAGGGGTTCAAATATTTGTGGCAATACCGTTTGTTTGATATCGTGATTTCACTACCATATACGTCACTAAATATATGTAATGTATAGTGTTACGTTGATTTCAACGTAAAATGTTTTATCGCTTGTGTGTTTCACAACCATAACATTATTTCAACGAAATGCAAGGTATTGTTTTTGTTTATCAATTTTGTCAATGTTTGTTATTGTACAATCAATTTAATTTACAAGTGGATGCAAAGACAAATTTCAATTATCTTATCTCTGTTATCGGTCGACTTTATAACTATCTTTTATAGAGGGATTCTTGAAATATCATTTCTGGCTATACCGTTTGTTTAGCAGCGTGATTTCAATACGGAAGCATGTTTATATAAAAGAACTTTAACAAAATGGTGGGATAAACCTACTTGTATAGCTAGCTAAACCTCCCACTTGTATGACAGTTGTTTATTAATCCGTTATTAATGACAAAATTGAATAAGCAACCCAAACAGAAATTTTGAAAGCCAAAATCAGGAAAATTTTATAGTTCCGTTATATTTACAAAATTGGGTGAGCAACCAAAACCAAAATTTCTCCACTCGAGACAGTTATTTTTTTTTTTAATTTAAAACGAGACGCTGGACGAGCGTTTTGGATATTTAAAATTTAACTGTCGAGAGTGGAGAGACATCGTATTGCACGATATTCCGTAGTGGAATCGGTTTCTCTGATGATCGTAAAACGATATGTAGATGAACTTCAACTTTCTTTTGGAATGATCAGGAAAAGGATGTGTTCTTTTTATGTGACTTCATCAGAAATGGTAGTAATTTTTAAGGGAAAAAAAAGGAAATTAAGAAGAAAGCAAGAAACTTTGACGTTATAATTGAATTTTGATTAATGAAGAACTGAGATCAGACGACCACACGTTGATTATAAAAAAATATATTCACCGGGTCGGGGAAAGTTTAAATCTTCTAAGAATTAGGAAACAAAATTATCATCATAAATTGCATTAGTTTTATTTGTTCGTTTACTAAAACATAAAAATTGACGACTTGGTAAAAGTACAAAGACTTAATTCGATAATGAAATGTCCTGAAATTATGGATATTGATTTATTCAAATATGCGGCTATAAAAGTGGGAAAAGCTGAAATTAAGGAATGTGTCTCCTGAATACATACTTCCGATTTCTTTTCAGAAGTTAGCTACTCTTTTGGTCCTTTTCGATTATATCGGCTCTTCGGTGTTTAAATGGGATTAATATTTTTGCCTTAAGCATTACGAAAGAGACATTAATTGTCGAAACGTGCATCTAGTATAGTATCATTGGTACCGTTATATGTTTTTCAAGAACAATAGTTGAATTATGGATATTCGAGATTTCTAAAATTTTCAGTAAATATACACATAATACAATCTTTCTAGTCGTCAGTGCCTTGGTATTGAAATTATTTAAATTATCAAATCGTATGTATATATTTTGTAATTTGTAGTCATAAATTGAACCCCGCCTTTATTTTTCTAGTAAATATATTTTGAAAGCAAACGGACATCTTAGTTTGAACTGATGTCAAAGGACTGAACTGGTATTCGCTTTTCATTCATTTTAGACATTTCAAAAGAAACATATTGTGCTCGTATGTCGTACTGGTAATTTGCAGAAAAGAAATGTGCGAATAACTCCCAAGGAGATGGCTTCCAAATAATACAAGATCTATATCTAAGGTTCAACTTACGGTTTACTTGATTCGATCTTAATTAAACTACAAGTTAATACCAGAAAGTCATTACAAATACAACTAACCTTTAAATTCTTATAAATCATTTTACAGTCGTTATAAGCATCTTGTCTGTAAATATACTGTTTCTCGAAATAAATTATTAGTGTACGGTACTTTTCTCTCGACCTTCTATTGTAATGTCGTAAATAGAACTTAAAAATCTATATATCTAAACTCGAGCTCCGGTATGTTGTTACATCTTTAACAACAAGGGCTACAGGCATAATATAATAACTAATTCGGTTAAAAATTGTTGTTTCTTATGATGGTCTGACGATGTAAAATACCTAATATCCTTTTGCAAATATTACTGACTTCAATTGAATTTTATTATGAGACTTCAAGAAATCTGATAGGAGTGTTGTCTCTCGTTCCTTTTCTTGAGCTCCACAATTCCAACAACAACTGTGGCTATCTTAGCTAGACCCCTGAAGTAGCTAGCACCTGTTGACCCTACTTTCTAAATTATGTGTCGTCTTTTATTTTCTGGTTTGAATAAGTAGTTATATTGTGAGTGACTGGATTGTTCAGGATTTTTATTGTGTGTTGAACTTTTGCGACATACGATGTACATAGACAACGGGACAGGTTTTTAAGGTCGTAAAACTGGTTTAACCCCCACCACTAACACTACAAAGTCTCGTTGTTGATTTTTTTTTTTGTACGCCTGTTTTTGATTATTATTATCAGTTGAACTGTCCAATATATTTGGTGATTTATCTTATCCATTTTTGTACTACAAAAAAAAGTCTTGACATTGCAGTTTACATAAATACATACCGGAACTGTCCTTGACCTTATTGTATTAAACAGTGAAAAAACTAAAGTTTTTGACCAGACATTTATGATCATTTTAAGATCAAAATAGCTTGAATGACAATCTTCAAACACCGCACCGAAAACTAAAATTGATTACCGCAAATTCATCAAAATCGAGATATTAACTTGTATGCTCCAGAAGGGTACACAGTTTTTGTTAAATGATGTTGTTCATGGCAAGTAAAGAAATTCAGTGATCAGTCGTCTTATAAGATGACAAGTTATAGAAGAGGAAAAAGGACGGGTTTGGTTATAATAGATGGAACATGTTCGAATCATCTGTGACACAAGTACTTCGTAAATGTCATTGAACCCGGTCTCGCACTGTTTGGAGTTCGTGCAATTTCCTCAATGTTTTTATATAAAAATTTGATTTAACATCGGTATACTACTGTTGTCTCAACTAAATTGATGATTTATTGCGTCCGAAAAGATTCCTGAGAGATTACTTCAATTTTACCGTTGCTAAACCTGTTTGAATAGCTTTTTTGTAAGTATAATTCTTCAGTAGCGGAAGTTCTGATAGGACCATCATATAAATTAGAAGATGTATAATCCCTAAGCAGATGATGCTGGCATCATGCATTATAAAAATAAAAACAAATATGAATATCATATATGCAAGTTGTTACATATAGGATTAGACAATTATATGTTTCAATAATTTTCTCACCGGTGGTTTATGCAGCATTTACTCTGATCTGATGTTTTGAAAGCCTGGTATCGTTAATGAGATAGGATGAGTTGGCAAACTATGGAACGCCTCAGCTGTCTTATGTTGAACTCTGATATTACTTTATGTTGTTTTATTATTACTTGATGATATTTTGTCTTTATTTAATATGGTTTTGACATTACGTAATGATGTTTTGATATAACTCAATATGGAATAGTCATTACTTAATGTTATTTCGATATTACACGATATGGTAAGTCACCAAAAAAATTGAAAAATTGAAAAAAACATAAAACCTCAAAATTTTCAACATCTCTTCCCTTTCAAATCTTTCTCTTTCTCATCTGAAAGGTCGTCTACATTTAGACATTAAACAGTTTATCATCAATAAGAATGATGAGCGCAAACACCCGAGTGTCGTTCTGGGTTGTGAAAAAAAGTTTTTTTACTGCTTTCAAAAAACCAACTTGAATAAAAATAATCAGCGTAGGGAAAAAAACATACTGGTCAACATATATATTGTGGTTGATTGAGTAGTATTTCAATAGGCAGTCTGTATTTCAATGAATAATAATCATATAAAACTGCATGTGCAAGGTTTTATGACAAGTAAACATCATTACATAGTGAGCGAGGGGTCTCTTTGCGGCAACACGAATAAAGCAACTCACCAAAAAGGTGTTTTCACATTAAGCTTTGCTTCTTGTTCATAAAAAACGTTTATTCATTGTCAATACATTTTCTAAAGATTAATTAATTGCTTCTTTGTAAACTATTGTATTAAATTTATTCTTGCACTAAGAATCCTAGTAATGTCATGATTAGTAAGAAACATTTATCAATCAATTAACCAATCATTTGTATAGATCGGCTAGACAACAATGAAAAATATAATGTTTCTATTTGTTAAAGCTTGTATTACGGCAGAATTCCACTTCAGTCCTTTGTTGATGACACGTTATTTTAGCTTAAAGCATAAGTCATATTAAAAGGCTTTTGTTTAATCTTCTTACGTAATACATTAAGAGTGTGTGTCATTTTAAAGAGATATAAAACCAAGTGCAATGGTTTTCCCAAACATTAAAGAAAATGATAGCTTTATGTTATTAGAATACAAATGTCTATACTATTGGTTAAATACTTTTATAATATAAAATAATTCACATGAGTACATGTTAAGTAAATAACATAGCGTTGAGATCTATTCTTAATTAACCTAAAACAAAACCACTACCCACTGACACCTACATAAAATCGAATATAAAAGTATTAATCTGAATCTTTCTATGTACCAGTTGTATTTGTTAGATGTATTGGCTTTTAATTATTGGCGTTTTAAAACACATAATATAAAGCGTATATTAAACAATAAACAATTAAGCAAACCTTATTCAAGACCTGTGTAAATCCTAATTCTCCCATGGAAATATGAATAACTAAACTATATAGAACTTGAAGCAGTTTATATACATGTTTTACCAAAAAAAGCAATGTAATTGAGATTTATGACAAAATATGATATAACAAATGTCGAACAGTTGTTGGTATACAGAAGGGTTTGCATATTCTGATTCGCATACAATAGTTCTGCCATTTAACGTCATCTACAATTTTGTCTTTGTTTAAAATTCAATTCAATTTACCGTACATCTCTTGACTTTGACTAATTATGGCCGTATTGCGGAAAATAAGTTCTAGGTTTGAGATAATTAATCTTTCAGTCTTTTTTTATTCAAATTATGTTAGTTTTTTTCAATTCCCACTGCTTTAAATGCTTAAAAGTTTTTTTTTAAATTTTTTTTATTTGATTTATAATGCATGCTTACAGAAAAGGAAACCATTTCTTAACATCTAGCAAATCCTTTAATCTACCTTTCAAAAATATCATTGATGTTTTCGTACTGAATAATCAAATTTTTGTGACAGGGTTATTACATCACGATATTCCTGTGAACTTAAAATTAATGATACCTTACAGCAATTAAGTCGTGCTTCATATCTGGGCCGTATTCCTGACCTTGATGCTGACGGCGTATTTATAAACTATGCTTATGACAAAGGTAATGATATTTTGCAAGTGTCGACTTCCAAAGCTATGGCGTTTATACATCTCAAATGTTTATATATGGTAGAGCATGTTTTAATACCGTGAATTGATTTGGTAATAAATAAACTAATGATAGATTCCAGTATTAAAATGTTTTACGCGTCTACAAAACACTAATCAGTGAAGCTCGAACAAAATAAAGTTAAAAAGCGCAAAATAAAGTTAGAATTTGATAAGCATTAAGGATATATTCTTCGGTGTATTTGTTGTTGGAATAAGTATGGTTGATTGTCAGTGTTTCAAATTGTTATTATATCAGATGTAATGTATCTTTTTATCTTACACCTATGCGATTACCTCCATTTTTGTTTCCTACCTTGATTTGTATCTTCTTAATCGATTTTCGAGATATGAACATCTGTAAACAACTGTTGCCTTAATTTGAATGTAAAGTAATGTTTCTTCCTTTTTTTAAATGGAAAATGACACAATATGAAATTACAATCGGGGTTGGACCAAGTGCGTCGAAAGGGAAATTAAAGTTATTGATGTATCACCGGTCACCATATGCCGTTGAAGATGATATTGTATATTTTTACCTTATTAACCTAGTTTAAATTAAGTAATTGGATAAATGAATTGGTATAAGAAATGCACTGATTGTTCCATGCAATTACACACATGCAGAAATAACTCATAATAGATACAAGTATGATAATTTGCATTGCCAGACGTGCGTTTCGTCTACAAAAGATTCATCTGTAACGGTCGAATAAAAAACGTTAAAAGGCCAAATCAAGTACGAAGTTAACGAGCACGAAAGACCCGAAATTCCGAAAAGTTTTGCGAAATTCTGCTAAGTGAATCTATTCAATTTAAAGTGTTGTAAACATTTTATTTATAAATATGACCATAACAATGATTTCACATGTAAGAATAAAATCTACAAAGATGTGTTTTTTTCGTGAAAGTATGAGTGGGATTTAATTGTAGACTGAAACCTTTTTTATCCTCCCTATACACATGGTAACTATATCAAGGAAAACATTTTTTTGCAGATGTAGGGAGGTAACGCAAATATGACATTTTTCGTAGATTAATTTCAATAAGGAATCGATACAAATTATGAGTAAACTTGCTGTGTGTTAAGATTATATGTCGATGACAATGCATTGTATAAAATGCTAAGCATAATTAATTGTCTTTATTTTTCTATGATGTGTTTTGTTTTTTATTGTTTGTCTGTTTGTCTTTTTTCTTTTTTATCCATGGCGTTGTCAGTTTATTTACGACTTATGAGTTTGAATATCCCTTTGGTATCTTTTGCCTGTCTTTAACTTGACTATATAATTGACGGCCTTTGCAAAGAAAAGGATGGAATGTGTCGTAATGTACATTAGATTAGTTGCTACTACGGCACTGTAGGCCTATTACCATCTATAAATTAATACTTGGTGATTCACTGTTAATGCACTTAAATAAGTATAACACAGCTAAACGTACCTCATTTTTACATACGGTATGATTTTACAGTAATATATCATAAGCATAAATTAATTTCTATGTCGCATGTCCAAAGACCTCCATTTGAAGCCTATTTTATTTCTTTAAGTTTTATGATTCCGTCTTTGGAGGTCTCTTTGTGAAAGAAAAAGAGTCGATGGCGCTGATAATCATAGTGATTGAATGCCGCTTTTATAAAATAAGAAGAAAAAAGTATATAATACCAGAAACCCGTATTTCCTGCAGTCAAAAATAAATGAACATATAGTAATATACCAAGTATTCAATGTCGGCCTCTTCTTCCGTAGACATCTACTGTTTCAACTTTTTCCAGAGGTTTCTATGGTTGCAAATCTTCGCATTGTGTTTGTCTGTTAAATTATCTAAAATCATAAATGAGTTGGCTTTGTTAAAATGACAAATAAAAATAAATGCGATATATATCATATATTATCACATTGTATTATAAAAGTAAACTGACATACACAATATGTTTTTCTCTCCAAAGTACCCATTTCTTTTACAATAAGTACTTTGCTGTATATCACGCTGTGTATTCCTTGTAGCTCGACGATACAAACTATATTGTAACGTGTTAGTCCAAATAGGAAGTTTATTATATACATAAATGTCTTTTCCATGTTTACCGGTACGATTCACCTTAATATTATTTCCTTATAACATTATTCAACAGCACAAGACTTGCCAGTCGTTCAAAGAATATCGGTTTACGCCATGTCCGTTTTAAGTAATTTTGTTAAACTATTGTTTAGTAAAATACATGATTAACCCATGAGATATGTGTCCTTCAGAAAAATAACTACCTTATCTGCAGTTTATATAGCATAGCCTTTTCTAAATTCCTTTTTTATTCTTTATCTTTTTTCGAAGACTACTGATTTAAATTCAAATTTGCCTGATACCTTAGATTCTTGATTAACAACCATTTACAAATAACTTATTTATAATTAACTCATTGATGTAATTATGTGTATTTATACGTAACAAAACAATAAAACTGTCTATTCCACCAGCAGTCATTTCTATCCATCCAGATTAGTTTGTAAAGTTTACACAAACAGGTCATTGCAAAAATTGATTGTTGGATACTTTCTCGTAACCACAGACGTATAATTCTCGGAGTATATGAAAATGAAAATGAACGAAATGAGAAAGAAACAATTAATTTGGTTGCGTTCTCGTTATTTGAACGAAGTTTATTCTTTAAAATTGGTAGGTATTTTATAGTTTGCCTATTAAATTTTTTCAACTTTAACCTTATTAAATCATACCAACTATGAAAAAAAAAAAAATTGTATCAAATTGAAATATCACCTTTACAATTTCGATTATATATCAAGTTGAAAATCTTTATGTACTTTAACTTCCTTTCAGGTTCTCTTGGAATAATCATTAAAATAACATTCAAATTGGATTTTAATGTAAAGGTGGCAATGGTATATGACTGTCTGGGGTGAATGAAAAGACCGTTTTGTCCGATGGGAACGTTAATTACAGCATTCCTATTTGAGTATATTTCTAAGCATCAGGTGTTTTCCTTTCATTCTACATCTTTAAAATAAATGGTCATTATTGACAAACAATGCAACTTATAGAAAACCCTATAAAATTGATACAATCACAGTTTGGTTTTTCTTTGTTGTGCTGCATTCATATATCTTTGCAATAATTATTTTTCACACAGTGGTTTATTAAGAATTCAATATATTAACATTTATGTAAAGAAAAGGTATTGAAATAATGATCATGTATTCATGTTATTTAATTAAAGGATCTTATTTCCCATTGAAATGGGATGGTTTATTGGATAATATGAGACGATTTGGAGGACATATTTATTATCATATTGAGTTTTAATGTAGAATAATATAAATCGATCTGTTTTTACAAAGGTGACAAAGACTCCATGATAAGTTCTCAGAAAGAATACGCAGCGCATTTGTGTATTCCATATTTTAATGCTCATGTTTAGTTGTAATTTATTAAAATTTATTGACAAAATTAAAACATTAACATACCAAACATTTTTCCATGATGACTAGAGAATTATCTTTTCAAATCTCGATGTATCTACACACTAAATAAAGGTTCACTGGCAAAATTTTGTATTAACAATTTTTTTACGTTTGAATATGAGCTTGCAGTTTTGAATTCGGGGTTGTATTTAAGAGGGTTTGTCAACAATTCTACCTTAACTTTAGTACACTTCTTGCGTTGATATAGTTCCGAAAGATGGTTGTACATTCTGGGCAAGCGTTTGTTTAATGAAGTCATTTTACTCTGTTGTAAGGGTATATAGCATGGTAATACATGTAGTTACTTTAGTACACTCCTTGCGTCGATATGGTTCCGAAAGATGGTTGTACATTCTGGTCAAGCGTTTGTTTAATGTAGTCATTTAACTTTATTGTATTGGTATATAACATGTAAAATGGAAATATTTTAACAAAAATAACAGTGGTTAATTTATTACAGCTTTACATTTCAACATTATTTAATTGTACAAGGTGACGGAATGAAATATACTTATTTAAATAACAAAGACCAATGTCTGGTTAAAACTTCTAATCTTGTTCTTATACATGTATTAATTGTAAAAAGTCTCCAATTTCTTTACAAGACCTTATTGATAAATGAATAAGGGTACAAAAAATAAACATAAGTACAGAAAAGTCTGCTGCATCTTTAATTTGTAAGTATATCGAAATTGACATCGTTAATTTAGTTTTTTTTTGCACCTAGAGTATTACCTTTAGAGATATAAAGCACCAATGTTAACGGCATCATGTAGCACAATATCTTCTTGAAGAAGACTCTGGCTGGTAACAACTATTCATAATAAGACCTCAAAACATCAAAACGAGGCTATTATAACCGGGATTTTTTATGAGGTCTTATAGGAAATATTTAAGAAAACATAAATAAAAAACCATTAACAATAAACCAATGTCCTGTGAAGATTTGAATGCTATTATTTGATTGACTTATACAAAATTTTGTTGGCCATACTATATTGTCTCTTTGCAAAAATAGGAAATACATCTTTGTTAAGTCTATAGTGTTTTTAAGCTTTAAATGTAATTACGATCTGAAGAGTTAATGTTATTCTGTGCATTTTTGAACAACTTGAACAACGGATATTTAGTTGTCACATATAGTTACATGCTAATTAATGAAAACCACATCGCCTTTAATACATACATGTATGGTTTACCCTGACAATACCTCTTTTGAGTGATCCGTAGATGTCCTAACCCAATTTAATCATTTGTAAGTCATATTTCTCGCCACCATTCCGTGTCGACCTACTCTGTAGAACATATTGGTTATTTATAAACAGTTAGGATACCATATATCAATGGACGTTAATCAATCTATTTTTTTTTATTGTGACTAAGTAATCAGTTGCAGATTTGTTTGTTTTCTTTTATTATCTATCAATCTTTTCAGCCAATGAAAGAAGTTAAGTGATTTAAAGGAAGTCCTTGTTCCTTGTAGCATTGCACTTTTGAAATAATGTTCGGGGTTAAAATAAACCCTATAATTTTTATACATTTGATAGACATCACATAATAAATCTTTCAAAAATTAGCATCTCTATTTTTATTTATTTTACAAATGATGTCTAAATAAAGGCAACAGCAGTATACCACTGTTCAATAGTCATAAATCAATTAAGCGAAAACAAATCCGGGTCACTAATCAAAGCCGAGATCAACTATAAGAAGAAAACAACGGAACAACAGAAACACTGAACTGCAACAATAAACAAACGCCAACATACATAGAAACGGGACTATTTAATAACATATATTCCTGACTTGACACAGGACATTTTAAAAAAAAAGGTGGGTTGAACCTGGTTTTACGACTAGCTAAACCTAGCGCTTATATGGCAATGTTAAAAATACCGCTAAACTGACAACATTACTTGACAGAAATACAGTACAAATAAACACAAGAACACTCAGGACAGAAAAACACAAACATAAGTAATATATGTGACGTTTATATTATCAAAGGTAAGTTTCTAAAACTAAAATAGATTTGTTTTATTGTAGACACGTACAAGAACATAATATTGAGTTTGTAATGGTGTTATTTTATGTATATTCTAACCATGACAAGAATATTAAAATGGAATTGTGTTTGTAATGGTGTAATTATTTGTATTTTCTAACCATGAGGTTTTTCTTCTAAATCAAAATTGTGTATAAACAAAAAATCCTGTGCATATAGTTGCTTTCAACTAAAAATCATATAAATGAAATAGCTGATTAATAATCTTAACTTTTACATATATATAGAAAATAAAAATAAAATAACTGTTATATAAGTCAAGATCATGTAAGACCAATCAGTAAACACACTTGAAAACAAACAACATAAAACAAAAAACATTGTAGACGAACCACGAGTATCTCGACTATACTGACAAATAAAACATATGTGAAAAGTACCGAAAATACAGAATTCAAACCCGATAAGACATAACACAGTATCTAATCAGACTTACAAAAGAAACAAAATGTCTAAATACATGAATGTTGGATGTATAAATACCGAGACACGTCGTATAGCAATGCCAATTCACACTCCTCAAAACAGTCATATTCGGGAATAGGTCACGTTCGGTACTTAGCAGACCAGACGACGTAGATGATAAACCAAAATCTAAGACGTGGTAAAAATGTCATTAGTTAGTTTAGACACAGACACATCGTAAAGATCAACCAATTCGTGATGGTGTCAATAAAATTTACGGATTGTCATTTTTAATCTTTCCTCCTCATAACTCTGTTGGAGCAGTTTCTGCGTAAGGAGCACACTCCTGTATATTAAGTCCGTATAATGTGAACATGCACGAGCATCACGTTTCAACTGAGATATGTAAACACCATACGACATGGGCAGAGGGTATGTTACTGCTGAGAAATGGGAAATTGATAATTGGGAAGTTGAAATCATCCCGTTTGTCATAGATTTTAGTGTGAAGTCGTCCATCTGTGTCAAAATTGAGGAAAATTTATATCTACGATTCCCGTTTTTATAGAAAAAGATCTAAGCTATGTGGCTTGTATAAATGCACTTCTTTACTTTCTGACAATGATTATTGTTCCTGTGATTTACTTCTATTGATCAAGCTAAAGTCATGGCAAAGATAATTAACGAGAAATATGGTTACCGTGGTTGGGTTATTCCTGTTATCAATTTTTTTGTAACTTCATTTAATCAAGTAATTGAAATAAAAGGTAGAACCACAATTGAATAAGTAAGAAGATACAAAGGGGAGCAATAAACATAGTAAGTCAAAGACAAACAATCCAATTGTCATCGAGAATGACGAAAGTACAATCAATAGTGCTACCATACTATATTTGAACTCAGAAAAACATCACAGATCCTTACAAAAGGGGTATGGACTCGAATGTTTTCAAAAAGGGTAAGCAGTTTCTTGACAATATGTTGCAATATTATATTCGTGATGCTCATGAAAAGTTTTAAAAAGTGTGTCAAGTCGCATTTCGTGACAAAGTCAAAACAACTAAGTTTCAATACCTAGAGAATTCAATACAAAAGCGGCACCTTTCTACTGAATAATGCACTAGGTCTGTTCATTTCCGAGGTAGTTGGTTTGTTTTTTTGAGATTTTTTTCATTGTTTTTTTTAAAACGATAAGTAATTTATATAAAGAATATAGAAATAAATAAAAAGGATAACGTGAATCACAAAAAGGCAAAAACCTACAACAGACCACATCAACCGTTGAGATTTGAAAGAGATAATAATATTATAAAAAAAAAGACATAATCGATACGTTGTAAAATATGTCCAACGTTCCAAAAATGTCAAGTTGTTTGTTTTCCACCTTTACAATCAGGATTAGAACAAATATTTTAAATATCAACGATGCCATGGATTTCTCACTTGAGGTGTAAATAAAAAAATCATTTTCATCGTTATAAACATGATGCATAAAAAAATTGAATATTCTCAAAGGTTATGCAATTTGTTGACCAGTTAAATCGCATTTCTTGGTAAATCTAGACAGAAGGGCAGGCATTGGATTATTGCATCGATGTTTCGTGGTAAGTCAATAAGAAGAGCGGGAATTGGATTGTTGCAACGACAATTTGAAAATATCCGTGCTTATATGTGGCACATATTTTTCGTAACTAGATATAAGAAGATGTGGTATGAGTGCCAATGAGACAACTCTCCATCCAATTCACAATTTGTAAAAGTAAACCATTATAGGTCAAAGTACGGTCTTCAACACGGAGCCTTGGCTCACACCGAACATCAAGCTATAACGGACCCCAAAAATGTGTAAAACCATGCAAACAGGAAAACCAACGGTCTAATCTATAAAAAAAAAAAAACACTCAACAAACGACAACCACTGAACATCAGGTTCCTGACTAAGGACAGGTGCAAACAAATGCAGCGGGTTTAAACGTTTTTAAAGGCGACAACCTTCACCCTACCTGAAACAATAGTGTAACATCACAACATAGAAAGACACACTATAAAATATCAATTGAAATGGCTTAACTCAATCAAAAGACATATTAACAAAAACAAGTGAACATACACTGAACGAATAAATTTGATCTATGACACAATGTAAATACAAAATTAATAAAACAAGGGAGTTAGATGTTTAATAATATCAGAAAGACAACCATAACGTCGGACAAAATGCCGCCAAATAAAATAACGTACACAGGTAAATAAAAATAATTTTGTTATAAGGTATACATGGACCACGGAAATAATTTTTACAAAATAAATAATTTTGTTGTTCCAAGTACGAGAACAAAAGTGAAAATTTATCGTCATACTAAACACTTATCAAAGGTGGTATATATAAAAAGTGAGACTAGATATGACACTGAATAAGTAAATATTAAATCAAAAATACATTACAAATTGTATCAACAGGTCAAACTAACACGAAAGTACGATTTGAGAGTACTCGCAGTTACTGAAAGCTAGTTTAAAACCAAAAACAATAATGATAAAAAATCAGAGACTAAAATCAACTAAAACACATCCCAAAGATTTAGTGCTTTAACGTCATGGACAGTCAAAGAAGGCATGACTTGTAGAATCCCAAAATAAAAATATCGACAGGCAGTAGGATAGTTAGGAGTTAACCTGTTAATAAATATGTATAATATATAGATAGAGTATTCTCTATATAGAAAATGAACGTGGATGTGTTCTATACATCCCAATCAAACGTTTGAAAAGAATACAAATTTAGTTTTGTTTTAATCTGCTGATGACAAAATCGATATTTGTGCCAAAGTAAACTATATTCAAAGATCTAATTACAACATTGGTAAGATAACCTTTACTGACAATTTTGTTTAAAGGTTCGATGAGTTTACACGGATCACATAGTGATTTCCGCGCTTTTAGTACAATATTACCGTAAAATTTAGGATGTGAAATACCGTTTTTAATAAGTTTTCTACAGGTACAGCCAAATTTACTAATCAAATCTTTGTACCTTAAAAGAATTTAGTAAAAGTTTTAAGCAATTTATGGTAACGAAATCCCTGACTTAATAATTTACCAGTGATGCATTTATTTCATTCGTTAAAATCTATGACATCACTACTCACACGGGCATAACGAACGAGTTGGGATATATAAACACCGTATGATGGAACCAAAGGAACATCGCCGTCTAAAAAGGGAAAATTAACAATAGGGAATGAAAAATCTTCTCTTTTGTCGTAAAGTTTAGTATGGAGTTTCCCTTTAAAAATTGAAATGTCTAAATCTAGAAAAGGACAACTACTGCTGTTAATATTAGATTTATTTATAGTAAATTTCGGTAGTTTATTTAGAGATCTCTGGATTATTTAACGAAAAAATATTATCAAGATAACGGTAGGTATTGTTGAATGTATCAACCAAATGTAACAATGACGTGTCTTTACTGAGTTTGGTCATAAACTGAGATTCATAGCAATACAGGAATAAATCTGCTATTAACTTAGTTATAATGGCGTCTATACATGGTTCGGTGAGATCAAATACTTATAAAAGTTTGACGATGCAAAAATAACATTGTCCATGTTGAATAAATAAACAGAAAGTTTTAAATTAGACACGAAAACTAAAAACGTCAGCATATATATACTGATGTCAAACTTATAGATATTGTGGTAATTGTGTTTATTTCAATCATGATAATCTAGCAATTCAGCGCCAGATGAAAACGTGTAATGTTAATTTAACAAAGTTCATTTGTTTATGTCCTGATATTGGTGGTGTTTTACATATCAAATTATATCACTGTTGCTTTATCTGTTGTTTTCCTTAATTAATGGTGGTGTCTGTGTAATCATTTAGTCTGCAACTCCTCGCCGGTGTCCGGATAATCATTCGCATGTTTCGTCAATCTGCAACTCCTCTTAACAAATTGTATTATTCTGGTGAAATGTGAAGTAGGCATTGGTAATTTTCACATTGTGCTAATCTTTTAATCAGAATTATCAAGGCCAAACAATTCATCGAGGATATACTTATGATATAGTATGCCGAAGTGGTGTTTCGTCTACATAATACTCATCAGTGGCCTTCAAAACTAACCAGTTGGCCAAATCATTAGCTTAAAGTTGTAAAATAACTTGGTATATGCCTTAGGTTAGATAAGCCTTAAAAAATGATTTTTTTGTTACATGTTATGAGAAATAAAATGTAGACCATGGCCGCATCAATGATATTTCATACATACACTGTAGCGCTGACTACTTTGATAGTCATATCCTTGGGAAAATCTCAACAAAAGATATTCGACTTATAATGAAGGACACCCGATTCGCGTTCTGTCTACAAACTCATCACACTCATCAAAACATTTGGAATGTCAAATCAATTAAATATGGACTCTGAATTTCAATGTATTTTTATAAATCCAATAAGGAAACTTTCACAGATAGCCATTGTGACAATCATTTGGTTTAACATCCTTTCTAATCATAATTTCATGTGAATTTGCTGCTTACATTTATCAACGACATCAGACTTATAATTTGGTACGCCAGACAAGTGATTAGTCGATATAAGACGTATAAGTTAAACTCCATTTAAAACAGTTGAAAGATCAAAGTAAATATAGGCAACAGTAGTATACCGCTGTTCGAAATTCATAAACCGATTGAGAAAAAACAAATCCGGGTTAGAAACAAAAACTGAGGGAAACACATCAAATATAAGAGGAGAACAAAGACACAACAGAAACACTAAAATGCAACACACACAGAAACGAACTATAATTTTATAAGATAACAATATCCATTTTCCTGTGAAAGGATTGAAAACCAAACTCTCCAAAACGTTATGCCTACTAAAATGAAGTATTACAAAACCAAGTGATTTAACTTTAATAAAAATCATTATGTAAGTATAAAATGAAAAAAACACTATCAATGTTATGCGTCCGAAGCGCTTTTTATAAGCCCGTCAATTTTTGACGGGACGTATTATGGTATACAAATGTCCGGTGTCCGTCCGTCCGTCCGTCTGTCTGTCCGGCGAAAACATGGCGCACCGTAACTTGAGAATGACTTATCCAAATTTCATGAAACTTATCATAGTTGTTTCTTATGATGGTCAAACGATCTGTATACTTTTTGGTGAAAATAAAATTAAAACTTTTTGAGTTACGGGACTTAGTAACTAAAACAGGTGTGTGTTTTTTTTTTCACATGTCGCGCCGTATCTCAAAAACAATTTATGATTATTGCTTAAAACTTTACACACTTCTTAGTTATATTAATCTTAAGATCTGTATACTTTTTGGTGATGATTCAAAATTTTATTTTAGAGATATTGAGTATTTTGTTAAAAAAGGGGGAGTGGTTTTTCACATGTAGCGCCGTATCTCAAAAACAGTTTATGATTATTGCTTAAAACTTTACACACTTCTTAATTACATTAACCTTAAGATATGTATACTTTTTGGAGATGATTCAAAATTTTATTTTTGAGTTATTGAGTGTTTTGTAAAAAAAGAGGAGGGGTTTTTCTCATGTCGCGCCGTATCTAAAAAACGATTTATGATTATTGCTTAAAATTGTACACACTTCTTAGTTATATTAATCTAAAGATCTGAATACTTTTTGGTTTTGATTCAAAATTTTATTTTTGAGATATTGATATTTTTTTTAAAGGGGGATTTTCACATGTCGCGCCATATCTCAAAAACGATTTATGATTATTGCTTAAAATTGTACACACGTCTTAGTTATATTAATCTAAAGATCTGAATACTTTTTGGTTTTGATTCAAAATTTTATTTTTGAGATATTGATATTTTTTTTAAAGGGGGATTTTCACATGTCGCGCCGTATCTCAAAAACGATTTATGATTATTGCTTAAAATTTTACACACTTCTTAGTTATATTAATCTAAAGATCTGTATACTTTTTGGTTTTGATTCAAAATTTTATTTTAGAGATATTGAGTTTTTTTTTAAAGGGGGGTTTTCACATGTCGCGCCGTATCTCAAAAACGATTGATGATTATTGCTTAAAATTTTACACACTTCTTAGTTATATTAATCTTAAGATCTGTATACTTTTTGGTGATGATACAAAATTTTTTTTAGAGATATTGAGTATTTTGTTAGAAAAGGGGGAGTGGTTTTTCACATGTCGAGCCGTATCTCAAAAACAGTTTATGATTATTGCTTAAAACTTTACACACTTCTTAGTTACATTAATCTTAAGATATGTATACTTTTTGGAGATGATTCAAAATTTTATTTTTGAGTTATTGAGTATTTTGTAAAAAAAAAAAAGGGGGAGGGGTTTTTCACATGTCGCGCCGTATCTCAAAAACGATTTATGATTATTGCTTAAAATTGTACACACTTCTTAGTTATATTAATCTAAAGATCTGTATACTTTTTGGTTTTGATTCAAAATTTTATTTTTGAGATATTGATTTTTTTTTAAAGGGGGGTTTTCACATGTCGCGCCGTATCTCAAAAACGATTTATGATTATTGCTTAAAATTTTACACACTTCTTAGTTATATTAATCTAAAGATCTGTATACTTTTTGGTTTTGATTCAAAATTTTATTTTAGAGATATTGAGTTTTTTGTAAAAAAAAAGGGGGGGTTTCGCATGTCACGCCGTATGTCAGAAACTATATATGCTTATTGCATAAAAATTCACACACAAGACGACGGGCGTATCATGCGCTCATGGCGTAGCTGTTTATTCTGGATTTACCTCCATCAGGAACACTTAAAGCCAAAAAATTGAAAGCCGAGTGCATAAATACCGAACACCGCTAATGAAGAGCTATGCGACCAAAACGACCTTAAAATAACAGCCATATCCGGATTATGTCAATTTTGCCTGATGGATAAACTGGAATATTTATGAAATATAAAAAATATGTGTGGTTACTGTAGAGTCTAAGGATAGCAAAATTCAAGTTTTTTTTACAACAGTCCAAAAAATTTCAATATTTTCAGGCATGTTTGTTAGTAGGTAATATTGAGCTTATGCAAGTACCAAAAACATATTTATAGGAAAGTTGTTGCTTAAAAAGACCAAAATTATGGTAAAATATTTAGTTGGTATGTGCATTTGCAGAATTAAAAATAAAACAAATATAAAATTGAAGATAGCAGATATCAATTCGCATTTAGCATAGTTACAATTCTTTAAAATATTATATGTAAAATGTGTACAAAATCTATTTTCATGTAAATTTCTAACCCTGCTTCGGAGAAAATAAAACTGTAATGTATTTCTAAAGTCATTAGCGTTTTTTATTTGTATTTTGGAAGATAATAACAGCGGAATACAGTTTACATTGATTGTAAAATTGGTTACATTAAAAAACGGATAACATAAGCCATATGCATTCTATGTCAATTAGACACATACAATGGCAATGTCTTTCTGTATAATTTACTTTGGAATGTTCGTCATTAAAGTAGATAAGTAACGTTGTTTGTATTTTATTTACAGCCGATTTCATTCAGTATGTAGGAAAAGGTAATATCTTTGGTTAGCTTGCTTGCTAGCTGAACCGTGAAGTCATTATTAGGTTAGGTAAACTACCCTCCTTTATGAGTAGACTAGTCCGACAGACTGATAGAATTGGTTATCTGTGGAACTAGTCTACTCATATAGGAGGGTGGTTTACCTAACCTAATTATTACTTCACGGTTCAGCTAGCAAGCAATCTGACCAAAGATATAACCTTTTCCTACACACTCAATGAAATCGGCTGTAAATAGATCACACTACGATTTGTGGTTATAATGAATGTTGGAAAATGACAAGAACATGCGCCTACAATATAAAACTAACAAGATGTGGTATGATAGCTAATGAGACAACTCTCCGTCATACACCAAAAGACGAAATGTTAGCAGCTATAGGTCACCTTACGGTTTTCAACAATGAGCAAAACCGATACCACATAGCGAGGTATAAAAGGCCACGAAATGACAAATGTAAAACAATTCAAACGAAAAAAACTAATCGCATGATTTATGTACAAATATGATAAACAACAAACACTGAATTACAGGCTCCTGACTTTTGACAGGCATATACAGAATGTGGCGGGTTAAACATGTTTGCAGGCGCCCATTCCTCCTCCTTACCCGAGAAAGTTGTGTAGCTGTACAACATACTAACAAA
The DNA here is from genome assembly GCF_021869535.1 of Mytilus californianus. Lineage (NCBI taxonomy): Eukaryota > Metazoa > Mollusca > Bivalvia > Mytilida > Mytilidae > Mytilus > Mytilus californianus. Next base: position 12,297,879 of record NW_026262701.1, on the reverse strand, counting down.
ATATAAAAATCAGTTGAAAGGGTTTAACTCATCAGATTGATACAAAGCACAAAAACAACTAACAAAAAAATGAAACCACAAAGTACAGATCTGAGAGTATTCGCAGTTACTAAATGCTAGTTGAAAGCCAATAAAAAGATTGTATCATAGACTGAAATATTAATCAGTTCATATCCAACATCCAATGAATTTAGTGAAAAGACGCCATTTACAGTCAGAGAAAAACACGATCATGTGCAATGACAAAATGAAGGTATCGACAAAAAGTAGGATGGTGAAAGTGCATAGGTGTGTAGCAATAATTTCAACTTCGTACTTTATTTGGCCTTGTTGACTTTTATTGATTCGAGCGTCACTGATGAGTCTTTTGTAGACGAAACGCGCGTCTGGGGCGCATATACAAAATTTCAATCCTGGTATCTATGATGAGTTATTTAGTTGGGTTTCAGTTTATTGATAACAAAATCAATATTGATTTCGATAAAAACAATATTCAAAAATCTAATTACAATGTTAAATTGTTAAACTTTTAGAATCAGTTCATTTAAAGAATAATAAATTTACCCGGATCGTATCTAAATTTATGGGCTCGATAAACAACATCACCGTAAAACTTTTGATGTTCAATCTCATTTGTTATAAGATTTTTTCCAGGTACAGCCAAAATTCCAAATTCTATGTATCTATGAAATAATTTAGTAAAGGTTCCGAGTAATATGTGGTAAGGACATCTTGACTTACAATACATATATTTAAATATATGTATTGCAAACATTGTTCTAGCACTTTTAAAACCTTTACCGTCAACCTGTAGAAACAGAGTTCCGGACGTAATTAAGATTGATATATTTGCATTTGTGATTGTTAGTACATTTAAGCATGAATTTGAATGAAATATCTGGCAGTTAAACAACATTAACTGTTTCGTTTAATTCGGACAGTTGAACTGTGTTTTTCATGATGATGTGTAGAATTGCTTTGTACTTACTGATCGTGAGGTGAAGTTTTGAATACATGCTTCATTCATTGACGACTCTTGTCACATATAGTACCTGATATTGATATTTGTTAATCAAGAGAACAACAATATCAAATAATCAATTTTTTTATAATATTATTCATTTTCGTATGATTACAATTTTGACAATTGTAGTTATTTTAAAAGCCAATATTATACAGAGGTTAAAATCTTATCCAGAACATAATTTTGTTTCGTAGCATGTAAAGCCACTTGGCGCAAATACAAAATTTCAATCCTGGTATCTATGATGAGTTTATTGACCCGTTTTTGTTGTGCTTGTTTGTCTTCACTCCTCTCGATTTAATAAACTGTGTTGTAGATTTATAAGTTATTGTTCGATTTGCTTCACCCTGGCCGTCACATATATATTCTTGAAGTGCGTGTATTATCAAAATAACTTTAGTTGAATAATGGTAAATGTAGGTCTAGATCTTTCATGAAATATGGAAATATTTCGAAAGTAATCCGATTCGTTTGTAAGACTTTTCATCTAAATTTTTTTTTTAAATTCTTATAACTGTTTTTTTTTATACAGAATATTTACTGTTTAAAGATATTTTTTTTAACTTTCCTACTTATACCTTGAGTAGAAAAATACATTATCATATACTCAGGACGAGTGCAGCTAGTCAATGACATATTGATGAATAGACACTTGCCTAAAATTGTTGAATACTGTAACTATCAAAAATACCCATCAGAGAAACCAGGCTTGTAATTTGGTACAGCAGACGCGCGTTTCGTACCAAGTCAGGAATATGACAGTTGTTATCCATTCGTTTGATGTGTGTGAGCTTTTGATTTTGCCATTTGATTAGGGACTTTCCTTTTTGAATTTTCCTCGGAGTTCAGTATTTTTGTGATTTTACTTTTCGTCTGCATAAGACTCATCGGTGGCGCTTGTATCTAAACAGTTGCAAAGCCAAATCAAATATTACTAAGTTAAAAAGTAATAATAACCGAAAATGTTTCCCTCTAGATGGCTTCGTGTGATTTGTATCGCAAGTTTCCTTTTATTCACACCAAACAATGGTGTAATCTATAAGTATTATATTATTTAGTATAGGAATATAAGTGTCGTGCATATATATAAAAAAAATACTTGCAATGTATCACAGATAATTCAATACTATCACTGAGACGGTGCTACGCTGTTTTTGTAGCTCTTGTTTCTATGTAAAATGCACATCAATCTTAAAAGTCCTGATGTTCATAAAATCAATCAATATGAAATGGATAGTTATTATTTTAGTGTTGTTACATGTATAGACAATTTCGAACAAGAATGGAGACTACATGTGTGAATGAATTATATGTGTGGGCAGACGAAATATCAGATTCTCATATTCCAACTACACAATATTGTTTTTAAAATACATTATTAATGCATGAATAACTGATATTTTCTTTTCAAATTCACTGTTACTCATTTTCATTTTTAGAATATGGATAGAAAAAAATTTAAAGATCAAGGAGATACAATTCATGTTGTATCTGTATAGAAGGAGCATTCGTGATTCCGAATTCAATATTGAATATCTTTGTTTGAGTTTGAAATTATCTTGTTTTGAAATGTTTAATTCAAAATTACATTTCTAAAAAAGCCAATCACATGACAGCTTATTAAACATCATGAAATAATAAAGGCACGAAAGATTAAGGGCATCTAGAGGTTAACATATGGTTTTCCAGATAGAAGAGTATCTATACAAAATGTCGACCTCTAAATTACTTGGAGTCTAAATATACTAAAATTGTAATAATATAAAGATGTCATTTCATGTCATTTGAGGACGTTAAGCAACCAACAATCAATCAATCATGTCATTTGAAACAGGATATCAAAAGTCAAATACAAACAATATGAATATGTAAATACTGAAACTAAAAATTGAAATATAATATTGAAAAAGATGCCTTTTTAGCCTAGTATTCAGTAACCATAGATTTATCAATGACGTCAAATTAGCCGTTCATGACATCTGACATAATTTTATTGACATATAAAATGTCATTAACACATGAGCATAAAGTAATGAAGAATGGTTAGGTATCGCTTCATAGTTTTAAACGTGTAAGTATCATGCAATTGAACATTTTCTACCGATGATAATGATAATAATAGTAATCAGTAAAAATGATACGAATGATAATAATAATAATGATGATGATAAAAAAGAATTTTAAAAATAGAATTGATAATAATAATTGTGATGATAAAAAAATTTAATTATAACATTAAAAATGATAATGATAATAATAAATAATGATGAAACTGCTTCTACTGATGATAATGGTAATACTAAATATAATAGATTAGCGTTATAATTGTCTCAGTAATTAGAAACAAACATGCCAAATAATGTGTTTTTAATTTAGGTGAAAATCCAATAACTATATTTAGATATGGCGGAATTATTTATGAAAGAGGAGAGAAGAAAGTTGCAAAATAATGATTTTAACAGGTAAGACAAATTTACAACATTGAGCTTACTTACCTGCAGTTAATGAAAGGTGCAGTACGCATACATCTAAAGTTGAATTGCTAATTACACCAACATGTCTTAGCATTCAAAAGAATATCTAACCATTGGTTTTATGATTGAATATACCCATGTCACCCTACAAAATGGGATTACCAAATTATTTAAGTTTATTGATACACGTTGTAAATTGGAGAGGTAACGGTTTATTTATCACAAACTCAATAAATGAGGACATAGTGTAAAACACATGGATGAAGTTCTTAGTATCAGTTGCATATTTTATATTTTTGCAGAGTTTTTTTTATATTCCATGTACTTCCTGAACGAAATACATAAATGAAATAAACCGATTCAACTCTTTCGCAATAATGGTATTATTTATCTCTAAATAAGTAGCATTGGAAGTTGATAAAAAGCGATAACGTTGCTACAACTCCGATAACTTTGATCTGAAATATAACTGTAAATGATAACTTTTTATCGGTTGTCAAGAACAGAAAAGTTTAAATGTCGGAAATTAATTGCTTCTTTGCATGCGATGAAGAATAGTTTAATGGCAGAAATTCATTTTTATATTTCAATGAAATATATTTTTTATTCTCCATTGAATATATCTTTTACATGTAATCGCGAATTATGTGCAGCATATATTTATGTGTAGAAAAGGCCTACTGTGCCTTATCTCTATAACTTTCGAAAAATAAAACGTATAACGCAATACATTTTAGAGATGACACGTAGACTTTATATATTAAGATTAAAACGCGAAAATATTTGTTATTCAGATGTTGTTGCAAACCTTTATGTGACCAATTATTACTCGATTTTAAAAGCTCTTGAAATTTCAGATCGCTTTATGTATTATATTTTAATGAATCTATTCAATAGTTGACACTACTAATAATGTCATTGGCATTTTAAAAAATGTGTTAAAATAGTTTGCTCATTCTCAGTTTTGCACTTGTTTTTTTTTTCAATTATAAATAAAAGCAAAGCGAGTCAAACATTTTGAATCGATGAGAACGTCGGTGTAAAAATTTTACATTTTTTTAAGACACGAAACTTTTGCGTATGTGTATGGTACTTCTTGCGTTACATTCTGTGTATTTAAATGCCAGCATTGACGAAAAAAAGGAGATTATGGTCTCATTGGTGGCCTTCGGCTGTTGTCTATGGTCGGGTTGTTGTCTCTTTTAAACATTCCCCATTTCCATTCTCAATTTTATCATATTAAAAATCTAGGATATCAAGACTAAATCTGATAGTAATGTCATTCTTAAAGTCGAAAGAGAGAAATGTGTTGATAATGTCAAAAATAGCCAACCAGTTTAATAACCGTCGAATCAAAAACAAATATCTTTTCAAGCTGCATCTTATATTGTGAAAAAAATTATAACATAAAGGAAAAGAAATAGAAATGAAATAGTGTTAAAACATATTTCTGAAAAGTTTGTGTTTAAAGGGTTTTTCAATCCAAATCATGAGAATTTGTTAAAGCAAATTTGATTTATCGTACGAAATGTTGACATACGGACGGACCTCGGTATACCATAATACATTTGTCTTAGGGCATATAAACTCTGAGATAGTGTGATATTTCTGATCTTTTGGATTAACTAGGTAAAACAATTCATCTTGGACAGAAGTTTGGTCGTTATTAACAGTGAAACTTTTAAGATATTTTAAAATAAGCGACACCAGGTAAGGAGTTCTGCATGGTGTTAGGTTTGGGCATCTTTAATTTCCCTTATTTATTGATAACATTGAAGGCAATATCTGTAACATAGTCCGTTGCTTTGCATATGACACATGTCTTTAATATACGGTAGCAAATTTGAACCACTGAAAATTAAGTTTATAATGAACTATTTAATTTAATTAAATTGGCCAAAGAAAATTGCTATGAAATCATTACCAACTCTTTCAAATGATTATTTGGAAGGGGTTTGAAGTTACAGACGTTTATGCATACATAAAATCACTACGTATCAGATTACAATCAACCATTAAAATTAATACTATGGGCGCAATGATTTTATCAACAGAGGACCCTTTTCTACGCTAGATTGAGACACGTGTTTTGAAGTGCAAAATTAATATACAAGGGAGATAAGTAAAAATTGTGTTAAGAAAAGCCAAGAGAACCTATATTTTTCGGACCAAAAAATACTGCCATAATAATTTTTCTTTAAATTTAACAAGGTTTCGTTAAAAAAAATCAACTTTCTAAAGTCTGAATCTCGAAAAAGGCTACCATTGTCACCTATGGGGAAATTACGTGTTTTTTGCAATCATCAGCTACATTCTCAAATTAAATGAAAAGTTGACTATAATGATACTTGGACAATAACTCCGAAATTTTATTTCAATAAACATCGAAAATTAATTCTTTTATTTAAGATGAATTTTAAAACTATAAATGACATATCTAGAAATAAACTATAATGTTAACCAGACTTCTTGTATTAACAGCTAATCAAAGACTGGATCAGTAAAAATGGGGTAATACAAAGTATCCAAAAAAGATTCTTGAAATATGGAAGCAGATGGGAAACGTTAATGTCAGTTTTATCAGAACGTTATAAAAAACACAGAAATGATTGTAACATGTTGCTGTTACGAAGTCTCCCTATTATTCATTCAATTCAATAGAATTTCCAATTTTTAAGAAAAATTGTATAAATTGAAAAAAAAACCTTTCAAGGTCAAGATCATAAATGACCATTGACCTTTTGACCTTAAGTAGGCCATATGTTCCCATGGTCATTACTGAAAATTCCATGTGTCTATTCCTAACTGTTCTCATGTGTTATAATCAATTGAAAATAAAAAGTTTAAAGATCCGATAGGGTTCTATTGTGAACCCCTTCCTTCGGTTGGCCCCTCAGAGTACCCTTTGTAAACCTTAGTGCACAAACAAAACCCTGATTGTACCACTAGACATGTTAGCCTAATTAGTAAATCCAATAAGTCTCCAAACCTTCTTTGGAAGACTTAATAAGATGCGATGTGATTTATGACTCAATAACGTAGATACAAGTGACATTATCGACATAAATGATATCATTGATGAACAGGCTAAAATTCCTAAAATAATGATTTTATCTAAACTTAGATAAAAACACAGTTAGATAAAGCATATAATATATATGTCAAAATGCAATACCAATGAATTGGAAAGCAACACAATGACACAAAAGAATTCTGTAAGTTATTAGCACCAAAAGAAATTTGATAAAAACTAAATGGTTTTCTAATGTGGGAAAAAATAATTTTAGAAAACTTTTAATACTAAATATAGAAAAAAAAATATTTTCATGTTTAAATACAATATCACTGATAGTAGATTCAAAATATTAAATTGGTAGCTTATTCATTATATACTGCCATGTAATGAACTGTTGATGAAGTGGGACAAAACATGTGTGTAAGCATTGTATGAAAAGAATGAACATTGTGTTCTCTCAATTAATCATACACAATGAATGCTGACTTCCTGCAGCTGAATACAGTAATATAACTAATGAAATCCCTTGGCATTTATAAACACTTTCTAAGCCTAGAAAATTTATTAATGAGGAACAAAATAGAGAAGCATCACACTTTGATAATTTATTATCGGAAACTAATTTCAAACGGAATAGCACATCCTAATTTGCCGAGCCCGGAAATTTAGATACGACCTGACCTGGGACAGTGATAACATAAGAAGAAACTATTAACATCAGTTGCAATTGGCTTAACGCAAAAGATGCGAACGAACAAAAAAAGAGACAGATAACAATCTTCGCATAATAAAAAAGACGGACAGATAAACAACAGTCCAGAAAACTAAACATTGAGCAATATAAACTTCACAAAGTCGGGTGCTTCAGATTTGAACTGTTAAACCTCTATCAATCATTGCACAAATAATGTATTCTTCGGAATTTTAGTGAAGATTATTAATCTAAACTAATAAATAGAATATAAACATATAAAAAATTATTTGTTTTCAAAATATCATTATTAAGAGCAAAGATGCAATGCTATTGTTTTGCCATTTGTTTGTACATATAATGTGTATTAAGCCATTTGATGGACCGAACACTAAATGGGATGTTAAGAAAATTAGTAGTGACAGTTTTTATTAACGGAATGGTTGCCCTGTTTACACAAAGTTTATCTGCTATAAATATTGATGATTTGATACATGTAAAAACGATGACTAGGGGACAATCAAACTGAAACACTATGTCCATACAAAAAAAATAAAAAAGACAAACAACAGCGAAAATCCCTACATATAAAACTAAAGACTGAGCAACACAAACCCCACAGAACTAAAGACTGAGCAACACAAACCCCACAAAATTAAAGACTGAGCAACACAAACCCCACAGAACTAAAGACTGAGCAACACAAACCCCACAAAACTAAAGACTGAGCAACACAAACCCCACAAAATTAAAGACTGAGCAACACAAACCCCACAGAACTAAAGACTGAGCAACACAAACCCCACAAAACTAAAGACTGAGCAACACAAACCCCACAGAACTAAAGACTGAGCAACACAAACCCCACAAAACTAAAGACTGAGCAACACAAACCCCACAGAACTAAAGACTGAGCAACACTAACCCCACAAAATTAAAGACTGAGCAACACAAACCCCACAGAACTTAAGACTGAGCAACACAAACCCCACAGAACTTAAGACTGAGCAACACAAACCCCACAAAACTAAAGACTGAGCAACACAAACCCCACAGAACTAAAGACTGAGCAACACAAACCCCACAAAATTAAAGACTGAGCAACACAAACCCCACAGAACTAAAGACTGAGCAACACAAACCCCACAGAACTTAAGACTGAGCAACACAAACCCCACAGAACTAAAGACTGAGCAACACAAACCCCACAGAACTAAAGACTGAGCAACACAAACCCCACAGAACTAAAGACTGAGCAACACAAACCCCACAAAATTAAAGACTGAGCAACACATACACCACAGAACTAAAGACTGAGCAACACAAACCCCACAGAACTTAAGACTGAGCAACACAAACCTCAAAAAATTAAAGACTGAGCAACACAAACACCACAGAACTAAAGACTAAGCAACACAAACACCACAACACTAAAGACTGAGCAACACAAACACCACAAAACTAAAGACTGAGCAACAAAACCCCACAGAACTTAAGACTGAGCAACACAAACCCCACAAAACTAAAGACTGAGCAACACAAAGCCCACAGAACTAAAGACTGAGCAACACAAACCCCACAAAACTAAAGACTGAGCAACACAAACCCCACAAAACTAAAGACTGAGCAACACACACCCCACAGAACTAAAGACTGAACAACACAAACCCACAAACCCACAAAATTAAAGACTGAGCAACACAAACCCCACAAAACTGATTGATTGATTGATTGATGGTTGGTTGCTTAACGTCCATCTACAGAACTGAAGACTGAGCAACACAAACCCCATAAAACTAAAGACTGAGCAACACAAACCCCACAAAACTAAAGACTGAGCAACACAAACACCACAGAACTAAAGGCTGAATAACACAAACCCCAAACAGTTCCAACTCTATAAGTAGCACACAAAAACTTCAATTGTAAGTATGCATAATTAATATTGCAGATTTTGTAACAACGCATTTCCAAGGCCGTGATGTTCAGCGTTGCCTCACGCAGTTCACGTGTCGTTATGATTTATTGTATAGGAGAGTCGCTGTCTTTGGGCATGCCTAGTCCCAGAATTGTCCGATAGTATTTTTTCTATATTCAGATACTTTAATTTATAGCCTATAGCCTAGCTTTGACACTGTCAATATTGTACCCGTATATATAGTCTCTTCTCTCTAATTCTGTTTGCATTAAACCATATCTGACCAGTTTGATGAACCACCCATTGTATTAAACCATTTCTGATCAGTTTGATAAACCACCCATTGATTAAATTTGTCTCGTGTAAATTCCCGTCATACTCATTCGAATCGTTGAAAAGGACTCACCTTTTTCCATTATAGAAACAGATTCTACCAATTAACGCCATTGACTACAATGTTTATCTTCTCTCAAAGTTAACTATCTAGAGCGGATTCATCTCGTTATAAACGAGGTGGTCTGGAAGAAAATATATAATACACAGTGATGAAGAGAGGGAGATTCATACCGAACATACATTTATAAATGTGACATTTTGTTACTTTATACAAGATATTGTTCAAACTCCATACAGACAGTTAGTTGATCTTGGAACATTTCGCTACTTTTTTTTATTGTCCTTTTTAGATGTTTTTGATAAATTTTGTCAAACAAAGCATCGAGTACAGCAAAAAAAAAATGTGTATTTGACTTGACTTATGACTTTAAAATTAAATTTGAGAAAAGAGTTTCGTCCTTTGTTTCCATGAAAAAATAGATAAATGATGGAATTTTCCCGAAAAACTAATCTATTCTCTCTATTGGTGTAGCTTGCTATGCGGTATGGGTTTTACTCTTTGTTGAAGGCTTTGGGTGACCTATAGCTGCTTATTTCTACGTCATTTTGTCACTGGTGGTGAGTTGTCTAATTGGCAACCTTAACACATCGTATTATTTTTATAAAGATCAAATTTATAAATAAATGTTGATTGTTAATTGTATGTTGGCGTATTCTGACCACTCCTTATGAGTGAATTTAAAATACTAGTTTATTAAAAATCTAAGGTAAGACATGTGATGAAAGAATTAGCTTCATGCATTTGCAAAACATATGTTTGTAGTTGGTAAATTACAGAAATTAAGGTAATCTAAATGTAGTTTGTATTCTCTTTTTTTATATTGTTCGATATTCTCTAGGGTTTCTCTTTTTTTTATATTGTTCGATATTCTCTGGGTTTTCTATTTTATTATATTGTTTGATATTCTCTAGGTTTTCTCTTTTTTATTACTCTGTTCGATATTCTCTAGGTTTTCTCTTTTTTTATATGGTTCGATATTCTCTAGGTTTCGCTTTTTCTGCTTCTTTTTTACGAGGGATTATTTCAGTTGCTGTTGTACTCAATTTCTACAATCTTTGGAATATTTGGTTGATTGGATTCATGAGAGAAAAAGGGTCTGATTTGTTTATGATTAAGAGAATACTATGAAACAACGTACACTTCACCTATTAATGCTATCATTATTACACTATACCTTGTCATTATTTCTATATAATGTTATGGTTGTTTTGTTCACTAACCTAAGACAAAACAAAGAAAACAATTCCTCAGTTAACATTTCATTTTATTTATAATTTTTTACTTGTACGACATGAAGCAGGAGCGACAAATGTTTGATCACGAACAAAACATTATGCATTTCAATTGTTATCAGAATGACTTTTCTGAAATAAAACATAACACAAAGAACAAAAATATTTCAAACAAATTTGAATAATATAAATTCGTTAGTTGCGAAAATAAAAGCCTTTGTTTGTATTGTTTAGTGAATATATAACATGTTTTAAGATTGATTCACAGTGCCAAATGGTTATCTTAATGCAAAATCATATGAAATATTTGATTTTGTTTTTAAATCGATAGTTCGATGACGCAAAATTGAAATCAAGCATATTAATGAGTTAACTTAGTCTCTTGAAATGACATTGCAGATACTCTCTATCGGTAAGTGTTGACTAATTATTTATTGTTCAAGAAACAATTTTGGGAAAGTAGTCCTTTTGCACCTACTGTTATTTTTAAGATATATCATTTACGTCATAATTTTACTTTTCTATGTTATCAATTGCGCCAGAATACAGATTTTCTTTCCGCCTGTAAGCATATATTCATATTTATTAACCAATGACTTAAAATACATTATAAAATGTCCGTTTAATATCCACAACTGTTTTATTACACCGAACTAACAGTAAAAGCAGAGGGTCCTTTCGGTTCATTGAAGATATATGCTAAAGAAGCTCTTGCTCACGTCTCGTGCTAATACAGCATACCTAGACCCAATCCGACTGTAACTGAACATAATATAGGATAAATATGGAAACGCTCATTTAATAACACTATTTTAAAGAGGACTCTCCATGTGATAGAGAGTAGGAATATTGTATTCAAGTCTTTTGTTTGTTTTGTGGCTCCTGAATAAAATCATTGAAAAATAAAAAACAGTGAAAATAACATAGTTCTTTTGATTTGTTTAAACACTTATTGATAATCACTTTCATCCACGTCATTTGAACTCTAGTAGATAGTTGTCTCATTGTTAATCATACCACATCTCTTTTATATTCATGTATGACAAATTGAAATTACAGAGCATGATAAGCTAACCATTCCGAAACACATCATTACGATCCATGCTTTAATTACAGTGCAGCTGCTCAATCTTAATATTTTTTTATTGTCCACCTCCCGTAAATGCTAATGTGTTTGTAAGTAGTACCTTGTGTGATTTTTATTTTTATTTTTGGTTGTTGTTGTTGTCCATTTTTTAAGATCCCTTCGCCATGTTTCGCGGTTTGAATTCTCAGTATGTTTATATTTCACTTTTAAACAAATAATTTTTATTCTACTGCTAATTTGGTTTCTACTGGTATCGCATTTCTCCTAGTTTGTACTGGTATCGCATTTCTCCTAGTTTGTACTGGTATCGCATTTCTCCTAGTTTGTACTGGAATCGCATTTCTCCTAGTTTGTACTGGAATCGCATTTCTCCTAGTTTGTACTAGAATCGCATTTCTCCTAGTTTGTACTGGTATCGCATTTCTCCTAGTTTGTACTGGAATCGCATTTCTCCTAGTTTGTACTGGAATCACATTTCTCTTAGTTTGTACTGGTATCGCTGTTTCGTTTAAAGTTATGAAAAAAACATAATACTGTATTGACCATAAACACAACTAGTCATTGATTTTTTTCAACTTCTTTATTATTATTATTTTGGCTCTGTTTTTACATATTTCACACATCGTTTTGGAATTTGTTATTTTTATATGCTCTTTAACTTCGCACTTTATTTGATCTTTCAACTATTTTGATTCGAGCGCCAATAATGAGTCTTATGTAGACGAAACGCGTGTTTTGAGAACGAAATTGTAAACCTGGTATCTTTGATTATCTTTCACAACCACTGGGTCGATGCCCCTGCCGATGGACGTTTCGTCCTCGGTGGTATCACCAGCCCAGTAGTCAGTTCACATTAAATGGCATTGCTACGACTTTCTCTAATTTACTGATTATAAAAAATTGAATCATTCGAAACACTTAGGATTTTCTTCCCCTAATCAAAGATGACCTTAGGACAATTTTTTAGCATTTTTTATTTTCTATTTTTTCTTCAACTCAGTTCTTGATTTAATATTTTCAACTATTTTGATTTGAGAGCCACTGCTGAGTCTTATGTAGAGGAAACGTGTGTCAGACGAACCAATTATAAGCTTGGTACGTTTGCTGAGTTTTTGTATTATTCAGTTTGTTGGGATATTCAATAATATGTATTTACAGGAGATGTTTCATTCATATAGATATTGATTTTTTATTTCCGTCATATGTGTGCAATAAATGTAAAGGCAACCCAAAAACAAAATTATTAGCTCCACTCACATAATCACTATTTATTAAAAAATGACTCTCTTCAAACACATCGTGGACAATACGAATATATTGTATGTCAGCTAATCGGCAATATGATTGGTTTGTTCAAAGTTTAATCTGTCGTATGCAGATATAAATATAAACACGAAAAAATAGAGGAAAAATAACGAATATACCAATTTGTTGAAAGCCCATTTTCCTAAATTATAGTCAAATTTATCAAATTGTGTTCAAAAAGAAGATAATTAATAATAAAAACTAAAACTATATAGATCTAAAATATGACGTCATTAAACAATCGACGACGTAATAACATAAACCCATTTGGAATGTACGGGGTGATGCACGATTTTGAAATGTGATTAACTTTATATAATAAGGATCAATTCCTTCTTTACCGACAGAAACACTCACAATAATTATATTTGCATAATCTTTTGACTTCATCCTATCCGCCTCTATTTAAAAATCGTTTCAGAATGTCACTCATTCAGTTTTCTTCGTCTTTTACGTTTTTATTGATAGTGACTGTGTTTAATTACAAGAACAGCAAATCTTTGCCTTAATCTAGAGCGCTTTGGTTCAAAAAAATAACTGTCTGTGTCCTATTAGAGTAGAAAAAAATCATGGAGACTTGAATGTATGTAAAATTTCTGACGTTTTTGGTAGCATGGGCAGAAAATTATTGTATTATTGGTACTAGCAATGAGGCTTATAAGTTTACGTCACGAGGTACTAGTCACGTGAAAATTTGATAGCGGGATTTTTTTCCCCAATGACCACCAAGTTCTTGCCCGCCGCAGACAGGGCATCATCCAAGCTCAACTGGTATAATGAATATATTATACATGTATTTTTTTCAAAGCTTGACACGTTCGAGTATTTCTCTTCAGACGACTTGTCTAACGGGGTTCGGACACAGGTTTCAAGTTTACCATAATATTGGCTTTGTTGTTTTGTTCCTAGCTGGCGAGGTAGTCCATGATTGAGTTATTCAGTTTACTTTCATGTCAGTCGTATTTTATTTTTGTCTGTTTTAGGTTCACATTTTTGTGCCTTAATTCATGATTTTAAAATTGTTCACTATTGTGATTATTGTCTTTTCTTTGTATTATATATTTTTAATATATGTAAACAATTAATAAATTCCGTTATCCAGTATGCATGCTGGGATATCGGCAATACGATATACTTGTATTTATTCATACCTTCATAGAGAATACTTGATATGAGCGTATAGTGTATACATTGATTTTACCACGGATTGTCACTTTGTGGCGATATTTTACCCCGTGCTATCACTCGTGGTAAAATATTTTGGCATTAAGGACCAACACGTGGTGTCAACTCAAGCCCCCATGGATTATTTTAGCGCATTGTTTGTTTGCTTGCAAAAAGCGACAACGTTACATTTAAAATGCTATAACACTCGTAATTCACTCGTAATTTCATTAATAAAAAAAAAAGTGGTTGGTATTATATATTGTACATTTGAATAATTGATAGAAATATGAAACGACAAATTATTATCATATAATATATATTAACAATTATTGCAATCAAATGAATGGTATGAACTATTAATACCTTGAAATCAACAACTTCACCAATACGACAAACAATTGATTTCACGTGAGGTTTTACTGCTTTCATATCCCTAAAAAAAACTCTGCTGAAGATTTATCTGTGTTTTTAGTTTTACATTCAGATTCAAAATATACATTTATAAAGATATTTAATTTCAAAGAGTTTTAAAAGGATACAAGAATTCAATGTTGTTGTTTGAAAATAAATACGAAACAGGGCGGATCCATAGCTCATAGGTCAAACAAAAAAAGGTACAGGGAAGATGTTGAGAAGCAGTATGTGCAAATGGACTTTAAAACCGATAATGAGTGACGATACCATGTTCAGCAAGAAGCGCTTCCGCTCCATTCATGAACGTTGTGATCGTCACTTTATTGCATTTCGCTTAAATTTCTAAAACACCGCATTTAGTTTTACCATATATTCGGTTGCTAAAATTTTCATACCATGATTAAAAATTTATAAAAGGTATTGACATTAATATCTCATTCATAAAGTCGGAATATAATTGTAAGCTGTGGAAAATGTCTAATGCTTTGAGAGTTTGAAATAAGTTAAGATAAATGCAACGGATTGAGTTTGAAGGTAAAGTGACTGGTATTTATGTATTTTTATTTATTCAATAATATTTAATTAATTTGCATATCTTTATCGCAAATTTTGTTAGTTCGTTTTTTATTGTATTTTTTTTTTGGGGGGGGGGGGGGGGGGGGGGTTGAGGGTGAGGGGAATATATTTTTTATACTGTATACATAATTTTTTATCGTGGGAATATTACTGGGACTTCTTAGTTGTCTGTCTTCCATTTTCAGACTTATTGCCAATGCAACTGAATTAGATTGTTAGGTTTCTTTACTATTGATCTATTCATTGTTATACATGATATTTACATGTTATTTTTCATACGATAACCGCCTCGGTAGTCTCGTGGTAGCGTGTTTGGCTCGAGTGCGGGAGGTCGTGGGTTCGAACCCCGTCCGGGTCAAACCAAAGACTTTAAAATTGGTATTTGCTGTTTCTCCGCTAAGCACGCGTCATTAAAGAGTACAAGCAAAGACTGGTCGGCTCGGAGTCAGAATAATGTGTCCGGGTAAGGTGACTGCGGACTGTTACCTTGTAAACTAGCACGTTAAAAATCCGGCTGAGTGTGTTGGTCGAGAACAAAGCAGGATTTATATTCATACCACATTAACATGTTCTAGTCCTTAATATGCATATTAATTTGCCGCTGGACGTCAAGCAGCCATCCACCCATCATCATCATACGATTTACTACCGAAGGAAGGTCGGTGGTTCTCTCCGGGCACCCCGACTTCCTCCACCAATAAAAAGTGACCACCACGTAGTGCTGAAATTGGCGTTAATCATCAATCAATCAATCAATCAACCGTTTAAAAAACATATCTAATGAACTAGGGGATTCCATAAATACTTTGTAGGGGTCTCAAAGGCCGAACAAAAAGGTCACAGGGAGGCAGTAGGTAGACTACAAATGAACTTTAGAACTGAAAGCATGTGAAAGTTTCAGCAAGACAAACTGGGGCCTGTTTTTTTTCGGAGCGCCCTTGGGACTAGGACATGTCATAAGACCACCTAGTAATTTATTCCTAAGATTTATCTTAGAACAGATTCTAGGACAGCTTCGATAATCAGGTCCCTGGTCTTTTATAGTTTACTATACGGTATGGGTTTTGCGGACTGTTGAATGTCTAAGTTGAACTTTAGTTGCCTATAGCTACGTCATTTGGTTCCTAGATGGATTGTGATACCATATGTTATAGTTATAGTGATAGTTATGTAGCCACGGGTGATATTTTGAAATTATTTCCCCTTTATCTTTTATCGGCTAGGGGAATACCTTAGGCTGGCTTAACACAATACTTTTGATTGGTTGTAGCTTGAATGATATTATTTAAGGTTTTTCTTGATATTTCTTTAGTAGCGATACAACAAGATATTTTATTTTTTTTTGATATTATTAATATTTTATGACATTTTGTCCTTCAATTTCAACAACAACAAAACCAAAAATGTTTAAGAAGAACATCATTAACAATACCAACATTATGTTGGAAGAATACAAATGAATTCATTATCGTTTTTCTCTCTTATCACTATAAATTAAACAAGTGCTGCTAACTTTTAAAAAAGATACCTGATGCATTCAGATGTGAGCATAGAGTTTAAAACAAACCATGAATCTTTATCAGGTTTTTTTAACATTGTTAATTTAAAAAATGCACACAATTTGACGGCAAAAGGCTGACGATTCTGAAAGTTGAGTATATGCGCTTTTCTCTAAAGAATTAAAATATATACTGCATGGTTCGTACCTAAATGAATATTTATTTATATATATATATATATATATATATATATATTTCAGAGATAAAGACGTATATACCTTTAGCTGTGAAATAGACATAAACATACGATATTAGTAGGTTACAATCTGTAAAAAATAACAAACTTGAAACAGTTTAGAACCATGAAGAAATGTCAATTATGACTATATGTCAAGCACGACTTTAACAATTAGAGATACAACCTATTTCGGTGTGTATATCGGGGACGGACGGACGTGAAATGGAGATGATCTATATAATATAGCTTTTGACAAGTCATTAAATTTGCAATATATGTATGTTGACATTCTTTATTTCAAATATAATATTTTGTACTCTTTGAATTTCTTATTACGTATTGGAAGTTTTAGCTGCACTTGCAAACTTATACACAAAGTCGATAAGATATATATATAAGCACTCGGGCTATTAATAGCCTAATTGACCTGGTAGATCTAATGAACCTGACAGTGATATTTACCTTCTCGTGTTTTAAAGGCTTAGCCTACACAATCAAAACAGTTTGACATTGGCGATAATGAAGCCTTCTTTACCTGAATTTATCTTTATTTATCTGAATAATTTCATTTTTAAAATTGATTTTAGGTCCGTAATATTTTTTTTTTATTGTAGCATATATCTTTTTTTGTTGGTCTTTGTTCAATTCCGTAATTCCGTTCACTCAGAATAAAGATTTGTGACAACATGCTTGCCGTTACCATAGTTAAGAGTCTTTTAAAAATAGGTCACAAACCGAAATTATTACTGACTGCGTCAGTAATAAACATTCGGATTTACCAAATTATGAATGGCATATTGATTGCTATCATTTTGACAGGAGGAAAACATTACAATTATTTGTTTTTGTTGATTAATATAGAAATGATCTTATATTCTTGCAATGTTTATTTTTCAGACAAATGGATTCCACTTTCTATGATGAGTACAATATTACACAGATTTTAATAGAAATTCTGAGGCAAAATCAAAACATATCAAATGAAGCTTTACTTGAGCATGCCCAAGTACTTCTCAAACAACTCACGTTTGATCGAGAACTTTCATCTTACACAGAATTCAGACTTCACAAAGCAATGTTACTCTACGTGCCACCTATACTATTGGTGTTAGGAGTGATCGGAAATGTTTTATCATTCTTTATTTTACGACATAAAACAATGACTAGACAGTCAACAACTTTATTCCTGGCAGTTCTTTCGATAGCAGATTCATTGGTTCTATTTATAGGACTTTTCCGGAAGTGGATTGGGGAAATAACTGGCCTTGACATTCAGCATGAGTCGATGTTTTTATGCAAGACAATAACAGTATTGGCATACAGCGTTAGTCATTATTCTGTTTGGCTGATTGTTGCAGTGACTATAGAACGATTTATCGTTGTGTGTAGACCTCTTCAAGCTTCTAGATATTGTAAACAAAAGAGAGCAAGAAAAGTGGTGCTTATCATGATTTTCATTTTTCTAGCTATTAATGCTCATTTGTTTTGGACAGTCGAACTAACGGAACAAAATCTTAACAGAAAAACAGTACTCAGATGTGATGCTGGACCAAACTTTGTTGAGTTCATTGACCGGATTTGGCCATGGATCGATTTAGTTTTGTATTCATTGTTCCCTTTAGTTATATTGTTATTTTTTAACACACACATAATAAGACAGGTTGTGAGAGCGACAGCAGGAAGAGATATTTTACAAAACGGCCCATTAATGAAAGTAGATTCGCGTAGGAATACAAAAGATGCAAATCTCAAACTGACAATTATGTTATTAACAATATCATTCACATTTCTTGCAACAACAGTACCAATGAATGTTGTTATGATCGCTTCAGTGGTCTGGAGAAATGAAATGGATAATCCAAAGCAATTTGCCAAATTAGTACTGATTCGAACAATATCTGAACTACTGATGTATCTCAATCATTCAATCAATTTCTTTTTATATTGTGCAACAGGACAGAAATTTAGAAATATTGTGTTAAGAATGATTTGTGGTCGATCGACGTCAAACATATCTAACTTTTCAGATCATAGTCAGCATCTTTATTGTTCGAGAGCTAACAATAACTGTAATGGTCACAAGAGTGAGAATGAAACGGCTCTATAAAAAATATGTGATATTTCCGTTGTTCTGCGCAGGGTAACTTTAATATTTTTATTAATATTTCATTCCTTGTTATTGTTGTTGTTTATTAAATTATTTTTATTTATCTATTTATTTATTTTAATTATTTATTTATTTTCATATTGATATGGTTCCGTTAGTGGTCTACCAGTACGTAGAAGTTATCCTATCCAGAAATTAATGTATCGACTGTTCATAAGATAATATAAAACACTCAAACATCGATTCATAAACCGAAGCTGAACATACAAATAGTAAAAGCAAGAATATCAAATTATGGTCAATAAGACTGAAATAACAAGACCCGTCGCTTTGTGATTAAGCGTGGACTGAGGAATAATGGAAGGAATGCAGTAAGATGGCGATTAAGCATTACTATTGTTTACCTTGAACACGCTGGTTAATTGTAATCCCTACCAGAACATGAATCACTTATAAAACAAGCCATACATCAAATTTAGCAAAAATAACCCATTACCCCTGATGTATAAAAGTAATCAAATCCAAATGTGGTAAAGTGCGACCATCTACACACGATGACTTAAAAGCAAATGGTAAGAAAGCTTTAGGTCAAAAGTTTGAAGAGTGTTAACTCCCGCAAAAATAGACAAATATTTAATTTTGTACGTTCAACAACACAACATGACAAACAATCCTACTACGTAAGAAAACGTGTTAAAAATGTGTCATTGAGCAACGATATGCAAAAATGGTCAATGTTCCATACGTCCAGCAAATACTGTTAAACAAAAATGGCCGTATAGAATGGTCAGCTACATATAATAACAACGTATGAAAACATGCGGACACATAGTCTCAGAGAAGTTGAGTTTACTAGATTTCATTACCGTACAATAGAACGAAATTGGCCAAAGTTCCATTATTCCCGCAAAAATAGTCAAATCTAAATGACAGTCTTAATGTGGACAACTATACATATGACGATAAACATTCCTGTCAAATATACAAAGCATATGTGTCAATAGTCTCAAAGAAGTTGAGTTCAAAAGGTATTATCATGCTATAATATGCCCACAATTGTTAAAGTCGTATAACTCTCGCAAAGTTTGTTAACTCAAAATTGTGTAGTAGGGCCAACTCATTGCTGAAGGCCGTACGGTTGCCTATAATTGCTTACATCACCTTCATTTGAACTTTGGTGGATAGGTGTCTCATTGGCAATCATACCACATCTTATTTTTATATACATAATGAAAAACAATTTCAATAGGTTTAAAAGCTTTCAAACATATTTTCATTAGAGATAGCATTCATGCAGAAGCATAATACGACAACAGGTCAAAATTGTTAAAGTCAACAACTCCAACAAAAAGTGTCAAATAAAAAAGGTAACATGATATCAAACAATTCTACAAAGTATGAAATCTTACGGTTACTATATAATGTCTGTGATCTTTAGTCAATTGAAGTTGTTAGAGAATCTTTCAATTGTTTTTTTTTTATTCAATAATAATATCATGTTTGTATGTGTAGGTGGCTGAAACTTGATGCATTGTATAATATGCATCACATTGTTCTGTGAAGAAATATAGCCAAACAAACTGTCAAACCCAAACAAAACCAGATTCAACATATATCTATCTGTAATACGATATACTAAATGTACGTGTAAAAGCAATCGGTGGTGTTTTTTGTATTCAAATTCATTAATAACTAAAAGAATTAAAAAACCTACCATGATGGAATAAATAGATGATGGACAGTCTGATAAGACAAGACTTGGGAGATTCAAACACAATGATGAGAAAGATACTTAATAGAGATTTCGCACAAAAATCAATGTCATAAGAATTAAAACTAGAAACAGCATTACTTATTTTCATTGTAAAGAGAACAGTTTTAAGGGGAAAAACAAAATACACAAAAGGGATAATCCGAATTTAGGCGTAAATCGTTTAACAGACAGTACGACGTTTAAAAGGAAAAACCAAAAAGCAAAAAGACATTTTTAGTTTATGTGCAGTAGTTGTCGTTTGTTGATGTGGTTCATAAGTGTTTCTCGTTTCTCGTTTTTTATATAGATTAGACCATTGGTTTTCCCGTTTGAATGGTTTTACACTAGTAATTTTTTGGGGCCCTTATAGCTTACTGTTCGGTGTGAGCCAAGTCTCCGTGTTGAAGACCGTACTGTGACCTATAATGGTTTACTTTTATAAATTTTGACTTGGATGGAGAGTTGTCTCATTGGCACTCATACCACATCTTCTTATATCTAAAGTTTTACCTTTTGGTTTTAATTCTCTTTTAAAACGTTTATGTTTTTGTTTGTGCTATTTTTCTACTTTCGTCTATTGCCAAATATTCCAGTAAATCTTACCAATGTACTGTTGTTGTGATAGACAGGTGATTTCATATACCGTCAATTATGTACTATTGTAAAACATATTACATGTATTTGGATGGCAAACTATCGGATTTATAAGGTAAATTAATGTTTTTCGTCTGTACTTTTCAAATTGCTGTCTGTCTTTTTGTAATTTATCAGACAGTCAAGTAAGGATGCATGAATTATGAATAGCAATTACTCTGTTGGATATACGTAAATGAGACAGCAATCCAAAGAATGCTTTTGAAACCGGGAGAAATCAGTTTTGAAATAGCTGGTCGAATGGGCATTACTTGTCAACAACTCTTAACTGCATGACGATTTCAAAGTAAGTACACCAGGACTACGAGTGATTTGGGTCATCATAGTATTGTGAAACAAAACTCATCATAAACGCGCAAAAAATGAAATAAAGGCCAAACAAAGTACAAGGTTGAAGAGAATAACATATAACTGTTTTGTATATAATGGAATCTTTGTCAAATGCGTATTTGATATGGAAATATTAAAACCTGAATTCATTTCATACACATTCCAAAATGTCCTTCTATACTTAATCAAATTTACAGTATCACAACGGCATGTGTATATTTTGAAGTTGTAACAACATCGTGTTGTATGTGAATTATAATAAATGCAAATTTGGGTACTTATTGAAAAAGGGAACGATAAGAACATTCTTAACCAAACTTAACCTAAGTTAGATAGAAAATAAAATTAGGATTTGTCTTTCAAAAACACAATTTATTTAATTTTAGTTATGGATGTACTTGCTTTTACAAAAACTTTCAGGGGGTTGATTCGTAACGTCATTGTTGACGTCATCCGACAAGGAAATGAATTCATCGCATACAGGACACCAATACACATGACACGAATGTGTTTAGAACATGCTTGACAACTAGTCACGTGCCCAGAAAGACTTATGGATGGTACTATTGTCCCGCTTTTGTGTGTAATACCATCCAAAAATGAGGCCACTAGTGGTTCTTTGTTGAAATAGTACAGAAAGAAGAAAAATCTACACTTGCAGAGTTGTGCAAAATAGATCCTACATTTAATTGCTAAAAAAAATGGCCCAGTTTGTAAAATGATTGCATTTTAAGCTTAGAAAGACATGAAAAGTATGATGCATATGTCATTAATGCTGAGCCGACTAATACGACTTGATGACCGCAAGTCACGCATTATTTGCCACGATTTTAAGGGATATGACTTTGTATTAACCAAGGAACTTCCGCCAAATTTCCATTCAGAATTCCTCGATTGTGTAAATATAGTGTGTATGTATCTCGAGTTTTCCCTAAGTTCTACTGAGATTGCTATAACAGGTTTCTATCGTAAAAGGATGATATCTCTTTTTTTTTTGTGACAAGGTTTTTGATTTGCAGAAAATTTTCGCCACAGACAGTCTAAACGATTTGATTGGTCAGAATGTTGTGCAGCTCTTTTTTAATTCTCATCAAAGTTTAGTCAGTACTACGGTACGGACATGATTTATAACAAACTTTTCTAAAATTGTCCGTTTATGAATTTTGAAATTATAAAGAAACTAAGGTTTCAACTCCCTCAGGCAAAGTTGACCTTAGATGAATTTGGCTATTTGTTTTAGGTATTTTTGTCATATAGCTCTTCAACTGTTTCGGTACTTATACATCCCTCGGATTTCAAATGTTTGGCATTGAGCGTTCCTGATGAAGGTAAATCCAGAAAAGCGCTTCGGACGCATTAAATTATTAAACGTGTTGTTTTCAATTTTTCAACACGAGAATTTAGTATGGAAAAAAATCGAGATACATAACACTACCTGCAAAAACATGGAGTTCAAACGGGTAATTGGCGGGAAATTAAAGGTCAATACATATCAACAAGGTTAATACAGAAAATTTCGTTCTATTACTCTTGGAAAAATAAAATATTAAAACAAATATTACTAGGAAAGTTTTATTCAAAATAAAGTCGCACTTTTCATGCATGAATTTCAACCCATTCTGGCACCCTTAATAAATGTCAACTAGCATTTCATTGCAAATAACCTAACCTGAAGTAGATTGAAAGAAATTTTGTACTTTCTGTTTGAGTTTTAAGGTTTCATTTCAGGTATCATAAATTGTTTTTCAAACCCCCAAAGTATAAAAAGATGATTTATTTAAATCTTGTTTTCCCACCTGCTAATTGTTTTTTAAAAGAGTAACTGATGTGATCGATGTCTTTTATTCATTCCACAGAAAGCTAAATTTCATTTCAATTATTGGAAAATTTAAAACTGTTTCAGTCAAACTTATATGTAAGTGGGCTTTGTATATCATGCACACACAACACACAGAGAGAGAGAGAGAGAGAGAGAGAGAGAGAGAGAGAGAGAGAGAGAGAGAGAGAGAGAGAGAGAGGACCATAAGCGTATATTCATGACCAGGAGAATCTATACAAGGATATCTATGGTCGGACCATATGAGTATTATACTCGTTTGGTTATTAACGAGCGGGACCATATGAGTATTTAGACCATATAGGTATTTTTCAAATAAATTCTAACTTCCTTCGCAGTAGAACACAGCTCATTCTCCAAACCCAAACCGGTACGAGTTACTAACTGAATTCCTTTATCTTTACATATTGTATGAATCTTGGTGTATCTGTTATCTTGCCTTCGCTAGAATTAATTTAGAACGTTTTATCTTGTCGACCATTTCGTCCGCAAGTGAAACAACGGGCGTTTTTGGGCATGGACATTTTATTCTTTTGTTCTTAGTGTTTAAATTATTATTTCAGACACAAAATTTCTTCTAATCTCAACTTATTTTCATTTAATTATTGTGTTTTTTCTTCATTTCATAATATTTTTCTGTTATTGTAAGATCGTATAAATAGGAGCAAGAACACATTAAATAATAACTAAAAACAATTTGAAATATTTAAGAAATTTTAATATAATAAAAACACCAAAATAAATTTTAAAAAAGAAAAGAAAGAGGGTTCAATGACCAAAATTCCTGTGAATTAAGCAATTGACTTCTTGTTTAATAGTTCATTTAGATAATTCTTGAATTTATTTTCATAAGTCGACATATTGTGTTTCGTACAAACGTAAGGACAAATCAATAATGACCATGTATAAATGGTGTTACTATAATTCTTACTTGTAAGTAAAATTCACTTTATCTCATTAATCATGTAACAATGATTACAATATGATTGAATAAGTAAAAATTTCATTTTTAGAAACTCTAAATTTATGGGACACCTTTTCAACGTCCATGGTGTTAATTAACCGGACCATACGCGTATGGTCGGACCATATGAGTATATACGATATGAGATATCGAGATGTTTTATTTCCATTCAATGGGCTCACAAAGACTTAGAGCATATTTCAATATGAGACATTATTTTACACAACAACCAAAATATCAATTCAAGTACATACGTACAAATATTAGTCGTTTCGTTTCCCATGTCTCATCTTACCCCTACTTGGATTGCCGCATTCACGTTCACGTGTTCACCATCGACCTTTCTTAGTGGAATATACTGTTAAATTTCAACCGCCTTTCCCACATTTTACACACCGAGAACCTTGAGTTAACCCCATAAAACACTTTGTAGACATTCATCGCTGATGGAAACTGGGGCGATTTGTCTTCCGCCTCTTGTCAATCTAGTAATAAACAGCAATGATAGTTACGGAATTAGACAAGACTATAAGTATGTTTCAAAATTGACTAAGAAGGATTTGGATGAGAAAATTATATTTTTCAACGAAAAAGTATATTCACTGGAGAATTTTGTTCATCGAGAGATGTCCAGCTGATATTCCTGACTTCACGAAAGACCTCGTAGAATACACCAACGAGGCCTTAGTTTTTTCTTATGATGAGGAGCTGGAAGAGGAATACGGGAAAGAACCAACATATGCTGCATTCCATGAAGCTTGTACAAACCTGAAAGCATTTGACACATATTCTTGTGAATTGATGGATATGAACAAAGACTTTATCATGTGAATAGGAAGTATGTTGGTTAGTTAAGATCCAGTCTAACCTTTATGGCTTAAATAGGCTAGAATAGCTTAGAGTTAGAGTGTAAAAGATCTAGGCATGCTGATTATGTACAATGTAACCATGAATTTAGTTTTAATTCCATAATTATGGAGGGAAATGTCGCACCTGTTCCAGTAAATTTAAATTGAATAATAGAATTATATTTCATTTCTTTAAGGTTTCAGACATCTTGGTGCTTGACAACAGAACAATTTCTTAAATGCATCAAACTATTTCTTAGTACAAAACTGACCTGTGAACAGGAAAGTGAACAGAAAGGTCAGTTTCAAGAATTGTTGATGAACTTCGCAAGAATATTTTTCATGAGACCAGAGTAAATACATGCATACGTTAGCACAATTGCTTTTATAGTCAGATTAGTAAGATATAATTTTATGTTACATGTACGCAGAGAGAGAACAGTATCGTTGGACATAGATTATCATACTCTAAAACAATGATTTTGGTGTAACAAAGTGCCACACTATGAAATACAGATTCATCTTATCTCCCAAAATACTCCTAGGACTTACTACCATCTAGGAGAATTTTATCAATTGTTGATTGCAGGTAAAAGTAATAAAAATCAACAAAGCATGACTGTATGGGTTGACAGTGACGTGTAACTACATGTAAGTCAGATAGGGTTCGTCTGACTGTTACCTCATTTTCATAGATCATTGCTTTGATAATGTTAATAATATGTAACAATTGTGGTATAACCCTTTTCTCTGAGACTCAACATAACTACAATCATAATCGGCAAAGGAGGCAAAACATTTAAGCATGTACACTGTTGTTTCATTTAAAATAGATATAATTTACAATTCAAAATTTGGTCTCTTAGTCTTTATGAAAAAAAAGGTATTTATACATGTGTTGATTTGATATATATATGAATATGTAATTGATTTGTATTGAGCTATTTGACTTAGGCATCCATGTTAAACTGATTCTGCTACAAAGAAAAGGAAAGATCGACCTATATTTGAAAGTTATGCATAATTGGCATGTTAAAAGAGTTGATAATACCAAGTCTGCATTCAAAAGATCATAAGTCTTAGAAAAACAGATAACACCATTGAAAACAGAAAAAAACAAACAATAATCCACAAAACATCGATCGGAAAACCAAGGATTGAGCAACAAGAACAATGCAAAAATCAGTGGTTAACTAAGATGTTGGAAAGGATTGAATGTTCCTGCTTCCTCAGTGGCACCTGTTGTTTTGCTCATGGGAAGTTAAAGTCTGGTAATAAATTGCATGTAGTGATGTCTCAATTCAGGAAAATAGGACAGAGGTTTTTTTCACAAAACGTTTTACTACAAAAATTGATCGTAAGTTATGCTATAATATTCATGACTTTTAAGAATTTTTCTATTTTTTTTTGTGAAATGAGTCCTATGATTGTGGCTATGACTAGTGGAAAATATCCATGTAATCTTTGAAACAGCATTTCAGTAATGGTCAACCATAATGCTTCTGTTGAACTTTCAAAGAGATAACTTCAATTTACAATAAGAAATACTTGAATAAAGTTTATGAATACGTAAGTGTACAAAAAAGACTTCGTATCACGAAATTAAACTTCTCTGTACAGTTTTATCAGCCAAAGTCAATTCTTAATTATAAATATACCATGTTTGGCCAGACGTAAATTTCAATACACATTCAATGAACTTAGTGTAGAAACGTCACAAACAGTCTGGTCCTTGGTGGCCGAATGGTCTACATTATTGAACTACTGTACCACTAGCCTGTCAACACTGATGTTGTGAGTTCGAACCAGGCACATGACAGGTCTTTAGACTCCAATCTTAATTGACAACGGTTGCCAGTTTTCCTGCTGAATGTCATGGTTCTCTCTGCTTCCTCCATTTATAAACAGTCTGAAATGAAATGGCCTTGGCCAAAGCCAAATATAAATAAATTAGCAGGATGTAGGACCAAAAAAGTTCATAAACGTCTAGCAATTTGTGTTTTTATTTCTTAAAACAAAACAATATAATACGGTTAACCGATGAGGATAATATTCAGATATCTTACTACAGTGTTAAATTAATAACCTTTTAGAATAAATTAATTCAAAGGATCAACAATTTTACATAAACAGCGTTAAGAATGCATGACCACTATGTACAATAATTTTACGGAAGTCACATTAGAAGCCCAAATATTGATAAGATGGTTTACCATAACCTATATTATCAGGTTTGTTGTTAACCTTAACATACAAAATCAGTTGAATGAAGTTTACCATAACTGATGATGATAAATATTATCCTGTAATGTATAACAGATAATTATCCGGTAATGTATAACTTTAGACACTATATAAATAGAGTGGCACTGTCAATCCATCAATCTGCCTCTGAAGAAGGTCCACGAAGGATCCCAACCTTTCATGCTATGAATCATCACTAGTACTAGGCGCTGTTGATAGTGTTTTTGGCATTACCTACCTTTTTGATTTCTGATTGTACTACTTTAATTGATCAATCAGATGTAATTGTAAAATTAATTATTATTCTTATAACTTTTTGTTCCTGTAAATTTTCATGATAAAATTACCAGTAAATTTGATATTTTGTGTGTTCACCAAATTAACAAGTTTCACAGCTTTTCCTTTGCCAATGCAAAACTAACCAGGATTGCCTAAAGCGGCCACCAGACCAGACCTACCGCAATATGTGCCTGCATTCATTTAACACCTAGCTACGCCTCTGCGTGTAAATATAAGGATTGACAGGAATTATTTAATTGTGACCTTAGTTTCAGGGTTCATTAGCATTTAGAATAATTAAAATATTGCTGTGTATGGGTTTTTCTCATTGTTGAAGGTGGTACGGTGATCTATAGTTGTTAATTTCTTTGTCATTTGGTCTCTTGTGAAGAGTTGTCTCGTTGGCAATTATACCACATCTTATTTTTATATTATACAGTTTTCTATATTTTAAGATAATATTCACTTACATGGACCTAAAAACAAGTCACTACAGAATTATATTACAGAAGGGTAAAGTATCAGATGACAAACACAGTTGCACAATTAACTACACAAAACCATATGACTTTTTGATTAAAAGTCATCGAGATAAAATTCTAGAATTTCGATTCTGGATTGGATATATTCAAACAGTTATTGATCAATGTGACACTGATATTGAAAGCTGCTGACAAATGCAGTTCTGTTTATTAACTACACTAATTTATAGGAAAAGTAAAACTAAAGGATGAAATACTTATATATATACATGATGTATATAAAGCATTTTGTTATTTAGACCGGTTTTATTCAAAGGTAACCTCTATATAAATAACGCAGACAGTTTCCATGTTAACCATTAGAATTAATACTCTTATCAAGTCAACTTATATGGTTGACTTATAATGAAGCCTTCTTAGGCATGTTGGAAATATGTTGTTTTTAGATTTATCTTTAAAATCGTTTCAATTAATTCTTATTGAAACCTTTTGTTTTGTATATTTCTGCAATGTTTTGTGTCCATGATTAAACAAATTTTCTCTTCAACTATATGTCTAGTTGAGATTGTTTAGAATTAATGTCATGACAGATTATTTACATGTAAATGTTTGTTTATGTATTAGCACTTGTTTTAGAAGTTTTGCAAAATTTTCTGAATACAAAACCATTAAAAAAAGAAAAAACGCCAAAGAATATCAAATACATGTAGATTGAGTACATCTTGCAGTTTTGTGTTTGCACTAAGCTAGATTCGAACACCTAGCTAGAAGTGATGAAATAAAATTATCTTTATAGGTACATACCAACCAGCAGTTACCAGCAACATAGACAATTTGATCGACAAGGTCTCTCCTTTTATGGGTTGTAACATTTGTGTTTGAAGGAAGCTCAGAAATTTATACAATTTATAATATCGGTTGTTAGACTGTTTTGCCTACCATCAGAACACTTGTTTTTGTAGTAAATCAAGTTTGAGGTGATTGATTAGAAGATTAAGTGATCTTAGATGGAATAAAATTTTACTCCCTCCAGATTTTAAATAATCCCTTTATTGTCTCTACAGAGTAATTTTATTCAACAGTGAAAGTACATATTTGTCTACAACAGTTCTATAGTTATCCTGGATTTTTTAATCATTTGAAAATGTTAATACAAACATCCAGAATTTAACGTGAAGGTATCCAAACTGCACCTATTTTGACAGTTTTGTCACCTACGTTTATTTATGATCCAGATAAAAGATTCCATTCTGTGTTTATTTTGTAGATGTATCATTATTTACTATATAGTTCCACCAATTTAATTTTGCATCCATATTGAATCATAGAAAAATGTGTAAAAGTCCATGCTTACTATTCATTTTTTAAAGAAATGGATGCCTTTAACATATTTTAAATGCGCATGGCGACTTTTCCATAGATTTTACTTTTTCTGTTGATATATACTGTGAACATTTTGTGAATATTTAAATACATGTTGAAAAACGTGCATAATGTCAAATCATTAAAATACAAAATGGTTTAGTCTCTAAGAAAACTTGTGAGATTTCCGCTGCTATTTTTGCTAAATGGGTGCAATTTGGTTACTCCGTGCAATTTTTGTACTGTGACGTTAACTTTATAACTGTACATGTATGTTCTAATTGGCATTGTTACAATACATTGAACAAAGAGGTAAAATCATCAACAAAATTTAAGTTACCTGTTACAGATGTCAGAATTTTCACACTTTTTATATATGCCGTTACTCTGAAGAAAATATTCGTCACATTTTTCCTGGAACTACAAATCAGCTTCCTAAAATTGAGAATCAAACTTCATGTGAGCTACTACATTGTGTGATGTGTTCTTTCCACAAACATCGTTAATAAACTACCTGTTTATCTAATACTTAAATATTTTAAAATATATTTTTCTCAGGTACATGTGCTACGAATCAGAGCTTCCTGAAATTTGGTATCAATATAAAAATAAGGAGATGAGGTATGATTGCCAATGAGACAACTATCCACCAAAGTTTACATAAAGTGGATGTAAGCAATTATAAGCAATCGTATGGCCTTCAACAATGAGAAAAACCCATACGCTACAGTCGGCTATAAAGGGCCCCGACATGAAAAAATGTGAAACATTCAATTGAGAAAACTAACGGCCTAATTTATAACAAAACAATTAACGAAAAACAAATATGACAGACATGAAACAACAACAACCACTGAACTACAGGCTCCTAACTTGGGACAGGCACATAGAACATGTGGTGGGTTTAAACATGTTTGTGAGCGCCCAACCCTCCCCCTAACCTGGGACAGTGGTGTAACAGCACAACATAAGAACAAACTATAAAAATCAGTTGAAAAGGCTTAACTCATCAGATCGATACAAAGCAGAAAAAACATCAAACATAAACACAGACCGGACGTGGCAGGGTATTTATCCATCCCTCATCCTTAACAACAAAAAGGACACTAAGTACAGATCTGAGAGTACTCAGCTACTGACAGCTAGTTCAAAGCCAATAACAACTAATAAGAAATCATGTATCTAAGACTACATTATCAATCAGTACACATCCACCATCCACTGGATTTAGTGTAAAGACGTCATTAACAGTCAGAGAAAAACATGACCTCGTTCAATGCCAAAATAAAGGTATCGACAGTTTGATGTACCGTTAAAGTATAACAAAACTATTAGTACGATTTTAATTTACTGATATAACAAAATCAATATTTATACCAATAAAAACAATATTCAAAGATATAATTACAGTGTGAATTGGTAACCTTTTAGAATAAGTTTATTTTAATGATTGTAAGTTTACCCGGATCGTATATAAATTTCCTGGCTTGGTAAACAACATCACAGTAAAATTTAGGATGTGCTATTCCGTCTGAAATAAGTTGTTTACAGGTACAGCCAAACTTGCAAACCAAATCTTTATATCTAAGGAAGAATTTAGTAAAGGTTGTAAGTAATTTGTGGTAACGAAATCCCTGACTTACTCATTTACCAGTTATACATAGATTACGCTCATTGAAATCCAAAACGTCACAGCAGACACGGGCATAACGAACGAGTTGGGAAATATAAACACCGTAAGAAGGTGCCAGAGGAACATCACCATCCAAAAAAGGAAAATCAACAATAGGGAAAAAAAAATCATCCCTTTTGTCGTAAATTTTTGTGTAGAGTTTCTGGTGTAACACAAAAATATCTAAATCTAAGAAATGACACTTATTGCTGTTAATATTTGATTTATTTGAAGTAAGTTGCTGTGGGTAAATTTCTGCAGTATATTCAGAGAACTCTTGATTATTTAACGAAAAAATGTCATCAAGATAACAGTAAGTGTTGTTGAATTTATCAATTAAATGGAATTTAGACGGATCTTTACTGAGTTTAGCCATAAACTGCGATTCATAACAGTACAGGAACAAGTCTGCTATTAAAGGGGCACAATTGGTGCCCATAGGAATACCTACAATTTGTCGATAAACCTTATTGCCGAAACGTACATGAATGTTGTAAAGGAGAAAATGTATGGCTGCAATCATCTCGTCACACCTCCAGGTAGTATATTTTGCATATTTATGTTTCAACCTTCATGTGAGCTACTATATTGTTTGATTTTTTTTTCACATCCATTGCTATTCAACTACCTGTTTACCAAATACTTTAATATTCTAAACCGTATTTTTCTCTGGTACATGTATTTTAGTATCAAGCTTCATCATTATTCATGTGAGCGTTCTAAACCTTGTGATGCGTTTTCACATCCATGGCTGTTAATCAACTTCTGGTTTCCCAAATACTTTCAGATATGAAATCATCAGTGAACAATAGGTCCCTACTATGTTATGGCTATCTAAGCTACACAACAAACCGGGCAAACATCTTTTCATCTCGGACTTCAGTAAGTGTTCTACAACTAATCTTTCAGTGCTTTCAAGAACAGTATGTGGCCATAAGTATTCATTTCTTGCGATTTTTCACTATATATTTCATATAAAACTACGTTTTTTTTAAAATTATTGTGGGGTCATTTCAGTATGGATTTTAACCAACTTGGTACCAATAGAAGCAGAATTGTCACAGGTTTATTACTTAATTTGGTTGTATTTTTGTTGTGGAGCGTTTTTATTTTCTGTTGATATAAACAAGTAATATTTATAGTTAAGAAATTTACTTTATATTTATATTTCAACCAAATTAAATTCTACAAAAATATTATACGTTTTTACACCTGGAGAAAACAAAAACAACTGGAGACATAACTATAACCAAATATGATTAAGACAATTCTGTGTCTTTTAACACCTGTATTCTAAAAATCAAACCATAAACATAATATATGTCTTCAAAATATTTTTTTATGAAATATAAAGCAAACAAATGTAGGTGACGAATACCTGTGGCTTGTTATTATCAAAATATGCCATCATTATGCTATATAACAGAACTTAATGATACATACTATCACTAACTTCTGTTATATAGCATTTGAAAATAATAGTTAATTATTCTGGAGTATAAAAAAATTTTTTGGTTGTTTTAGATGAATTTCGTGCTTTTGACGGACCTTTCAATTCGGTTGACAGTTTTGATTTATTGATTCTCTATATGCTACACATCCACACAATCTTTTCCTAAATTAAATGGTCTACGTTTTTGGCAATAAAATTTATCAACAGGTTGAAGGTATTCCCATGGGCACCAATTGTGCCCCTTTAATAGCAGATTTGTTCCAGTATTGATTTGAATTACAGTTTATGGTCAAACTTTGAAAAAATCCGTCTAAATTTCATTTAATTGATAAATTCAACAACGACAACCATTGTATTGATGATATTTGTTGAGGAATAATTAAGAATTCTCTAAATATACTGCTGGAGTTTATCAAAGGGACTAATACTTTAGATAAATTTAATATATAAACACCAACAATAACTCCCTTTTCCTAGATTAGGTTTGACACTGAAAACTGCACTAAACTTTACGACAAGAGGGATGATTTTTGTTCCCTATTGTTAATTTTCCTTTTTTTTTTGACGGTGATGGTCCTTTTCCCTCATCTTACGTTTATATACACAAACGTTTTTGTTATGCCCGTGTCTGTAGTGAAGTTGTAGATTTCAATGAACATAATCTATGTATCATCCGTAAATTATTAAATTGGGGATTTTTTTACCACAAATTACTTAAATCTTTTCTAGATACAAAGATTTGGTTTTGAAATTTGGCTGTATCTGTAGAAGACTTATTACTAACAAGATATGACATTCTTATTTTTATGGTGATGTTGTTTATAGAGCCCGTAAATTTAGATATGATCCTTGAAAGCTTATTGATCCTCTGAAAAAAAATTCTAAAAGGTTATCAAAAAGTAAAATAACAAAAATACCGAACTCCAAGTAAAATTCAAATCGGAAAGTCCCTTATTAAATGGCGAAATCAAAAGCTCAAACACATCAAACGAATGGAAAACAACTGTCGTATTCCTGACTTGGTACAGTCGTTTCCTCATGTAGAAAATATTGGATTAAACCTGGTTTTATAGCCAGTTAAACCTTTGTGACAGTCGCATAAAATTCCATTATCTTGACATCAATGTGTGAACAAAACAAACAGACATAATAGGTAAAAATGTCAAAAATAAGGGAACAGCAGTCATCATTGTGTTATAATCCTAATCATTATAAAAACAAACAAATATGCCAGAAAAGAAAACAAAATGGCATATAGACAAAGCACATGAGCAAAAATGAAAGTCAAGAATACAAAAAATGACAACAGCACAAAAACACAAAGGCGGGATGCATAAGTGCCGATCCAAAGCAAAATGATTTTACCAAAAATTGACTAAACAGTAAAGGTTAATAATTTACAAAGACAAATAAAAGAACACTATAAAACGTAATTAAGATATACAACGTCAGTACCTAGAATCTTTACTTCAAGACCATCGTGTATTATTTTTGTTTTGTTTTGTTTAAGTTGATACGGAATATTTATCAACAAGGTCTTGGTATCTTTCGATGAACTTTTTTTAGAAAAAGGACGAGACGTTCTTTAACATAACCTTGGTTCATCAACCTTCTGCACACTGGTGACGTTTTATAAATTTATAAAGTCTGAGTAGCAGCTGCAAGCTCTTGAATACCGAATGAGTTGGGAAATGTATTTCCCATATGCAGGTGAAGTTGGTATATTGCTACTACGGTCGGGGAAATTGATAATTTTCAAAATTAAAATCGTCTCGTTTGTCTTAGATTCTGGTACTGAGATGACCGCTTATGTAAAATTCGAGGTATAAGTCTAAAAATGAGGCACAGGAAGCCGTGTCTGTTATTAATGGAACCCAATCACAAGTATCATATAAAACTAACATTAGTAAAGATCCATGTAAATGATGTCAGGTCAAATGAACCCTACACAGAATAACATCAATATATCTGAATGTAAAATTAAATGATCTGGCTTTTTTTATCTTGTTTTGATATGTGTCTGAAGGAACTCCGACTCATATACAAATAAAAAGAGGTCGGCCAGGAAAGACGCATAGTTCGTTCTGATAGGAATGCCGACAATTTGTTGAGAAAGTCTACCTCCAAATTCAACAAATATGTTGTCAATTAGAAACTCAAGCATACTGAACACTTGTTCTTCTGTGTAGAATGTTTTACCTTTTTGTTCACTAATAACAAAATATGCCGTATGGTATCCCAAAGTAATAAATGTATAGCGTATGCTACCATCTTTTATATTGAAAAGCATTATGGATTATTTCTTTAAGAAGATTATTCAATTCACATGGGGAATGGTGGTATACAGGGTTGAAAAATCAAAAGGTTTGTTTGAATTAATTCCAGAGAAAGATCGAGATTTAAAATTATCCAGAAGTTCTATAGAGTTTTACAGAATCCACATATGGTTAATACCACTACGAGAGTAAACAGTTTCACAGTATTTCTGAAGACCTTCTTTCCTTTTCTTTTTTTAATAGACAATACCTTTGTGGAACATGCAGATGAGCTGGTAATGTACCGTTGTTTGTATGGAATTTTGTGAAGCTTATGTATCCAATACAAACAAGGTAAGTCCTTAGATTAGCTGTTCAATGTAATGTTCATTGAAGCCATGAAGGACTTATGATTCGCCAAAATCTCAACCTTGTCAAATGTTTTTACATGTGGGACTACCTGAGTGCTCACATATTCCCAATTCTTTTACAAGGCACTCGTAGTAGTACGATTTACATACAAAGACACTATTATTTGAATCTGTGTCCGCAGGAACAACAACATATTTGTCGTGAAAAGATGATAAACTTTTCACAGCTTCTTTGTCTCTGAAAACGGATTTTGGTCGATCGTTCACACAGTTTGTCAACTTATATATTCGACGTTTTATCAGATTCAGATACCTGATTGTTTTGAATAAAGGCAACAGTAGTATACCGCTGTTCAAAAGTCATAAATCGATTGAGAGAAAACAAATCCAGGTTAGAAACTAAAACCGAGGGAAACACATCAACTATAAGAGGAAAACAACGGAACAACAGAAACACTGAAGTGCAACAAAACAACGCCAGCATACATAGAAACGAACTATTTGATAACAACTGCCATATTCCTGACTTAGTACAGGACATTTTAAGACAAAATGGTGGGTTGAACCTGGTTTTATCGCTAGTTAAACCTCCCGCTTATATTGACACTGTAATGATATCTTTGAATATTGTTTTATCTGTTCTAACATTGATTTTGTTATCAATAAGTTAAAACATAACTAAATGTGTATTCCTATACAGTTATGGACACTAACTGTTCTACACACTGATGATAGTTTGGCATTGCACAAGGTAATGTTTTCCAGACTGTTTATGACGTCTTCACACCAAATCCATTGGATGTGAACTATTGTAATCTCTTTGACACATTCCCCAATTCCATTCATATTCTATGATTGATAATTTGTTTTTGTCTTGGACGTTTTATTTTTATTATTTATTATTGGCGTTAAACAATCTTCAATAACTGCGAGTACTATCATATCGATACTTTGTGTCTTCATCGTTTTTATGCTTTGTATCAATCTGATGCGTGAAGCCCTTTTCAACTAATTTTTGTCTCGTTAAGAAGGCCAGAAATAGGGATTACAATCCGGCGGCGTCGGCATAAACTATTTGTATTTAGCTATGTATTTAAAAGATTAGAATACCTAGAGGCTTTATATCTTGTATACAGATGTTTTGTGTTACGAAGATTCCGTCTGTCATATGTTCATTGTCCTTGACCTTGTTTTCATGGTTCAACGACTACTTGAAAAAAGTGTTTACATGTTTTTTCATGTGAATTTCTCACTTATTGTGAGTAATAGGATAACACTATTTGGTATATGGGTAAGGTCTACATGTTCGTTAGACAGGGTTTACCTGACCATGACCTCAAAATATGGATCAAGGTGAAAGTTACCTTCTTCAGCAGGAACGATCTAGCCAAAAAATAAATTAAAGCCAATTGAATACCTGAGAAGTAATATGACTAAAAAGAATCAACAAATTCACATAAGGTCAACTTTGTCTGAGGCAGTTGGGACCTTAGTTTCTTAACAATTTTTAACTTTATCACCGGAGGATTTAAGAAAGGTATGTTATAAATCGCGACAGTACCGAAACATTGACGTCGTCTACAGAGCTGATGATACCCTCGGAGACTGATCGTCTACCAGCAGCGGTATCGACCTAGCGCTAGAAAATAACACTTTATAAATTTGGTGCGTCCAAAGCCTAGTCTTTGGTGTCTTATTATGACATTGCCGAACGCGACTGATATCTGGATATTTAATTCTCATGATCATTTAGACGAGTATAAACTAGTTAAATGAGAGCTGCTTACTCTTTTGGAGCAAAATGAGATCACCCGCGTATTTTTAGTAGTTTTCTGTGTACACATGTATTGCAATGTCGACAGTCGTGATTAGGCATTTTTCTTTCGAAAACAGCGTTGTTCGTCTTTCGTCGACTTCCGGTCGAATTTTGTATTTTCGGTGCTCCTTCTTTGTATATGACATATATATCGGTCATTTATTTGCTAATTTACCTCATACTTATCATATTTCATAGCATAGGTCTTTCCTGAATCTGACATTCACAGTAGGTATATGTTGGATGAAATATTTCGTGGACATATTCTAAATGTCAATTTCCTTTTATGACCAGTAACTGCTGTAGCAATATATTGCAAGAGTTATGAACTGAGTGTGAAAAAAAATGACTTATAAATTTTACAATTCTAATTAATTGAGCTCACAGACAAAAGATTTTATAAATTAAATAACGAAATGTGCTCTAAAATGTGAAAAATGGAGATTTTTTATCGTTTAATTACAATTGGTTTCTTGGGTTTACGTATATTTCAAATTGAAACATTTGAATACACGTTGTTTTTAAATTATTCAATAAAAAACTACTTTTGTGATCTCAAAATTGGTTATTTGTAGGAAAAGAAAATCAATAATATGTAAAAACCTTAAGAAGTCACTGACATACCCTTGTCAGATTCATTAAAGAAAACATTTCAAACGTACATGTTGTGAACAATTTGAACAGCATGATATCAAATCACAAAGATAAATGACCGATATGTCATCGTCAAATAAAGGACACAGAAAAATTAATTGCAATTCTAGATATATGAAGAAGTAAAAGCAAGAGGCAAATACATATCACAAGTCAAAGAGGGGCAGAATATATCTTGACTTAAAGAAAAATATAGACAAATCACTATCGAAATCTAAAGATTGAGTAACATAAAACCCATCAAAAATACGAGATGAACTCATTTGTTTAGAAACAAGAATAAATTCGTGTTTTACTAGCACAAACACGTCTATACATAACATGCTTGTTCTTCTGAAATGTAAAATGAAGGGTTGAAAGAATTTTTTTATAGGAAATGGATTTGACTATTGTGTATCATGTAGTATTTATTTGGACTCTTTTCAGCAGAAATTCTAAAAGAAGATGATAAGAACAAAATTGACAAAAACATCAGATATAAAAAGTGAAACAACTTTAAAATAGGCTAATAGATGCCCGCGAAATCGCGGTAAATTGGGCAAGTGTTGAAATAAAAGTGTGGACACAGTAATAAGGTGGACACTGTAAGGATTTGGACACGGTTAATGCATTTAATTCTGTTTCTTTAAGGAGATGACAATGAGGAATATAATGCAAAAGACCCCATTCATCTCGATTGTAAAAGAAAAATATTAAATACCCTATAAAGAAAAGTGTGAGAAAGTGTGATTTTCTGTAGTTTTTTACCCTTTTAACTCAATAACCGTATGAGAGAGGGACGAAAGAAACCAGAGGGACAGTCAAACTCATAGATCGAAGGCAAACTGACAACGCCATGGCCAAAAATGAAAAGACAAACAGACAAATAATAGTACATATGACACAACATATAAAACTAAAGACTAAGCAACACGAACCCCACCAAAAACTGGGGGTGATCTCAGGTGCTCCGGAAGGGTAAGCAGATCCTGCTCCACACGTGGCACCCGTCGTGTTGCATATGTTATTACAAATCCGGTAAATAGTCTAATTCGGTAGGTCACATTCGTGAAAAGGGAAAGGTATTATAGTTACGACATAAGGAACATATCCGATATCATCTGTGAAACGGTTATTCCATAACGGTCAACCAACTCGTGATGGCGTCCGTAAAATTTACGAAGGGATGATTTCAACTTCACCATTTTGAACTCTTGGTTTAATAGCTTCCTTGTGAGCAGCAATCCTCTATCAAGGAAATCATGATAGAAAATACAAGCCCGGGAATATCGTATCAATTGGGAGATATATACTCCGTATGCAGGCGCTGCTGGAATGTTGCTACATAGAAATGGAAAGTTCACAATTGGGAAGCTACGTAAAATCCGTTGACATTACCAAAAAGGATCAAAATGAGTTACACAATGGAAAAAAATACCATCTAAATCGGATGAAACACTTTATCAGGAATCAACCCCTTTTGTATCTCAGAAACCGTTGACGCTACTCAAAATCTGTTGACATACTCTAGTTGCAGAATCATATTGGCAATGAAAAAAACCCAAACTCCATTAAAATACGTTGAAAATAAACAATCTGTATATGCAAATAGGTGAACAACACCCAAACTCTTTACTGCAGTACGTCTACTGAGCATGCGCGAAAGTGTATAAGACACGGATCGATAACGGTCTCCGAATTTGGATATTTTCTCAAAAACTTGCGTTTTCTGTGGAAAAAAAAGATTGTTTCAAAGACAAATTTAGGAAGTACAAAACACTTCATTTATACGTCATATCACAAATATTTCCGACTTTGTATGGTTTAAGAGGAGCTGCGGCTCAATGAAATCGGTCTCTTCCTTTAGTAGTATAGATATTTTATTGTTAATACCTTTTCAGGTTGAGAAGAGTAGTCTCTTTTTTAAGAATTTTTTGAAATTATCCCATTAAGAAACACTTCTCTTGGATTTTTCACTGGATTTTAATTATAAAGATTTTTAAAATTACTTAGGATGTTGAAAAAATTTTATGACTCAGTAACTGCAAAAACAATTTTGCTTTCATCTATGATTTTTGTACAATTATAATGCCTTAAACCATCTTATTAATTTAACACTGTGTTATCACATTATAATAGCTGGGTCATACATAAAAGACGCAACTTACCTTATGATGTCGATTCCTGACTTTCTTGGAAATCATAAAAGTGAGGACCTCCAATGGTAACGTTGGGTTACTCCCTTTGTGTGGTTTTTTCATATTATGTGTTTCGGTCCAGTGCTGCATCAACTATGTAAAACTCTTTCAAATATATATTCTATTGTTTTATAAGCACGGAAAATAATTCATATTTTGCATTTAATTATTTTCAAGGTTTCCTTTTTTGTCGTTGAAAATACCCATTCAAAGTCGTACTTCTTGTCATTGTAATAGACGAGTCAATTAAAATGTTACTCATGTGGAGCAGGATTTGCTTACCCGTCTTGAGCACCTGATATCATTCTCGGTTTTTGGGCGGGTTCGTGTTGCTCAGTCTTTAGTTTCTATGTTGTGATTTGTATACTTTTGTTTGTTTTCTCGTTTGTTTTTGTTTTTTTTTCACCATGGCATTGTCAGTTCGTTTTCGACCTATGTGTTTGAATATGCGTTTGACATCATCCGCCTGTCTTTTACGAATGGTAAGCAAACATACTTTCAAAATGTTAGAGTAAAATAGAGACACTCTGAAGAATGATTACATAAACATCAGAAAAAATTGCTATGAATATTCGTTTGTGATCTAATATTGCTTGTAATTGTTCTGAGCTTTAATATGTCTTGTTAATTCAAATACGCATCAAATATTTTAAAGAACCATATTCATATTCCTTATCATATACAGACGAAATACGTGCATTATAACATTCATTTCTGAACCTTAATTTTTTCCCCAAAAAACAATGTTAAGCAAGTAAAACATTCAAAGCCTTAATGTCTTATGCTTATGATCTAATAACTGGATGATTAACTGTACTTTTAGCTTTTAATTTGGTCAATAACTTCTCTATCAAAATCAGATATGTCATTTGTTCAATGACGAATTGTGGATTGTTTAGTTGAAAAAAAAACATGAAATCATTTAGAATTATTAAAATTAACTCAACATGTCGGGTTCACAGTGTAGATTATATGAAAGATATTGATGAAAATAACCCTATGATGCCAAGTCTTAATAAAACAGT
The DNA here is from genome assembly GCF_021869535.1 of Mytilus californianus. Taxonomy (NCBI): domain Eukaryota; kingdom Metazoa; phylum Mollusca; class Bivalvia; order Mytilida; family Mytilidae; genus Mytilus; species Mytilus californianus. Next base: position 12,256,558 of record NW_026262701.1, on the reverse strand, counting down.
GTTTGTTTTGCTCTAGGCAGTATTGAATACGTATTTAATGAAAACGGACACTTTTTAGAGCCTACACTTTATTTCACACAATGAATGACAATCTTTTACAATTTGTGCTACATTTACTGAACTAAAAACTGTTGTAGTAAACGATTTATAAAATTCGACCATAGATGGGCAATGACGTTTTGAAAATCTCAACGAAATACTTAATAGAATTACTGGAATTTCCTACTGTGATTGTCAGACTGAACAATTATGTTACAACAAATAAAAATAGGAGGTAAATGACCGAAAGATGTCTTGCATAATAGTGACCGCCTTCGCAAATATGAGATACAAGAAGAGATGGTGAACTACCATGGCTGAGACTGTTAACTGTGTTTAAAACAAATTATCAAAGAATCAGTTTAACAGAGTATCAATATATCTTATAGTCAGTTTAATAGATATACGGAAAAGTACTGCTTCATGATTTCCCGATAAAAACATTGATGTATCTAAATGTACAACTAGGAATTAAAATATATTTTACATTGTAAATGTAGGTCACAATGCAGGCGGAATAAGCCGTTTAAATTGTGTAGCCGTGAATTGTATGAGTTTTCTTTTTGAGACAGTCAGATTTCATGGAAACGTAATTGATATTTCAAAGTTTAGAGCCGTGTTGCGACGAAGTCCCACCACACTTGGCTTTTGGTTTCTGGACAAAATCTTTCGAGATAAATAATGCCTTTATTAAACATGACTTGATTGTGTCCAATGGGGTGAGAAAGATTCCAAATACTATGGTAAAAGGGGAAGGTCGCAGCAGATATAGTTAGACTGAAATTTGGGCCATTATTTGGTTTCCAGATGTTTTCTTTTGAAAAATGTATCCAACTTGTACAAAATTTGGTTCGATTATACCCTATAAGGCGAGAAAGACCCCTTTGTAATTGTGAGTCGTCAGTAGATGTAAAATCAGGTTAAAGCAGCTATTGATATATTGAAAATTTGATACTGCTCCATGAGGTAACAAAGACTTCTACTGATTTTGATGTCATAAGGTCAAAGTTCATTGTCTCACCAGCAATTTATTTGCTGAAATTTGGAAAAAGGTTGCTTCTCCGGATGATGCCTTTTAACCTTTTTGTCTTATCTTCACCAAACTTAATTTTAGAATGCATATATATCATTTTGAAAGAACAAACTCCCTTTTAATGTCTGTGTCAGTTGATCAGAGGTAAAGGTCACATTAACTATATAGAGATTGAAATTTTAGAAAGATTTTGGTTTCCAGGCAATATCTTTTGAGCCATAGATTAGATCTGTACCTATCTTTTGCAAATAATGGGATAAAGGAGTCTATTGTTTTTTTTGTTTTACCTAGCCAAAGTTCAAGGACATAGCAGGCATTAATGAACAGAAATTTGGATACTATTTTGGTTTAGCTGCATGTGACATTAACTGTCAGCAGACTTTACATTCTTCATTGTACTCGACACAAAAATCTGTTTCTTCTATTACATATCCATATTGATCGCAACTCAGCTTGTGTAACCATACCGCTTCTATAATATTTCTCAGTTACGAACAGACAATACTCTTTATAGAGTTTATCTTCGCTTTAATTTCAAATGCACGTGTCAGCTGCTTATTAACGAATACGAGATCTGATTTAAAAAGTCCAAGGTACATTCATAGGACAATCGTTTTGGATGGTTTTTTTTAAATTTTATTATGTATTCCATATAAAACAGTATGGTTTTTATTGAAAGTAATGTAAATATGTATTTCATCTTACTTTGTTGATTTCTACAGATATTTTTTTTCTATGCATGTCTTATAAATATCATTCATAGGACAATCGTATTGGGTGTTGTTTTTTTATGTAGCTTTTCATGGGCATTAGCTACAAAAAAATGTTTAGTTTCAAGCATCAATAAAAGGGGAATTTTGAAATGATATTTAGTTATAAGCAGTCAGTTTGGCCCATATTTGTCAAAATAACCTCAAAAACATCGCCGTATATTATTGACTTGCAAGTCAACAATTGAACCTCATTCAATTCGTATTCATATCACCTTCAATTTTAACCCCTTAGCTAGAGATGGGTTACGCATGTATTAGACTTGTTCAGCTATCAAAAGGAAAAGAATTACAACATTGAAAGTAAAACAAGGGTGAACCATTTGATTGACTGATTCGATCCACAAAAAATTCATTCTTATACAGGTAAAACAATGATTAACATATTGTGTTCACATAAAATATGAAAACAAACAAACCTAGAGAAATCTAATTACACGTGCTTGCTGTCTATTTATATTTATATTTATGTTTATATTAGGTTTAACGACCGTCGGCAGCCTTCGGAGGTCATCTCGATGGTTAATTAGATAACAAAAATACACACGAAATGCTGATACATATTATCGACTCCATGCATTGTTAATTATTTATTCCATATATTAAATATATGTAATTTGGAGATACGTTTTAGTATGTTATAAATTAAATATGAGAATTTGAATCAAATCGGTGAACATTGAACTTGACATCGTATGCCCCTTTAAAGCTAATCTTAGTCATGCACAAAAGTTTTTGAAAAAATTATATTTATAATCAAACAAAATTCAAACTGTTAGAAAATTTAATAATGTTCGAAGTAGAAAGATATTAAATTATTTTCAAATACATATAAAATATATATGTACGTTGTCGGAAAATATCAAATTTATTTTGTACGAGCTAAGAAACAGGACGAAAAGCAAAACTCGCAGTGCATTTCTCTTATTTTCTGAAAACGGCGACAGATATTTTTATTTTTTTTCGACAATGTATTGAATAGTCTTAAATAATCTATTTTATTTACATTGATACAGAAGGGGAATGTTCATCACTCGAGATGTTTTGTAAGTACTTACTATATGTCATATTCCGGACAGCTGTACTTTTCTACTGTTCGCTGAAAACAACATATGGTATAATTGAATTAGATATAACAAGATTTCTGTAGCAAATAAATATTGAACAAATTATGATTTTATAAACATTTCAAACACCAAACAAGTTAAATTACCCTACGGACTAAATGCTTATTGAATTAATCACAGCAGCTGTACTTATTTGTCTCGTCTTTGCAAAATTTGAAATTATGTTGAAGGTTTTGTCAGTCTGTATGGAAATAACTGTTAAAATGTGCAAGCGGGAAGACGGGTATTTCCTTTAATAAAAGTACACGGTGTCAGTTTTATTGCAAGTTAGGAGAGGAGTATTTTTATCCCAGCTTCATTTGGTGTGATTTAAGAATTTTTATTTTTTGTGCCTGTACAACTGTAGCAAAACCTTTTGAAACAGATCGTTTCTATAGCTTTAATTATTTACCGATAAATAATTCATTATTGTTTAATACAAGGAGATACCGTGTATACGTCAATAAGACAGCAAACGAACGACAGAAAAAAATGACAAAAAAACCCACTCCATTTTGTTTATAGAACCTCAAAGAGCACACATGAATTTGTTATAGTAGGAATTTTGTTTAGGGCTGAAAGACTTTAGACTGTTCAGAAGTGACGTGGCAAAAAAAATGTTATAATTTTACACAGCCATGTAATAGTCAAGACTTAGTTTTCAATTTAATATAAGTCATTGACCTGATAATAGAAACTGTCTGACTAAACAGAGCCAGTAAATATTTTAATTCATCATATGTCTCTGCAAATGAATTGTTGTTTCTTTTTCGACGGCAATTACTTGCGCTCTAAGCCTCACTTAGTCTTTTTACTGACAATTATGGGGTTTAATGTGTCGTGAAATAAAGTAAATGACAGTGTCATTTATTCTTCGGTTTTTACGCATCTCTTTGCTTACAAGATAAATGATAATTTAATGAAACAATGTTGTTTTGAAACTTTTCATCTTGATGGCAGAGAACCGTGTAACAATAATTCACATCGATTGTCTGATTTTATAATGCAACTACGTACTCGATAAACAATATGTACAGTGTTCAATTTGTATGCCATAGTTCTAAAATCTGAGGTCATCAAAGAATAAATGATTACGAGATATTGATCATGTAGGAATTCAAATGGTAAATGAATAGAAAAAGAGAAATATGAATTATTGTTCCAGTAGATGTATTTAACTGGAAAACAAATGTATGCAGTAACTATGATTAACTTCCTCTTTGAAAGCGAGCTAATATGACTCCTGGTTTGACTATTTATGTATATTGGTGTCATTTGAATATTCGACATACATCACGAATTTAGTCTTATTCATTAATTCATAAAAGTAGTTTCAGTTTTATGCAAAGACAAAGTCTTTCCATTTTTTTATACAACAATTTAATGCTAAACATCTCGAGCGAATTTGAAAGGTGTTATAGTTTTAAAAATTAGTATTCAAATTAAAAGTGGTTGTTTATTGTGATACATCAGTACCTTTCATTTAACATTAGAAAACATTGAAAATGTTCAGTATATATTGAAATTATTTAGCCAAGACTATATAGCAGTATGCAAAAAGATCATTTGACGCAGAATTTGGGGTAGATTACGTAAAAAGATATAGATTTTCAGTGTTATTCTGCCAAAGTTTTGAAAAAAATTTTCTATAATACTGTATCATGAACTTATTCTAAAACATTTCACCTGGATCATGTGGATAGCAAAGGTTTTAAAGATACATGTATCACCGCTCATCAAGAAGTTCTATTTTCATATTAACCACCTTTCGTTCTTCTGATTGATTGATGTTATGTTAACATCAGGTAGTTAATATTTCATGCGTATTCGGGACAAACCAAATCAATTAAAAATTTAAACCGTAGGTTCTGTAAAATAGGTCAACGGGGTTGATGGGGCTAAAAATTTCGACTGTCACTGATAACATTATGCTTGAAAGGACAAAACATTTTCCCTTTAGTGGAAACATATGCACCTCTCAAAGAGCTTATGCATTTGCCGCTATGTTACGTAGATTAAGACATTATTGAAATTTAAATTGCTGATCATTTTTCAATACATATATTGATTTTATAAAACATAATTGGAGGGGTTTTGGGCTAAAATACTGAAATTTAGATTACAGCAATATTGAGAATGTAAAGTTACGCGTTCAGATGAAGATTCCAATATTTTCAGTGTTTATTGGAAGTATAAAGGGTTAAAAGGATGAATTTAGAAATCCTTGTGCTAAATGCTTTGTCATGTACACATACATCTGTGATTCTAAATTAATGGTTAATAACTAGCTTGACAAAAATACTGACAATTGTCAAAGAAAAAAAAAATGCTGAGATTTTGAAGAAGCTTTTTCATGAGATCCTACCTTTACATAAATAATGAAAAACATCATGACAATGGCAATATCATGTGGAGAATATAACGAGCGAATAAAACTTATTGAATTGTGAAAGCAATTATCGGAAAATCTTATTTGCGAAAACTGTTTTATAGTTATACTGTAATGCTAATGAAGTGGCAGCTTGAAGTAAAACTGCGAAAGCATAGATTTGTATCTAAAAATATTTATTTATAATAGTGAGATATTTGTTCATTTTGTTATTCGTATTTCATGCTATATGTATTCTTTGACATTTATTTCATGATAAAACCGATTTTTCATTACTTTTGACTAGGTGTTTATTTAATACATCTAATTCATTTAAAATTGAAGTTTTGCCATGCCATTTATAGCATTACATGCCACTATTGTATCGTCCACTCCTGACTGAAATAGGGCGTAATCGACCAGGACATTAAGTCGTGACTTCACTCAAAAGAAATGATGAACATATTGAACATATACAGATGGAACAAATTTGTGTGATTCATTGTGTCTTTGCAACCCGCTGACAAGATAAAAAGGCAAAATTTCATCAAAGTTTAAGACGTTGCATATGTTGCCATTAACAAATTATAAATTTAATCAAACGAAAGCAAAATTAATGAAGTATCGGTATTAATTGATAAAAATCTTACAGGATTCACCAAAAGGTGTGCGGCGGTTCAACTATCTAGACCTAGAGGGTATTTATTGTAGACTCAACCCAGAAACAAGGTAGAGTAAAGAAATTTGGTTAGGGTAATATTTAGATTAAAGAAGATCTGAAATTATTTTACGATAGCTATTTAAAAACAGATATTTGTAAGAAAGTAACCTTAAATATTAACATGTTTTGATAAAATACTTTTGTTTTAATATAGTACTGTAAAAATATTAAAAAAAATAATAAACTCGTGTTTTTTCTTTTAAAACATAGAGTTTGTTGAACTGTATTCATAATATTTTCCTTTCGGTAGCTCACAAGGGACTCGAGACCATACCATTCTTAGACTTATCTTAGTATCAATTTCAGCATTTGTTACTCCCAGTTTTTGTTGAAAATGTTCAAACTATACACCAGAAACTGATAACATTGAATTTATTTCACAGTTAGGTCAATGGTCATCATTTGGGTTGACATCGCTTACCATAATTTCATTCTGTGTTGCAATACATTATATATATACTCAATGTCGTTCTCAACCACACACTCAAGTCCTACTAGAAGTCAGTAATCGTATACATTGTGTTGTTATCCCAATTCTCAATTTACCCCTTTGCCCTTCAGATTTGGAAATTTCTGCACCAAATGACATTCGTAATTTAGAATTTCAGGAACTTTTATAACCAGATTTCATGTTGCTCGGTGTGGATTCTATATAGTCAATATCAATACAAAACAAGAAACCCTTATCCCTGACACAATGCCAATCAATCCGATAAAAGCCAGAATCTTGAAAAGTGTTATGTCAACCACGTTTACTTCATATATTTTGATCGCACACCACAAATATTTTAAAATTGTATAATTTATTAAAATAATACAAAGTCATGTAATAACAAGCTGGATTAATGTTTTCTATCATGCCGATCTTATGTATACCAATGTCTGTACTTATGTGTTCTATTCTTTCATATTGCAGCTGTTATTTAGTACCTGTATTGATTTAACATTTCAATTTGAATAATTTCATTTATTTTCAAAATCTGTTCATTATAAGTAACAATTAAGTGTCAGTATATTTTCACAAAGACGGAAATTTGTTTCAAGATAATACTTTTGATAAATAATAGATAGTCACAGCTTTACATAGTTCTTAATTTTCTTATGTAAAGACTGATTAATCCTGTAGTCATTTCAATTAGCGCTTATTCGGCCTAAAACCTAAGCGACAGATTTTTGTTATGTAATAAGTCAGGAGGACCGTTATGGGTTCTCAATTACATAAACCTTTGTTAGATTAATTAATAAACCTGTAGTGTACATCACCTGGAAACAAAGTCACATTACTTTGGTATTTTTGTGGCATTGGTGGTCACTTGCAAAGTGACCGTCAATAAAGAAAGTTCATATTTCTATTTGTCTGTATTTGTCCTGGTGATCATGAGTCAAACATTTTAATAGTTGTCTAATATTTCAAATATAAATCGAATTCATATGATATTTAGTAAAAGCTAGTTTCGTAAAGTATTCAAAAACTTGTGTAAATATATTTCATCTCTGAATTTAAAAGAGTAACTAAAAGATTCTGTAAGTAAAACTTAGTAAACATCTCACCTCACGAAGTGATTAAATTATTTGAGTGTAAATATTTAAAATGTGCTTTTGTGTGTTAAAAGGTAAGGTTAGTTGTCTTAATTACCAAGGTTATTTTTCTTATTTAATTCACGGTTATTTTATTCAATCTATGTATCGGTGCGCTGCTGCAAAGTATTGTAATGGTTATAAGTCAAGTCAAATATAGAGTTATCTCCCATATGAAAATAGCATTTTCATAACCACTTCAAAAATCAAAGTAACCAAGGGAGTCCAAGTGAAAATGAACCATTTCAAAGACTCATTAGGTAAATCTCAAATCATAGACCATGCGTTTACACGCAAACAATGTTCCGTAAATGTAAAAAGGTCAAATAGATCCTCAACGAGGATGTTCAAAGTTTCGGTACATGAAATTGCAGCAGGCCCGTGTTTTTGTGTAAATAGCGCATTTAATTAGTTATTGTACTGTTATATATTGTCTGTCAGTTTTATTATCATAAGTCTCGATTCCTAGTTTCATGTTAAAGCTAACAAATCAATGCCTATAATATAAGAATGAAAAATACAGTCAGTCTCAATTTTGCATTGAAACTTATAGTCAAAACTCATATTTAATAGTAAAGGAGCTTAGATATATTGATATCTGTTATATTAAGTACGGCTAGCATATTCATTCATTCTTTTATTGTGTTTTGAGCTAATTTACCCAAGTAATTCAGTATTCAGCTAGTTTCCCCATTCTTGTACATATTTCAGTCATTAATAATGTTCAGATCATTATTCAGATTAAATGCGTCTTTTGCTTGGCATGATCAAATGTTCAATAAGTATATAAGCGTCGTTATAAGAATCGTGTTGATTCTTGAATTCATCATGTTCATATTGCATTCCATTGTTCATTGTATTCACATTTCATTCTATTGTGTATCGTCTTATATATAATATGCACTTGCAAAGTGACTGTCAATAAAGAAAGTTCAAATTTCTATTTGTCTATATTTTTCCAGTCAACCAGTCAGCGGTTATCTGTTCCAATACACATCAGTCAGACATCATTGGTCACACACAACATCATACAAAGTCGCAAGTCTGAACTGTGTCTCAGTTTTTGGTCCGGGGAAAGATTTGACAGCTTCAACTTTAGATTGATCAACTTTGACACCGTCTTCTGAAATTCTGTGACCAAGGTAAAGAGCCTCTTTTTATGCAAACTCACATTTGCTTGGTTTCAAAGTTAACCCTGCTGATAAAAGTCTATCAAAAACCAACTGGAGATGTTTAATATGTTCCTCAAAGTTTCTACTGAATACCTAAATATCATCTACAGATACCAAGGTTATTAGGTGCATGCTGAAATGATGCAGGTGCTGAGGCTATTCCAAATGGAAGTCTCTTCCACTGATATACACCACTTGATGTTACAAAAGAAGATTTATGAGCAGTGTATTGGAACAGAGTGTATTGGAACAGATTACCGCTGACTGATTGCCTGGAAAAATACAGACAAATAGAAATATAAATATGAACTTTCTTTATTAACGGTCACTTTTCAAGTACATATAATATATAAGACAATACACAATAGAACGAAATATGAATACAGTGAACAATAGAATGCAATATGAACATGATGAATTCAAGAATCAACACGATTCTTATAACGACGCTTATAGACTTATGGAACATTTGATCATACCAAGCAAAAGTCGCATTTAATCTGAATAATGATCTGAACATCATTAATGACTGAAATATGTTCAAGAATAGGGAAACTAGCTGAATACTGAATTACTTAGGGAAATTAGCTCAAAACACAATAAAAAAACCGATTAATTATGTAAGCTATACTTAATAAAACAGATATTAATATATCTAAGCTCCTTTACTACCAAAAATATGAATTTTGACTTTAAGTTTCAATACTAAATTTAGACTGACTGTATTTTGCATAGTTATATTATAAAACTTGGTTTGTTAGCATTATGAAACTAGGAATCGTGACTTATAATAATAAAACTGACAGACAATATAACAGTACAATCAATAATTAAATGCGCTATTTACACAAAAACACGGGCCTACTGCTATTTCATGCACCGAAACTTTGAACATCCTCGTAGAGGATCTATTTGAACTTTTAACATTTACGGAACATTGTTTGCGTGTAAACGCATGGTCTATGACTTGGGATTTACCTATTGAGTATTTGAAATGGTACATTTTCACTTGGACTCCCATGATTACTTTGATTTTTGATGTGGTTATAAAAATGCTATATATTTGACTTGAATTATAACCATTACAATACTTTGCAGCAGCGCACCGATACATAGATTGAATAAAATAACTTTGAATAAAATAAGAAAAATAACCTTGCTAGTTGAGACAACTAACCTTGCCTTTTAACACACAAAAACACACATTAAATATTTACACTCAAATTATTTAATCACTTCGTGAGATGTTAACTAAGTTTTACTTGCAGAATCGTTTAGTTAATCTTTTAATTTCAGAGATGAAATATATTTTCACAAGTTTTTGAATACTTTACGAAACTAGATTTCACTTAATATCATATGAATTCGATTTATATTTGATATATTAGACAACTATTAAAAATGTATGAATCACCTGGACAAATACAGACAAATATAAATGTGAACTTTCTTTATTGACGGTCAGTTTGCAAGTGACCACCAATGCCACAAAAATACCAAAGTCATGTGACTTTGTTTCCAGGTGAGGTACACTACGAGTTTATTAATTAATCTAACAAAGGTGTATGTGATTGAGAACCCTGAACGGTCCTCCTGACTTATTACATAACAAAAATCTGTCGCTTAGGTTTTAGACCAAATAAGAGCTAATTGAAATGACTAAAGGATTAATCATTCTTTACATAAGAAAACTTAAGAACTATGTAAAGCTGTGACTATCTATTATTTATCAAAAGCATTATCTTGAAACAAATTTCCGTCTTTGTGAAAGTATACTGACACTTTATTGTTACTTATAACACAGAAAGTTAAATAAGCAAAAATCGTTACATGTCAATAAAATTGAGACATTTTTTCATTAAATAATTGAATTTATTTTTTTCACATGAAATTTTAATGTAAATTTTATAAATAAGTTAATAAGGATGGAACAAAGAAAAGTTCAGAGACTGAATTTTTGTTAATTATTCTTTAAATTGATTCTATAAATTCAGATTGTTCTAAAAAAAAATTGGAGAAATAAAACAAAACATCAGTTACTCCATTTTTAAGAATGTGAATTTAAGCTTGAATGTAATTTGGGCACTCCTCATTGCAGAATCATGAATCGTTTGGAGGTCGGTTTAAACACATTTTCTATGATTTAATATGGATTCAAAATTCAATTAGTGGCACTATATAGTAAAAATGAATACATCTACAAAATTTATACAGAATGGAAACTTTTGTCTGGATCATAAAAACACGTTGGTGAAAAAACTGTCAAAATAGGTGTAATTTGGGTACCCTCAGATTACAAATATCAATTGCATTTTATAGTCATTATAGAACCAAGGAGTAATTTTATTATTTAAACAAACCGTATCAGTAATGACGACTAACTTCTTATGTGTTTACGAGACTCGTCTATTTGGTTCTTTTTATCAATCTGGAGTCAATTTTGATTTAAAAATAAAAAAAAAAAAACACTGAATCGAAATCAAAATTGTTAAAAGTTTTAAAGGACACAACAGTCGCTTCAAACAGACCTGATAGTAAAACGGATACCATCTTATTCCTACATGATAGTATAAATACACATTTTCAGAAAAATGTTTTCTTCCAATGCTAGTATAATTGATGTTGGAAGATTTGTAAATTAAATTTTTATCTCTTAGTTGGTTTTTCCAATACAAGTTATGGGAATGGATCTTCTAAATATTATTAACACCTGTATACGAATCATGTATCTAAAATGCCGATAGTTTACAACGGATAATCTAGCTTCAAATTAATAAAAAAAAAATCTTTTTTTCAGACATGCTGAACAAAATAGTTTTGGCTTTAACGATATGTTATTGTGCTTCTCACTTACACTTTGATAACCCGCAACAATTCGGTCCTCCTCTTTTCGATCCTTTCTCAGGTATGTGTACTTACAAATTTCATTTTATTTCTCTCATTTTTCTTTTTCTATTATTTACACTCTTTAAAATGTAAGCTTCCGCAGATTTAAAATGGCCGCTTTAATTAGCACATTTTATCATTGAAATTAAAGAAAATAGTTATCAGAGTCGGGTATTTGTGGTTGATATAGTCTGCTTTACTGTACATTATTTTTTTAAATTCCTATTATCATTCTTTGTATTAGTATTTTGACAATGATGTGTTTTAATCATAACGCTGATAGCGTTATCGTATACGATGTTCATACAATTCATTTCACACTAATTAGAAAAAAAACCAAATTATCCTATCTGTCATATATTTTGCAATTTCCGGGTGGAATTTTTGAAACAATGGTGGTGTCGTTCAGCCTATTCATGCACCATTAAAGAAAAAGAAGTGATATATGATATATTTAAAAAAAAAAGATTTTCAATTGGTAAAGATTACTAAAAATAAAGTTTTAGTAAAAATTAAAAAATTAAGTATAATAAAAATACTGAACTGCAAGGTAAATTAAAAAAAAGGTAACAAAATCAAACGTTATCAACCAACGGAACGCTGAAAAACAACTGTAACATTCCTGACTTGGTACAGGCATTTGCCGAAAAAAAATGTTCAACTTTAAGTCCAGATACAGCACACAATTTACAAATATATTCGACTGTAATTCATTTTAAAAAACACCATTTGCCCATCAGGTTCATGGTACAGTTATGGAATAAGAACACGTTTTAATTGTATAACCCTGCATATTATAGTAATATTTCAGTATAATGGGGTTTAAAACATATACATTTAAACTTATAAAAATAAGGTATGATTGCCGATGAGACAACTATGCACCAAAGTTCAAATGAAGTTGATGAAAGCTTACTCAACTAAGCATTAGGAGTTGTTCTTTTACTTAAACATGATACTTATAACTCCGCTGGATTTCAAGGTTCTGGATTAAAGTCAACATGCCATAATAATATTGTATAAACTTTCGAAATCCTTTTGATTTAAATATCAAAACCTCACACTGATCAAGATTTTGCTTTGACATCTCAAAAATGTAAATGATAAAGTATTTGCAACATTTAATATTTGGTTACAACAGTAACATTATTAATTTCTAAAACAGATGGGCCAGTTAGTTGCAAGTACGACGACACTATTTATGAATTGGAAGCTGTACATGATATAACTCCTGGAGACTGTAGCACATCTGGAAGATGTACGATGAAAGCGTCTGAATTTGGAGCCGAATGGAAACAGATAAAAGTGGGTTGGTATGATGATAAATGTACATTTTTCATAAAATATTATTTACCATTATAGTTTATATATTATATAGACATATTTACAACATTGTACATAAAGTCTTGTCGCAGTAGTCAGTAAGCTTACTTAAATTGTTCCAGTGCTAGGAAACATAACAAAAACAGAAATCATGACATAACTATGTATTATATGCTTATAATCCATCCAACATTTGGGTAAAATGAAATAGCGCTTTAGAATATAAAAAATAGAGGATAAAGTTTATCATAATTAAAACAAATATGCATACATAGCGTTTTTTTTATAATCATATCATAACATAATGTTCTTCTAACAGCTTGTAAAGAACCATTGCATCCTGGAAAATGTTACAGTGATAAAGATGAATGGTTGGCTGGCTGTTCATTGAAGCACTGCATCAAACATTCAGATGGAAGTTTTGAAGAAAAAACAATCGAACGTAAATATTAAAAATTAAAAAGGATATTTGCATGGCTCAGTCTGGAACAAAACTTTAATAATTTGAATGGTTTTAAAGTTTTAGATTTAGTCAACAATTTTTAGTTTTAGTTTAGTGTCAGCACTCCTTGATCAACTTTTTTCACAAGTTTGTGTTGTTTGTTATTTACATTTACAGTATATCTATATTGGATGTGTTAATTAAATTAAAACAGTTTGAAATAATTATCTACAAGGGATAACTTTTATTGCATCCATCACTTTTGCATTCATTATACTTGGACTTCATGGAAATGGAAAAAAAGATCTTTATAGCAGCCCTTGATCATAATGGGTATATGCTTATGTGAAAAACTATATAAACATAGTAAACAAATAAGAGACAGAAGACACCAAATGTACAATAAAAAATCATTCGTCGAAGTTAACCCGACCATACCATTGTAAATAATGAAAAACTACGAAAAGACATATAACAGTCTACAAATCACTACATAAAAACGAAAGACTGAGAAACACGAACACCACCAAAAACCGGGGATAATCTTGGTATGTCTTGTTAAACACATACATGGTGATGAAAAAACAACAAACAAACTAGCAAAAAATCAAAACATGAAATAATTTAAACGTATTATTTAATAGTGATTTTTAAATATTCATGGTGACATACGAAGGTTCCTTTTGGCATTGCACATGGTTATGCTCCTCTCGCACTGTTTATGACGTCTTCATCCGATGGATGTATAGTAATTAATACTATAATCTGATTAATTTATAGTTGCATTGTTTGGGTATGAACTAGTTATCATCATGATCAGTAAAATGTAATTGCGAGTATTCTTAGATCGGCACTTTTTGTCTCTCGTCTTAATGTTAGTTATTTTCCGATCTGATGATTCAAGCCATTTCCAACTGATTTTTACGCTTTGTTCTTATGTAATGCTGTTTCATGACTGACCGAGGTTAGGGGACAGTTGAGCACTCACAAACATGTTTTATCTCGCACATTCAAAATGTGCATGTTTCAAGTAAGGAGTCTGTAATTTAGTGGTTGTTGTTGGTTGCTGTATATCATATTTGTTTTTCGTTTATTGTTTTGTCATAAATCAGGTTTGTTGGTTCGTTTCGTTGGAATTGTTTCACATTTTGCCATGTCGGAACTGTCATAGCGGACTATACGGTATAGGTTTTTGGTCATTTTTGAAGGCCGTTTTGTGACTCATAGCTGCTTAAATCCGCTTCATTTGGACTTGTTTGGATAGTTGTCTCATTATACCTGGACGCAAAATATATAAATGTAAACATTTGTATCCTATTTTTACATTGATCAGTTTTGCTAATTGTTCTTGACACCAAGGGTATCATCACCTCAGTAGTCCTTGCTTCTTCATTAAAATGGTATATACTAAACATACCGTTCTTATTTTCCCCGTTCATAAATTAAGAAATTATTCGTTACAACTCCCGCAGTCGAAGTTGACATTGTGGGTTTGGCTATTGCTTTTCATGTCACTTTGTTGTCAAGTAGGTCCTCGTGTATTCAATGTTTTTATATATCCTTGGATTTGAACTTAGTGTTACTAATACAGTAAAATAACCCTGCGTTTCCGTCCAACATAACTTTTTATCATTACGACTGAGAAAAGTGAAAACCAAATTCAACGTAAAAAAAAACACACAAAAAAACAAAAACGCGCAAATCTACGATAAAAATTATTTTAAAACAGCGCTGCGTTAAATGATGTATTTGATTTTATTTTTGCAGAAATTCCAGAAGGTGACTCTGTGGTTAAAGTATCAAATGACGGGTGTAAATTCTACAATTGTCAGTCGATCGTACCAGGTACTTAGACATGCATAACTTATCTCCTTCTTTAGCCCTTTTAACGGTTCTGTTCATTTAGGGCTATGATTTAGATTAAATGTGTAAAAGTAAAAAACAACTAAGCTATTCCTCTACTTTTACAAATCCTCGATTATCATTTTGTATCAAATACTAGATCCCCCATTTCATGCATTTGTGGCCCATTTTTTTGTATCTTCATAATTTTCTTTTTTAATTCAGACGTCACTGAATAGTCTTTTGTTGACGAAACGCGCGTATGGCGTACACAATTTTAATTCTGGTATCTATGATGAGTTTATTTATTGTTTATACATTGTACAGAAATGTAGCTTACTTAACGCTCGTGATTCCTCTTTCTGGTAATAAAATCAATCAAATTAATATCATTAAACTTATTACCTTTCCACGTCGTTAATTTTAAGTTAACTACTGTCAATGCTAATTTTTATTAGGTTGTTATTACAAGAGACAAAAGAAATGTTACCCAGTAGGAACGAAAAAAAGGGTTGGTTGTAGCAGAATTGAATGCAGGCTTGATGCAACAGGGAAGAAAGCCTCGTTCATTGGAACGACAATACGTAAGTCTGCATATAAAGTTATTTACACCATATCTCATATATTTTTCTACTCTTAATTTGTATATATTTAACATTATCATATATAGAAACAACCGTGTTTGATTCCATCAGAAACATATTATGTCAAGTGTCAATGAAATCAGAAAATTTGGCTTACTGAAAGGAACGTTAGAATTTATTATTTCTTTGCCTTGAATTTACTTCTATACGTGTTCTTATAAATAAACTTCGTTATCGTGCTTAGCATTTCTCCAATCGTAATTCAACATATGAGAACATGAAAAAGGGAGCTAACAGACCAGAAAAGCGAAAAAAACAATACAATTCAATACTGTTGATGTGCTGTCCAAATATCAAGTCATTCTGTGCAGTAGTATTGGAAAATGTGTGACAAAAAATCTCAAGTTCATTCAAAATATTGAAAAATTCAAAGTATCGGCAAACTGTAAGTAGGAGTTCACACTTTACAACTCATCACTGTCAAGCGGCTGATCAAATATGAAGCAATTTTGTAGTTTCTCAGAAAAGTGTGACGAAAATATGTGTTGGACCAACAGATGGACGGACAAAGAGGATGGCACTATGGATTCACTACTGGAGCGTGGGTATAATATGAAAACATGATGAGTAGACATTCATAAAACAATATCACAAACACAAGAGTAGAGAACAAAGAGTTACACAATATTGATTCTACTACTTAATTATTAAGTTACAATTCTTTAGAATGTCGGTCTTTTGGAAAATGTGTCGATGTCGGAGCAATATGGTTGAATACAAAAAGATGTATCCATCAGATATGTACGAAGAATGTTGACGAATTCGGAACGGAATTACACCGTGTAAAAAGAACACGAGGTAACTCAACTATATTTATCTCAACATTACAAAAAATATTCAAATATACTCAATATTTCTCTTTTATTTTATGTTGATTTGCACTTCAATCTACATCTGTCATCAGGACACTGGTTTGCATCGCACATTATTTCAGAGTTGCTTTTGTTTATTGTGGCTTGTATTTAATTACTGATATACTTATAATCTTTAAAAGTGAAAACGAAAAATCGTTCGATTACGGACCGTAACACAACGCATTAGTATTTAAAGAATAATTACATATCCTAATTTGTCCATTTTAATTATTTTTTTCCTTTACGGATGAAAAATGGAATTAAAATAAATGTCCAGTTCCAGAATAGTCATGGTAGTTATTGCGCACAGATATCACTTATTGTCAAATTATGTCTTGCCTTCCTTCTAGAAATCCTTCATTGCGGACAGTTCGAAAGCTATACATTTTCCAATCGTATACATTAATTGACCAGCGCGATGTGCTTCGAACCGACATATGTTGTTATACGATTTGCAACTGATTTTTATAGATTGGTCTTATGTTGTGCTGTAACACCACTGTCTCATTTGAATGAGGGTTGAGCACTCACAAACATGTTTAACCCCGACACATTTTATTTGTGTCTGTCTCAAGTAAGGATCCAGTAATTCAGTGGCTATCGTTGGTTCATGCTTATCATATTTGCTTTTCGTATATTGAATTGTTATAAATTAGACTTTTGTTTGAATTGTTTCACATTTTTCATGTCGAGGCCTTTTATTGCTCACTTTCCGTTATTTCATTGTTGAAGGTCATACGGTGACCTTTAATTGCTAACCATCTCGTCATTTGAACTCTTGTGGATAGTTGTCTCATTGACAATCATAACAGATCTCCTTATTTATATAAATTGAGTGTACAGGTTATACTTGGTGGTATGTTACAGAGCTTGAGATATTTTTACAAATTTTCTTCACATGAGGTTGTTCCTTGAATGGCAGATAATGAAACAAGAGCTCTTTATAGTGTTCAACATCATAATAGGACCTACCATCAAAATTTTACTTGATATGATCAACCCGACGAGTACTGAAACTACTTACCCTTTCGGAACACCTGACTTTAACCCCTATGCTTTTGCTGGGTTCGTGTTACTTAATATATTTGATTTCAGTATACAGTCCTGAAGACATTTGGTTGTCGTTATTCGTTTGGCCATGCTATTATTTGTTTTTTCTTGATTGATGGTTTATATTGCTCCACATTTGCATTTTCGTTTTTGAAACTAAATAGTTAATTTTGCACAATATTTGAAATTTTGGTTTTTAATTCTCTTCAATTCGTAATGGTTACAAATTAAGAAACAGTTATACCCAAAATTAACAATGGGTAATATGGCAGTGCATTAGCTCGCGTTTATGATCATTATGAAGTAAATTTTCGTATATTTATGACAAGGTTGTAGAATGTACGGCAAATGTAGCGCACCAGGACATATAATCCAGATTAACCCTTGCTCAGAAGCCGTCTGTGGAAGAGGTCGATGGGTGTTTAATAAAAGAGGTAAGTAGTGTAAGAAGTGAGCACAGACACATGCAAACAAGTTTGAAAAGTATTTTCACTTTTCTCATTGTTTATCTCGAATTATATACACGATAAAGGTTAAAGTAACATTTTTCTATAATAAAAATATCCTCAAATCGTATTTGTAATTACACATATAACCAAATAATATTTGTTGTTTTTCTAAATGTTTTAATCATTTTATTCTTAACATATTATGGACGAATCTAGCTTTCAGATATTTTTCTTCCATTCCGTTTTAAGTTTAAATAATACTTTAATCTTTTATCAACTTTACCTAAGTAAATCTCTACACTTGGTATATGATGTATTTAAACATTTACCGTAAATGTATTCCCCCTGCATTATTGAAGATTTAAAAAAAAATATGGTTAAGTCTTTGAAATTCACTTTAAACGAATCCAACTGCATGGCTCAAGTGTCCGTTCTTTACATAGTAGTATAGTATATTTGTTAATTAGTTCCCTGTAATTAATCGGCGGAAGACCGTAGTAATCAGTTTATCTCTCCGTCTGTACAAGAATGTGTCCATTAATTTAAAGATAATTTCTGTTCTCTAACTTTAATACGCCTTGTCGTTAAGTTATGAAACTTGGACACTTCTATAGATATAAAGAGTTCAATAAAAAAAAAACCTACATGGACGAAAGCTAGTTCAGCTTGATTACTCCTGTGAATATGTTCAAAAATCATTTCTTCATTAGAACACCTTTATATTAAAGTTTGGGAAAGATACTTGGAAAGTCTATGCACCACTATTGAAAGATATGTTGTGTACCAGGAAAAACCCATACGTTGATAATCTTGGTCAAAAAGATAGTTGAACTTCGACACTCCCGTGCATATGCATGAATTAACCGTGAACACTTCAAAAACTACATCCCACTTTACTTGTGAAAAATTGTCGGGACCCTTTGTTGTGACTCTCATCATCACTATCCTTTAGTTGTTACAAACGTCAAACCTTTCCCAAACTAAGTTGAAAATAAGGGGGAAAAAAGTAAAATCACAAAAATACTGAACTTCGAGGAAAATTCAATCGGAAAGTCCCTAATCACATGGCAAAATCAAATGACAAAACACATCAAACGAATGGACAACTGTCATATTCCTGACTTGGTACAGGCATTTTCAAATGTAGAAATCGGTGGATTGAACCTGGTTTTATAGCGCTAAACCTCTCACTTGTACGACAGTCTCATCAAATTCCGTTATATTTACAACGATGCGTAAACAAAACAGACATAATAAATAAAATAGTCAAAATATGGGTACAGCAGTCATCACTGTGTTACAATATTAAAGCAAACGATCACTACGTACACACCGTATCTTGTTATATTTTGCAGTAGATTCGATGTTTTATCAGTCTAATGCAACAAGAGTTTTGCGCAAAACTACAGTCATGTTGAAAAAGACAAATATTTATTCTCTTCAACTTATATTAAAAGTTTACATTGTCATCCTTAACGATATATTGAGAAAAAAAGGTGAACGGCAAAGATATGTTGTCTCCAAACAATTTCAGATTTTGTACTATTTTATATTCCTAGCCGAATTCTATATGTAAGCACCGAACTAACGAAAACTAAATACAGCTGAGATATGGCAAGTACAATTATCTAGCCCCTAAATGTGAAATAATAAAAAATGTAATTTCTTTGAAATTTATGTAAATTTAATTGATAAATTTACAGGATTGTTAAATACGGACACATAGGTGCAGAATGTCAAAATGCACATTACTACACATTACATTACCAAGTTTTTGGCAAAATGTTGGCTACAACTTGAACCAAAATGGTATTTTACCCTGGTCATAATTTTTTGTATATTACAAAGATCCTAAAATTAAACTGTTTTGTAGTGTTTGCAATGTTGTAAGAGGTTTGAAGACCTCATTTGTTAGTTTTGTAGGACAGAAAAATGTTTTAAAAAACGACATGTTTTAGATAAATTTCACTATAACATCTGTAGGACGTTAATTGTTAGATAATTGACCTTCTAAATGTTCGAATTCAAGGGCCTGAAATATGGCATAGGCATACCATCTCCCTTTAAGTGAATAAAACGCAGTTCTAATATTGGTGCGCTGAATTCAAGAGGTACAAAAATATATAGAAAATTAAAGCCCTGTATTACTGATGCCAAGGATATCTCAAGGAGATATTATATCAAAAGTAAAGCAGTTTGTATAAACAGTAACCTCATTTGGTTTGTCGATATTATAAAGGTGTTTAATAACTTATGTGAATTTACCTAGTCCAAATGGGTTTTCCAAGAGAAATATCCAATATTATACATGGAAGATAGAAACCACAATCAAATAAATCAAGTTTAACACTTTTTCGTTTTCCAATTACCATCACCACCTGCTGACACCTAGCTATCGAAATGCAATGTGGGTTAGTAATTTGTTCATTCCTTTTGAATATAATTTATTTGAAGTTATGTATAAAAAGAGGATAATACAAATGATCACAACTTAAATAGTCCTCTCCTAAATATATATATTAGTTATAATGTATAAATAGTTATAAAGACAATATTAACTTTAAACAATTATAGATTTGTTATTTCAAACTATAAACAACAGAAAGAGGACACAATTTCCGAAACAAATCACAGCCATACGTCATCTTTATTTACTTACCGCTCTTTAAATAAATGTATAAAAAATCAAAACGTCCACTTTTTCGAAAAACATGAAAGACTTCTTAACTAAAAACTTATTTTGGTAAACAGTTACAACTTGCGTTTTAGTTTCCATTTAGTTTAGTAGCCATTTCTAAAGACTGAACAAAACGTAAGCTATTTATTTTGATTTAAGCATAAAAAGATGTATTCAAAGAATAAATGAAAGTTTTCTTCAGTCTGACTGTTGCACCCACAGCGTTGGTAATTCCTTATATTGAATCTATAACGGTCGTAATTATGTTTTGAACATGTATATCGAAGTATTGTTTATAAGATGTAACCTTAAAATCCGGCATATTGCGGTTTTTGATTGATGGAATTAGTCTGGTAGGAAATACTTTAATCTTGAGATTGAATCTTTATTACTACTGGTTTCGTCGATTTCACTTTTTTAATAGCTTGGTTGTTTTCTATAAACATGATTTGTTTGTACCTACAAAATGATATAATCAGGTCAGTGTTGTTTTTAAAGATTGTAGCCGGTAACAGTACAGGAGGTTCATTATTGTTCGTAGATCATAAGAAGCTTGTCCATGATACGTATTGTATAATAACGGAAGTTTTCCTCGATGTCTTCTATCTATCGGAATGAGGAATCATGCGCCAAAAATCTGCAGGTTTTTTGTGTGTACTTTTTTTTTATTGTTTTTTTAAAGTTTTTGTTTTTGTCTTTTTAGTGGGTGGTGGTAATGTTAGTAGAAACAATTTTCATATTTGATGTTGATGGTAAACCTAAAGTCTCTGTTATTAATTCACATTGTTTTACAGCAAACAGTTAAGGACCTGACATATTATTAGACAACTTTCTATTCACGAAGACTTTACGTTGACCTTACGTTGACCTATAGATATCTTTTAATTATTTGCCGTCATATTGACGTTTACCCCTCTTTTTATTCATTGTCGTTACTGAAATTCTAGGTTGTTACATTGATGGTCAATGTAAAGAGCATTTTGAAGAATGGAAAAATTCTGTATGTGACACTGATAAGTGCATTGTGACAATTACTAACAGATATGGACCAAAATTGCAGATAAGGCACGTAAAGTCAGGTAGGTTAAAGGACAGATCCTACTTCTCATGTTTTGTACTCATATTATTTTTTAAAGATGAATACATTGTTTTTAAATTTAAGACGAGCAGGGGTCCTTCTTGATATGTACACAAAATAACTTCCATAAAAATGCACACGTGAAAAAGTAAACTGCAGGAGACTAGAAAAGTTTGGACTTCCTCATTTAAGATAAAACAGTAGTATACCGGTGTTCAAAAGTCATACATTGATTGGGAGAAAACAAATCCGGGTTACAAACTAAAACCGAGGGAAACACATCAACTATCTATCACCTGAGATCACCCCCAGTTTTTGGTGGGGTTCGTGTTGCTTAGTCTTTGGTTTTCTATGTTGTGTCATCTGTACTATTATTTGTCTGTTTGTCTTTTTATTTTTGGCCATGGCGTTGTCAGTTTGTTTTCGATCTATGAGTTTGACTGTCCCTCCGGTATCTTTCGTCCCTCTTCTATAAGAGGAAAACAAAGGAACAACAGGAACACTGAAGTGCAACAAAAACAAACGCCAACATACATAGAAACGAACTATTTGATAACAACTGCCATATTCCTGACTTGGTACAGAACATTTTAAGAAAAAATAGTGGGTTGAACCTGGTTTAATGGCTAGCCAAACCTCCCGATTTTTGACAATGTTAAAAAATATCGCTAAAATGACAACACTATGTGACAGAAATACAGCACAAACACATAATATAATAGTCGACACAACAAGCAAACCGCAGAACAACAACAAGCATATTCCACCAACGACAGATACCACAGGATACCACAAACAGTGACGCGCTTACGTATCTAACATGCAATCTCGAACTTTATACAATTATTTTCACAATACTCGTCCAAACAATTTTCATGACAATGATGTTATGGAAAGGCAATTTTATAATTATTAGGACTACAAACGATAAGACATAACAGATTATCCAACCGAAACCATAACAGAAACATCAAAGTTAAATACATGAATGTTAGAAGTACAAAATACCGAGACACGTCGTGAAGCAATTCAAATTCACACTCGGTATAACAGTCATATTCGGGAATATTACAATGATGGTATTGAAGGTCAATTTTATAATTATTTGGACAACAAACGATAAGACATAACGCATTATTCAACCGAAACCATAACAAAGACATCAAAAAAAAATACATGAATGTTGGATGTACAAAATACAGAGACACGTCGTATAGCAATGCAAGTTCGCACTAGATATAACAGTCATATTCGGGAATAGGTCACGTTCGGTACTTAGCAGACAGACAACATAGATGTAAAACCACAATCTAAGACGTGGTAAAAATGTCATTAGTTAGTTTAGACATAGACACATCGTAAAGATCAACCAATTCGTGATGGTGTCTATAAAATTTACGGAGTGTCATTTTTAATCTTTCCTCCTCATAACTCTGTTGGAGCAATAGAAGCACACAATGCAGCCCCGGAAATTTTCTTTTTCGCCATCAAGGAAGTGCATTCAACAACAACTAACACACTCTCTTGATCCTCTTGGTATATAAAACTTTTACAAGCGCAGATCGACCAGTGATATTTTTTTTTCATAATAAAACAGTATGAGTTGATATTTAATATTTTCCAGTGATTTATTTAAATTGTTTTCTTCCATTGTTAGGAAAAACAAAATATTTTATGATTATATTGTTCTAATCTCACGTGACCTAATCTCCTTAAACAAAGTGATATTGTTAAATCAACGTCACTGTGTGAATAAAAAGAGATCTAGGGTAAATGTCAAAGTGAGAAAAACACCAAAACAAATCTTAGGGTCAAATTATTTTCTTCAACCATGACAGAAGATTATACGAGGTATTAATATTTAATGTCCTTTTAACAACCACTGGCTCGATATGGCTGTTGATAGTCATTTTGTTTTCATCTAGAATATCACTAGTCCAATGGTCAAATTTCCGTTCTCGACATGAAAAAGCATTGACGCTGTTCTTTTCATATAATCGCTGCAACCAGTTGGAGTTATTTTGGTTTCAATGCTATTCCAACTTTGTTATTGGTTTGGTCGTGTTGTTAAAATTCGGAGGGGGATTGCGATATTTATTCTCTTAGAATTGTTGCTTGCAAGTTAAATACATTCTTTGAATCCAGGATGTAAAGATTCTGAAGGAACCTGTCGTGACGTGAATGACACATGGGATGAACCATCAATGGATATCGATAGCACATGTCCAGATTCATTTAAGGCTGTGGCAAAATGCAGGCGATATAGGATGGTAGTTACTTATGAAAGTAAATGTAAGTATCCTTCATTAAACACGTCGAATTGAATTTTTTAATATGATTAAAGGAAGGAATGAGCTACACGACAACGAAACAGCAAAAATAGACACACACAAAAAACAGGCAACTGAAACATCGTTTGAACTGTTGTAATATAAATTCATAAATTTGAAACATCTAAAAACATGATGAAATTTTATTTGCCTTTTTTTACAACAAGGCAGTTTTAGTTTACAAACCAAAACAAAAGTCGCTTTGAATAATAATATTTTTAAAAAAGTGCATTAGTATTATAAATTGCATGATTTTACAAAAATCGTAAGTTACGTTACACAATCTCAGTGGCTTCAAATTAAGAGTTAAAGGTGGTCCGAAGTATTTAAGTGTTATCTTTCCAAAATTTGTATGAGTTTAAATGTCTTCTAACAAAAATATTTTAAGTAGATAGTCGATAAGTATTCAGTTTATTTGTAATTGTCAAGTTAATCTGCTTACCCTTCCGGAGCATTTGAGATCAATCTCGGTTTTTGGTGGGGTTAGTGTTGCTCAGTCGTTAGTTTTCTGTGTTGTGTTTTGTGTACTGTTGTTTTTCTTTTCGGTATTTTTAAATTTGTGCCATGGCGTTGTCAGTTTATTTTCGAATTATGAGTTTGAATATCAACTTTGGTATATTTTCGACTCTCTTTTTATCAAACATCGACGCTTATCTTGTATAATACAATTGTCAAACAGCCTGCTGTACATCAGTAAACTACTGTCGCCTTAATATCCAACAACTACCTTCTTGATCGAATGTCAAATCTTTGAGTTCGATCCTTAAATAGAAATTAAAATTCTGTACATTTATAGAGTTTTTAAACCTACCTTCAGGAAATTTAAGATTTCAAGAAGAGTAAATACAAAAGCAAAAAGTATAACAGCATCTTTACTCTATCCTCAAAATATGTTTAATTAGCAGAAAGGAAGTCGTACTATTTGGGCGTTGACCTCGAGTTAAGACCTGATCAAGTATAACGGGTTTTTTTTATCATGTAAATAGCAAGGGGAAATCCAATCATCGCATTCTCGGGTTGATTTGGAAGATTTGTATTGATGGCACAAAATTATGTTTATAACTAAATCTAATATAAGATTAAGTTAAGGTATTGATATCTTTTTCAAAACAATACATAAAGAGGTATGCACTCAATTTGTTTCAGTATATAGTGTTATACTACAATATATTCATGAACATATAAACATAAAACACTTTTTTGCAGGTATTGATGATGAGGGGAGTACTAGAAAATAATAACGACGTTGTGACAAGAAATAACGTCGAGGCAAAACATAACAATCAATAAATTTCTATGCCATATACACGTGTATTTCCATTATTCATGTAATGCATTTCACATTACGATTCTTTTCTTTTTTCTCAATCAATGATGTTCTATGGTTGAAACTGCGAAGTACATGCCTAATTCCTTCCTAATTATTTATATATATAAACTTCTTAAATTGTTTGGTTTGTCACATGATCCTTTCCAATTCATAGAAGAATATATTCCGTAACTCATTGTTGACGATTCTATACCATGTATACAGTAAACGTATATAATAAAAAAAAATAACGAAATAAAGCTTGCTGAGAGTTTTCTTGATATTCAACATTAGTATGTCAACATTACACGGATTCTACTTATCACGTACAGATGCTGTTAGAAAACTGAGACTTCTATAAAATGTCAGTAGTCAAATTTTAAAAGTAGACAAAAAAAAAACATTTCATTAAGAAAACATCGTTTCATTAAAGACGTAGCTTTAAATGGGATGATGAAAAATTCAAGAACTAAAAAAATAAGAAGATGATATTATAGCCACTCAGACAACTTTCCACCATAGACTAAATGACGTAAAAGTTTGTTACTTTAAAGTTAAGTACATCTATTGTTCATATTCCTATTGCGTATAAGCCTGTATCAACACATTTTGTATCTTTGAATGCCTAAATATAATTTACACCGGCAACAACGTAACGCGTGTTAACAGGGTCTACACAGAACACAGTACAATCACACAGGATACCCTTGATTTTTTTATATGTACAATATTGCTTTTTCCAAAAGTACAGACACGGATCATTATAATAAACTTTGTAATGCTCGTAAAAGAAGTTGGAAGATACAAAAGGAATATTCAAACTCATAAATCGATAATAAACTGACAAAATTGCAAAAAAGACGAAAGACG
The DNA here is from genome assembly GCF_021869535.1 of Mytilus californianus. Taxonomy (NCBI): domain Eukaryota; kingdom Metazoa; phylum Mollusca; class Bivalvia; order Mytilida; family Mytilidae; genus Mytilus; species Mytilus californianus. The sequence goes on along the minus strand of NW_026262701.1, from coordinate 12,230,017 downwards.
ACTAAACGACAAACAACAGTATACAAAACACAATTTAGAAAACTAAAGACTGACTTGAATTATTTGGGTTTTTTTTTCAAAATACTACGGAATTTAGATTAACTTAGCTTTATTTGGAAAAAACCTTTCGGAATTTTGGATCCTCAAAACTCTTCAACTTCGTACTTTATTTTGCCTTTTTAAGTTTTTGATTCGAGCGTCACAGATGAGTCTTTTGAAAACGAAACGCGCGTCTGGCGTACACAATATCTATCCTGGTATCTTTGATGTGTTTATTTGTAATGATCACCAAATAATCAAGACGGGGAAAATGTGGTACAAGTTAGTAAAACACGAAGAAGCAATAGTCAGCACTAACAATTACACTAACTCATTTGAATCCATAGATTCATTGGTAATGTAATGTACATGTACGTGAATGAATATATCTTTGTGGTCAGCTACTGCAAAATTGTTACGGAATAATTAAACATACATTTTATAACAAATTTCTGATTCTTTTAACCATTTAAATCTGCTTGTCAACAATCTATAGTTTTTTTTTAATGACAGTTCGCATCATTGAGAATTTACTATACTACTAACGTCCCCAAAAGAAGTAAGGCTAATCTACTAGACATGAAGTATTCAGTTTGCGAACACTGCACTATTAATTTCTTAAGCCTGAATTTCGTTGAAAATAACTTCCAAAAAATCGCCGTTTTGGCTATTTGGGTTGTTTATGTCACCATTTCATAAGACAAGCTCTACTATAATGGTTCAAGTTCACTTTCTCAAATGTTTCGTCAAGTCGAGACACGTTCCGCCTTGTGAGGAGCGAAAGTGATGCAACAAAATAATACGCTGAAGAATAATAGCACAGAGCTAATTTAGATTTGATTTATCGGACATCTTCACGCCAAGCTCTGCAATAAACGTGACACTTTTATAAATAATTTTAACAGCAATATACTATTATCAGCTGCATATGGAGTGAATGTTTGATGAACCAATGGTTTGTCAGAGAGCATATTATCTTATATCTCAAAAATGTATTCTGCAGCTGCCAAAACTAAAATAAAACAATATTGAATGCCGGCGACACAAAAGACTATTGAGGTATTCTATATGGTAATTTTTTTCATACAACTATGAAGAAGAGGTTAATTGGCTGTTTTTGGTTTTTGAGATTGTTTTGTGTTTCCTTATAAGATGTTTACATAATTTGGTTGTGACCTATTTATAGTCGTTTACAAAAAATGTTAATGTGCAGTTTAGAATTCAATGAAACAATCGTAGATAGTGATGGAATGATTATAACTTTCTTTTTGACTAACATAATAAATAAATTCCAGAATGATCATTATCTACGATGCGTAATTTAAACTTCTATCGTGTTCTATAAGTTTCCAAGGCAACTATAAATACAGATACCGAGTTAGACTTTAAAAGAAATATAGAAGATCTCTGGAGTTGTTGTATACGTTGACAGCATACTAGTTTGTGAACTTATTGGATATTCGGCATTTCTATTTGTATAATATTTCTTGTAAAATTGTATAAACAAACTAGTTAAATTTATCATTGTTTTTTTGTGTGTTTGTTGGCTAAATTTAAAGGTGATTTATGGCCGTATCAGGGGTGAATATATACGCATGTTCGTTTTTCAGATTTTTGTCATGGCGTTGTTAGTTTATTATTGACTTATGAGTTTGAATGTCCCTATTTGTCTCTCTTTTTCAATAATCGCCGATTGTTTGGAAAGATTTTCCGAAAACAAGTCGACATGTTTCTACATTGATCTTTCATAAAACACATTGCATTTCATTATGTTTGTTTTACTTATTCTTTGATATGAAATTAAGCATTACACGTCGATTAAATGAAATTCTGAATTTTTCTCATGATAATTCATTCAAATTTATATAATTTTCCTAATAACTTAACAAATGCAACGTGTGGAGAAGGATCTACCTTCCAGAGTTACTAAGTCTTTAGTTTTCTATGTCATGTTTTGTAGACTGTGTGGAGAAGGATCTACCTTCCAGAGTTACTAAGTCTTTAGTTTTCTATGTAATGTTTTGTAGACTGTGTGGAGAAGGATCTACCTTCCAGAGTTACTAAGTCTTTAGTTTTCTATGTAATAGTTTGTAGACTGTGTGGAGAAGGATCTACCTTCCAGAGTTACTAAGTCTTTAGTTTTCTATGTAATGTTTTGTAGACTGTGTGGAGAAGGATCTACCTTCCAGAGTTACTAAGTCTTTAGTTTTCTATGTAATGTTTTGTAGACTGTGTGGAGAAGGATCTACCTTCCAGAGTTACTAAGTCTTTAGTTTTCTATGTAATGTTTTGTAGACTGTGTGGAGAAGGATCTACCTTCCAGAGTTACTAAGTCTTTAGTTTTCTATGTAATAGTTTGTAGACTGTGTGGAGAAGGATCTACCTTCCAGAGTTACTAAGTCTTTAGTTTTCTATGTAATGTTTTGTAGACTGTGTGGAGAAGGATCTACCTTCCAGAGTTACTAAGTCTTTAGTTTTCTATGTAATAGTTTGTAGACTGTGTGGAGAAGGATCTACCTTCCAGAGTTACTAAGTCTTTAGTTTTCTATGTAATAGTTTGTAGACTGTGTGGAGAAGGATCTACCTTCCAGGGAAAACGGTACTATTACATTTTCCCAGCATTAGGTTGGTCTTTTGTGTACCCAAGGCAGGTGAAGGAAGTCAACTTAGGAGCGCTGTGATTGGATGTTAGGGTACAATATATTTTTTTATTTATCTATGAATAACTGCAGTGTGTATATTTACAATATAAATTTTGAAACCTATTGAAATATTTTCTAGAGAATTATTCGAAAAGACTTCAAAAATTTCATAAATTTGGTGTAAAATGACGGTGGGCATGGATAACATTAACAAGCTCCATTGGAAGTTGGTCATGATACTATTTGGCTTCAATTTTCAAAACAGAATAATAAAGTACTAACACCACACATAACTGTTTTATCGGGGTTTTTATTATAAAAAGTGGTAAATTTAGAAAATGTTAGTATTGTCGCCTATGGCAGAATAAATAGTACCGTTTTCCCTATACCGAAGATAGCAAGGGAAATCAAAATCAATCCGACTTCAGTTAAAGTATACTATTTTGAAGCTTTTGGTTAGTACATTTGATTTTTATCACAAAGAATAGAATTTTTTCACTGAGAACAATACTGTGTTGAGAAAAGTGCTGAGTCATCATAATAAGTCAAATTCATGGGTACTGATATAAAACTTTATTCTAGGATTTCAATATTAACTATATTGTATAAAATGCACCAAGCTATAGTTCTTTTGTATTTGTTTTCACCTTTCGCAATGATTAATTCAATTGGAAACACCAGAATTCAAGTCGCGACAAATATTTTTAACTGAAATATTTGCCTTTTTTGCTGTGTAATTCCCTAAATGTATCACTTGGGTATTTCTGTAGACATAATCTATTCAAATGGGAAATTGTCTGGTTAAGTTTGTACTGTTTATGGAGTAAGGCAACATTTGGTCATACTAGAAGCATTTTCAGTGTTAAAATTGTCCATCTAAGAAAAAAAGAGGCCCTCTTGAGGCTAAATTTAGATAGAAATTATACTCTCCTGTGTAAAGAATTGGTCATATTCTTGGCAATTCATGCAGCAAATAATTCAATAGTGCTTCATTTTATAGTTTCTATCTTTTATTATATCAGGCATATATAATTTTTCATTATCTACTGTTTGAAAGGACTTTTGTTGGAAATTAATACTCCCAAGGGACATAATTCAGCTTTTTCATAGATTAATACAGGCAACAAAGGCAACTTTACAGCTGAGTATTTTGCATATTTAATGTTGAAAGTGTCTAATATCTTTGTTCTCATCATCTCAAGACAGAATAATGGATTTTATAACAAGCTCTGAAATTTTGAACCACAATATGGCATATACTAAAGCATGGAATGGAGATTAGTATGAAAAATCTTGAGTTTGTGCTTATGTTGTAAATTTTGGATGAAATGAATACAAATTGAATGGAACTGTTATTTTTATCTGTTTAAATGGAACTGTTTATTATTCTTTTTAAATAAGATAAGATATGATTGGATACAGGTTGTTTATTAAGCCTTATCTGAAAGAAGTAGAGAAAGAGGTAAACCAGCATGTAGGGGTGGGGACATTAAATGATCCATGTTTCTTTAAGTAATGGGAACATACAAGTATTTATTATAGCCAAGGTTTTCACAATAACCCAGTATTGCATTAATGGTGTCAAAAGAATTCTTTATATCTTTATGTCACAGTATAGGGAAAACGGTACTATTACATTTTCCCAGCATTAGGTTGGTCTTTTGTGTACCCAAGGCAGGTGAAGGAAGTCAACTTAGGAGCGCTGTGATTGGATGTTAGGGTACAATATATTTTTTTATTTATCTATGAATAACTGCAGTGTGTATATTTACAATATAAATTTTGAAACCTATTGAAATATTTTCTAGAGAATTATTCGAAAAGACTTCAAAAATTTCATAAATTTGGTGTAAAATGACGGTGGGCATGGATAACATTAACAAGCTCCATTGGAAGTTGGTCATGATACTATTTGGCTTCAATTTTCAAAACAGAATAATAAAGTACTAACACCACACATAACTGTTTTATCGGGGTTTTTATTATAAAAAGTGGTAAATTTAGAAAATGTTAGTATTGTCGCCTATGGCAGAATAAATAGTACCGTTTTCCCTCCAGAGTTACTAAGTCTTTAGTTTTCTATGTAATGTTTTGTAGACTGTGTGGAGAAGGATCTACCTTCCAGAGTTACTAAGTCTTTAGTTTTCTATGTAATAGTTTGTAGACTGTTGTTTGTTTGATATTTTTTTTTACATATTTTACCATGGTATGTCAGTCTTTCTTCGACTAATGATTATTAATGTCCCTTTGTGTCTTCAGTTTTTTTAATGTCCCTTTGTGTCTTCAGTTTTTTCAATGTCCCTTTGTGTCTTCAGTTTTTTCAATGTCCCTTTGTGTCTTCAGTTTTTTCAATGTCCCTTTGTGTCTTCAGTTTTTTCAATGTCCCTTTGTGTCTTCTGTTTTTTCAATGTCCCTTTGTGTCTTCAGTTTTTTTCAATATTGTCTAAAAGTTAAAACGTGGATGACGGGAAGCAACTCAATAATTTTACTCCCTTCATTTAAAAATTAATGTAATAATATTATTTTTAGAAATCTCTAATTATGTTTATTGGTAAAAAGAAGAATGATTAATTGTATAGTGAAGATAATACTCGATGATTTAAAAGTATTTTGTTTAAAGTTTTCTACATTAATTATTCCTTTGTACTTTTCACATTTACAGCCTTAGGATTTCAACATTCCATAAGGCAAAAGTATTTCTAAAATTCTCCTTTGCACTTCGAATGATAATTTAAGATTCCTCTAAAAAGGAATTAAAACTATAAGATTAGCAGTCGGTTATTACCATTCATCATTGTTAGACAATAGACTAGTTAACTTACTTCCACAGCTTTTCGACGGAAAGTGAAGTACAAACTCACGGGTGTGAAGGTCATTGTTCGTTTAGAAGGGTAATCCGGGGCGTAAACACTAAGCTTAGCCTACCTCTTATATGTATTGTGTATTTGCGTTATCAAAATTGTCGATAAATATTTAATTGTGATACCGTCTAATATCAAAATAAGAAGATGTGGTATGATTGCCAATGAGACAACTCTCCACAAGAGACCAAATGACATAGAAGTTAACAACTGTAGGTCAACGTACGGTCTTCAACAAAACCCATCCCGCATAGTCAGCAGTGAAAGGCCCCGAAATGACAAATGTAAAACAAATCAAACGTGTAAACTGATTTATGTTAAAAAAAAATGAACGAAATACAAATATGATTTACAGCAACGAACGACAACCACTGATTTACAGGCTCCTGGCTTGGGACAGGCACATACACAAGGTGGCGGGGTTAAACATGTTAGTGTATAGTTTAGTATTATTTTTATTTCATTCTGAGTTCGATTATGCACGAACGACCAACTAGATTTCTTCGATTTTTATATTGTTCATCTAACTATTACTAATAAATATAAAAAGGCCGCTCATTGAGGGGTCTCTTGACAAAATTTCTAACCTCATCCAATATACCCTCTGTTCAGTGGCTTTTTACATTCCCTACCCTTTTAATATCATAAACCACATAAAAAGTAAAATCACAAAAATACTGAGCTCCGAGGAAAATTCAAAAAGGAAAGTCCCTAATCAAATGGCAAAATCAAAAGCTCAAACACATCAAACGAATGGATAACAACTGTCGTATTCCTGACTTGGTACAGGCATTTTCTTATGTAGAAAATGGTGGATTGAACCTGGTTTTATAGCTAGCTAAACCTCTCACTTGTATGACAGTCGCATCAAATTCCATTATATTGACAACGATGCGTGAACAAAACAAACAGACACAATAGGTAAAACACTTTTGATTATTTTTCAATTAGTTTTTGACCTGAATATGCATGAATTATTTTCTAGTGGACGATATAAAAAAAAACAATCAAACAAGTATCGTTAAGTTGGAAGAAAAATACAACAGAAAACAAAATCAAATCCAATGGCTTTGTTTTAAAAATTGCTGTTTTAATTTTCTTTTTAAAAAAAGTATCTCGGTTGGAAACATTCCACACATATTGCCTATTGTATGATAAGAAGTTTTAAAGTTATTTCAGATTGAATTTTTGACATTCTTAACAGATTTTGAACTAGAGTCTCCTAGAAGATTACATATAACATAAAAATTAATTATGAATAATAAAGGTGTTGAAGGCCTCATTGTGACTTTGAGGTGAAGAACAGCAATAAAAGCGCTGTTCCTTTGCTATAAGTGTTTTTTGCTTTGCATATACTGATTTTGTGTCATGGATGGATACCTCATATCATTTCTTTTCTGTTACAATTCAAATCTGTTGGTCACTGGAGTTGTTTTATTGGCAACCAAACCACATATCCATATGTATCTCTTTAATATTGGTACACCAGTCACCACGATATGTATGGATATATTCTTTTTATAACTAACACGTGTATACTCAGGACCAAAAAACTAGTCCTGTTTTAGAAACAAAACTGAAATTATATCACGTTCTACGTTCGTCATAACTAGAATATTACCTTTACAGTTTTTTTCAATTTTTCATAGAGGTACCTGGTTTTTTTTTCAACATATCCACTTTTGTTCATTGTTTTTTTATTTTTACCAGTTTCTTCGTGTTCATTACTTTGAACATGCTACTGGATATAATTATGAAAATGCATGTCAGGTGAAGCATTCCTATCAGGAAATCCGTACCCTTTTACATGAAATTAAACGAAGCATAAAAAGATGGACGTGAAATAGCCAACAAAGAAACATACAACTAAACGTAAAACCAAATTAAAAGCAAACCTTTGTTTTACTAGTAAAATAATCTTTTCAACAAATTTATAAACTATAAAGACAATACCCAACAAGGAAAAAGAAAAAGAAATGACAAAATACAGAAAAAATTGACAAATAATATGAAACATAAACGAATGTCTGATTATGTCAGAAAAAATTTAAAAAACACGACGATTTTTCCACCCTACTTTATTTAACTTTCACATAAATATTGCTTTGTAATCATATCAATAGTTATGACTGGAGCTACAAACGGTTGAAACATGACTTCCACTTTGTTTACAGTAACAATTTGTACGCCTCTGTCCATTATATCCTAAAGCTTCAAATTTTTGTCCTGGGTTTACACAATACCCATCAGCGTCCTGGCACACTGTAAAAGAAATATTATTAAACGTCGAGTTCTGTGATGATTGCTATTTAGATGTTCCCGTTGCTGCATCATATGCATTTCTCGACTCTTACTGTTTGCTTGAATATGTTCTACTTAATGTAAAATAAATTTGAATCAACACAAAAGTTGTATTTACAGAGTTACAAATACCACATACTTTTAAATACTCACAAACATTTTACATTCGGTATCAGCATCAGCCTTATTTGTAAATATGGGGTTTCTCGTGAAAAATTAATATTTTCACTATTCTTATTGTTATGTTGTTAATAGAACTAAAACACTGGAAAAAAATGTTGTGCCTGTATAACTCGTTGTTGTATGTCTTTGTTTATGTGTCTCTGTTTTTCCCTTTTGTCGCCTGTTGTACTGTACAGGATTTTAGGCGATTCCTGTTATCCCTTTTGACGTATGGTCATATTTAATACTTACAATAGCCCACATCATAAGTGAATGAGTTGCCTGACTTTTTACATTTCATCTTCAAACATGTTGTTTTTCCATAGGTTTCAGTCCATTCTGCGCCAACGTCATGACAGTTTGAAGTTGTGTATTCTTTACAACCTTTAATGAAGAACATATATACCTTGTTTATAACGGTTATTCTATTACATAATTATTCGGTATGGTATCCTCAGTAAGAACCTAACGACGTTAATGCAGGTCTACGGTTTAGTGACATTTTAACATGATCATCACCAGGGAATATAAACAGGTCTACGGTTTGGTCACATTTTAACCATGATCATCACCAGGGAATATAAACAGGTCTACGATTTGGTCACATTTTAACCATGATCATCACCAGGGAATATAAACAGGTCTACGGTTTGGTCACATTTTAACCATGATCATCGCAAGGGAATATAAACAACTCACTTACATATCAATGTTTGAGGTGATAGGCATCATGTAGGTATTGTATTGAGGAGGATAAGTATTGTATTGAGGATAGGTATTGTATTGAGGATAGGTATTGTATTGAGGATAGGTATTGTATTGAGGATAAGTATTGTATTGAGGATAGGTATTGTATTGAGGATAAGTATTGTATTGAGGATAGGTATTGTATTGAGGATAAGTATTGTATTGAGGATAGGTATTGTATTGAGGATAAGTATTAAGAGATGGTTTGTTGGTCTCAACGTACATATTGATAATTCCACGAATAACTAAAGCCAAATTCGAAAAAAGTGAAACGTTCATGTGATAATAGATTCTGAATCAATTTATTTCGTTGTTTTTGTTTGTTTGTTTGTTTGGTTCTTTTTTATTATTCACAGAAAAGGATCATTATTATCGTGAGCTCAACTAGTATATTTAATTAAATGTATCTAATTTGTTTATATCTATACCGAGTATAGGAATTTCAGTCTGAACTGGTGAGAAGAGCTGTAAAAAGATATAAAAGCCATTACACTGCTAAAGGTTTTCAATATGTGTATTGACGTGTATTGCAAGCAAGATGCATCTCTTATGTTCGTTTGTAGAATTGTTAATACAAAACATCAGCAGATCAATATGTAAAGCTTTACTGTTTCGTGTGGGCCTCATTGGCACCATTCAATATCTCTGATCACTATGAAGTTAGATAATAACAAGATCTTTATGTCGTGGACTTAATGTACTCTTGGTAAATTGAATTTTCCATTACGATATATATATATAAATGTGATAGTTCTTTTTTCTCATTCGTTAGGAACCAGAAAAATACTATATTTGATAGATTACTAGGACTGTGATGTTGTACATTATAAAAGGAGGATTATTAAGGATAGATATAAGACACAAATCAAATTACTGAACCAGCCCTCAATATAAATCAGAGAAACTCTTCCATAGTTAACAGCAGTAATAACTTAATTATTCGATATCTTTATAAAATCATAAATATAGAGTGCACTGGTAACCAAAACAGCTGAAATACTTACTGAATTATATAGTTTTACTGAAAGGGGTATAATAATAAATAGAGAGACTAGATATCATATTGAGTTACTCGAATATGCTCTACCATAACATAGTAAACCGAAGCCAGTTTTATATCATGCGTCAAGTTTTACGACATGGAATATGATTAAACTGGTAATATTGTCAGATGAAGGAAAAACAAAAACACTTTTAATGATACATTCAAAATGCCATCAATAACTACTACGTATACTATACACGATATATGATTAACTAATATATACTACAGAACAACGTACGTATCCTACACCTACAGTACTTGGATGATAAATTAAAGATTGATCGAGTTTAAAGCCACGTTTAGCACTATTGGCTACATCTTGGCAATCGTTTTTATTGATGAAGAAAACTGGAGTACCCGGAGAAAACTATGGCCTTCGGCAGAAAAACTAGTAATCGTAGTAAAAAAAAATCGAAACACCCACACCTGCTACGTGCAAGGTCGACTTTCAACCACAATGTTTGACAGGCTAGTAATTGCTGTAGATGGACTACATATACACCTTGGCCACCAAGGCACTTCATAAACTAAAAAACAAAACTACAAATAATGTGAACTTTTACTTAAACATGAACTATTTACACGTATAAAAGCTTCAGACATAAGATACAAACTTAACAGAGTAAGAACTAACCAGATATTTTGAAAAGCATTATGTATTATGAGTTGTAGAGGCATGTTTAATGAAATATTGTTTACCGCCTCGGTCGTCTTGTTTAAGCGTGCTCGCCTCAAGTGATGGAGATAGTGGGGTGGATCCCCGGTCAGGTTAATCGAAATACTTTAAAATTGATATTTACTGCTTCTCCGACAAGCACGGATATTTAGGAGAAAGAGCAAAGACTGGTCGGCTCAGAGTTAAAATAGGGTGTCCGGGTAGGGGGACATGTCTTCCTACCGCTGTTACCTTGTGAACTAGCACGTTAAAAATCCGGCATTTGATTTGCCACTAGATGTTAAACAGCCATACGTATATCCATCTAATATTGTTTAAAGAAAAGTGACTTAGAAATGTTAAAGAATAAAACAGTCCATACCTCCTTTGACATATTTGTATGTTGCCATTCGTCTTAATTCATCCCACTGACACTTATATTGTATGCATCCAACATAGTTTGTGTATCCATATTCACGGCATATTCCGTTTACGACACATCCTGAAAGAAAGAGATTAATAACAAATATATGTTATTTTGATAATTGTTTCAAACTAAGCCAGTATCTTTGACAATACCTCTGAGTTTTTAAGACAATCTATTAATTTTGGTATATCCTTTTTGCTTTTATTAAGTTTTCACGAACTTGCATTGCATATTGTGTAGAAAACATGGTATGTGTCTGTATATAATTAAGATATACCTTCCTTTATACCATGCTTATAACTTTTCTTGAAAATGATTGGATGTAAAGAATTACTTCGTCGACAATTTAAATTGAAGGTTAGAACAGAAATCAAGAGATCATTTGTTGGATAATGCAATCAATAGTTTTGTGAATTGAAATTCAGTTACATGAAGATGCATTTTAATTACTTAAAAAAGACAATAGATGGTAAAAATAACACAATATGAATTCGTTTGTCCGAACGGCTTTTCTAGATTTACCCTCATCAGGAACGCTCAAACCATAACAGTTTAAAGCCAGGGAAAATGCATAGAAAACAATAGAAGCTGTATTACAGAAACATTTTATTGGAGACGCTGAAAAAGATAATATTTTAAAAAATACGGACTATTTTTAAATTTCCGTTTTCCTGTAATTTGTGAAAAATAGTGAAAATAGTTTTAATCCTTTTTATGACGTTTAACGTGGCTGAATTGCTGATACCACGACTTATTTATTATTATTATTTATTTAACTATTAAGGTTTCTCGGAATTTTCAAAGTCGAGAAAATATAAAATGTCGTAAATCATTAAATTTTCGTCAGTACTGTTCGTTGAGAACCCTTGGTTGTCAATGAGCAAATATGTGTAACAAATTAATATTTGACGTAAACAGAATATAAATTCACATTTCACAACACTGTAACTAAACAACGGTGAACCACTCTTACAAATACGAAAACTTGTAGAGCATAACTAAAATGTGCTACACACATTAACATCAAATAAAACAATGAATATTGAACACTTGCCACTTGGTGATGTCTTTAGTAGTCGTTTAAAATTATGTGGGCTGCCAGGCGTTTTGGTTACTGTACATTCTACTTGAAAACATGGTCTGCTGGCTAATGGCCACTTCTCGCCATTGTAACGACATATACCATCATGGCGGCAACCTTTTTAGAACGAAAGAAGTCATATATTCTAACAAATCATTGTGTATATTAAAATCAGCTAAGATGCAATTTAATTTACATCAGAATCGATTGACAAAAACTTAAATACCACTTCAAATGGATCAATAGCATAGTTAAATTTTCTGACTGAAGAAATGAAAATTAAGCATTAAACTATTTTTTCTATACCTCTGTATTTAAACATAGGAAAAGAAATATTTTACTTATGTATGTTTATGTAGCCTCATTATTTATATTGTGTCATAACTATTGTATTTCAAAGCATATTTTAATATAGATGAGCATTAAAATAATGAGTATTTCGCTTCGAAGCTAATGTAAGTAACATGGGTATTCTTACCAACTTTTACTGGTCTTTGTACCATATAAATTGTGTTACCACTTCTCTTCTCTCGTTCACATATATAATCAACGCAGGAACTTTCTTCAGTCCAGACTGAGTTCTCATCTTTGCAAACACCATTGACTTTACATCCTGCTTAACAAGTAAGAAATATATTACCGAAACTTTGTATGGAGGGATTAATATATACTAGTATTAAATATAAAAATAAGAAGATGTGTCATGATTTCCAATAAGGCAACTCTCCACAAGAGACCAAATGACACAGACTAAACTCATTTGCACTGTATCTATTCTCATATTATTTAAAGCAATGAATATTTATTATTTTTCAGTAGTATTAATTGTATCTCCGCTCGATTGGAAGATTTTCGGAAAATCAATTTTACAAATCGTAAAAAGTTTAACCCAAATCATTTTTGGGGCTTTTTATCGCACTTTTACCTATCAAAAATGAAGTAAAATGTTTAAAATCTCTTTTTGTTTATATTAGAATCTAACTTTTGTCTGTAAATTTTATTTTGAAATTGAAATTTCCGGACTTATATATTTTAAAACAAATCTACATAATAATCAATGTTTTATATATATATATATATAAGTTATATCTATTAAAAATTTTAATGGTACAACCTCCTCCAACTCTTTCCAACTGTGGAAATTTGCTGTTTGCCTGGCTTTCACATCTATAGAGTGAACAATCCTCTTCTATTTCTTCATTGATGGCAAGGCAATTCCCGTTTTTATCTTTACAGGCTATAAAATAAGTGTAACGTAGAAAAAATTATATCATGATGTGCTTCAATTATGCAGGTGCCTAATGAGAAGCAGGATCTGCTTACCCTACCGGAGCACCTGAAATCACTCCCGGTTTTTGGTTTTCTATGTTGTGTTTTGTATACTGTTGTTTGTAATTTGGTCGTTTTTCGTTTTCTAATGTCGTTGTCATTTTGTCATCAACTTATTAGTTATTCCATATGCATCTTTCGTCCCTCTTATTTAAATGTTCATACCCAAACTCCAATATCCTTTATTGGTTTCTAAGAATGAATGTAGTTCATTAATTTTCTGATTGTGGAACTTATTGGGATTGTTGAAACAAATTCAGTTAAACTTATTCAGAACAAATAGTTTTAGAAGGGTAACATAAAATGCCTTGCAATACCTAACTACATAACGGTACGCAATATTTTGTAATTGTGTGTCCTTATAAGTAATGACAAGTATTTCATTTAGCAATTGCGATTTGAATAACCAGTATTGTCTATTTTTTCAGGAAAAGGTTTCAGTCTGTTGTACATATTCTTAATGTAGATGCCGCATATTATTATATGAGGTATGTTCAATGGTTCTTTATATCAAAATTGTAATAAAACAATCTGAAATCGAAAAGATTTTTATAGCAAACAAATGTGAAATAATATCACAAAATCATGTTCATTCACAAATCAAATTTTTGATATCTCTAATACTTAATTAACCTCACGAAGTGGTTGATATTCAGATTGAAAACCGTCTTGGTTGCATTATATCTTAATAGAATGGATTACAAGGGGACAGAATTGAAATACTTATTTAAAAATATCGAAAAGTATTAACACGGTTAACGTTAGTAGCTGTCATGAATATGCTTTTCCGTTTCATTTTTGCTGTCATTTTCTGCATATTTACGTACTGTTTATTTTAATGAAAAAACTTCATAATTAATTTGTCCTTCTGAATATTTTGATTCGAGAGCCACCCGTTAGTTTGGTGTAGATAAAACGTGAATCTGACGTACTATATTATATGCCTTGTATCTTTATGAGTTTGTATAGTTGTCAATAAGATGGTAATATCAATTAAATGAAAGTTTAAACACCAAACCTGTATCACTTTTTCTCTAAATCAACAAATTTTATACTTGTGAAAGAAACTTGTGATTTTTGTATTTGCCTAATTAACATATTCGTTTGAAATATAATTCTATATATGTACCATCAGCTCAGTAATTCCTGCATCGGAACGGACATGATTCAAAACTAACATTTCTAAAGTGTCCCGTTGATAAATTAAGAAATTACATTGTATTAAAAAATTAAAAAATCTAAGGATTCAACCCCATTGTGCAAAGTTGATCTTCAATGGATTTTGCTATTATTCTATATCCCTTTTGTTCATATAGCTCTTCATGTTTCTACGTACTTATACTTATCTTGACTTTCAAATGTTCAATTCTAGGGATTCTGATGGAGATAATCCAGAAAAGTGCTTCGGACGCTTGAACTTTATAAAGTGTATTCATATATTAGCAGTGTATACTGAAACCTGTTCACCCAATATATTGTAATTGTAAAAATAAAAAGATGTGTTATGATTTTTTTGCCAATGAGACATCTCTACACCAGCGATCAAATGGCATAGAAGTTAACAACTACAGGTCACCGTACGGCCTTCATCAATGAGCAAAACCCATACCGCGTTGTAAGCTATAGTGTCTGTTTAAGAATCCTACCATAAGTAACTGGATTCATTGAAGCATATTGTGCTTTGTCGGTCGTTTTAATACTACACTCATAATCAACACAACCATATTTTCTCCAAGCACCTTCCTCAACACAATCATTTTGAAACCGACATTCTAAAATATAAAAACAACTGATATAAAAAATGTCTTGGTCTTTGTAATTAAAATCCTTGAATGTCAAAAGTTCTGTTAGTTTTTTTTCGATTGTAAAAAAGGAAAACATTGATAATCATTTTGATATGCAAAAAAGTCTTAGGAAACTTACATTAGAGGAAAGTATCCGATATTAACATAAAATAGCTGTTGTATGTAATATCAAAGTAAACCATTTACGAAACTGGATCATTTTGAGGATTTTTGTATGTCCTTTGAATTAATTACCGCCCAATTTAGTTGCCTGTTCTTTTTTAAAGTTAAACTTAAGGTTAATCAAGAAAAAGAAGCTGCAAGCAATGTCATTCTTAGTAAACTCACAACAGAAGAATTGATAATCGCTCACACACAGTAGAGTCTGAAATTTTAAAGCACCGTACTAAATATACAACCAATTCCTCATAAGTAGCCCCCATCATATAAGTCGAATGATTAATTGTAAGGTTCAAATAAAAAAAAATGATAGCATTGCAGCTCTAACAACCACCTCCACTGTACAACTCTAAATTATCATGTGCGTTGATCAAAGTTAATATCAGAATTAGCTATATTTTGACTGCAAAAAATTATATTTGTCACAATAGTTCATTTGGAACATTGCAAGTTTATTTATATGCCCATCAGCTAAGGTACCTTTGCTTTGATGGAAGCATGATTGGTGAAATTGTGATAACCACTAGGTTATAACGCCTCCCTGGATTTTAATCGTGAAAATTGTTCCAGAGGCACATGTTGTTAGCATTGAAGTCATATCACACGTTTTGGGGACTTTTAGCCTCAAACACTTTTATGCGCAAAATGAAAGGTAACACTCTCAGAGATCCAAAAATGATCTATTTACGTAATTACCTTTATATCATACATTATTTTGATTCCATGAACATCCAATCAAAAATTCAAATCTACCTTCTCCGTTCAAACCTTAACAATCTGGAGGCATCAGCCAATACTACACTGTATATGTATTCTGAAGAAGTTTTATACTTCAATTTGCATAAAAAGAACTACGGGTAGTGAAGAAAAAAGGCAATATAAGAAAACGGGTTTATCATACATTTACATATTAATACTGCAATGCAAGGAGATCCTTGCCTCCTTTCGACAAATCCTTTTTTTTCAGTGCATTGGTATGCCTAATTTTGCTATTTTCTTGCCGACATACCAGCATTGCAGAACTCAATTATTGAACTAATTGTTAAAGCATTAAGGGCCTGAATATGCAAGGAATATATTTTTTTTCTGGAAGTTAAGCTAACAACTATCAGTCGATCGCTATATTGTTAATTTGAGAAAATATCATTTCATATATTAAAACATACTTTGTTGTTTTACTTCCTGTTTGAAAACATGACGGAAACCATTCTTGTACCAACGACATGTGTATTCTGTACATCCACTGTTCCAAGTCATGTTAACACCAATGCATTTTCCATTAAACTTACAACCTAGATTCGAATAAAAGATAATCAGTGTATTATATAACAATCAAAAAATATATACATGTTCAGCTTTTTGTATCTATGGTAGAATATTTTTGTTGAAAGGCTTTCTGACCATTTTTTCTGGTTTTATTCTTGTAGATCATTTTTTTCACTCAATATATATTTACATTCAAAGTATAGTTTTAAAAACAACAAAACTATAAAGGTTGACGTTTGCAATAAGGTCATCTCCTTATGTTTTTGTTCACGTCTTTTGTCTTCTAGAAGCGATTAAAAGCTTGACATATTGTATAAAAACTTGTATTTTGTTAAATATTGTATATCAACCTTCAGATGACTGTAGGTTGTTGGTGTCTTAAGGATTGCAATCTCGTTGATGTTTACTCAAAAATTTCTTTTTAGTCATATTATCAAATAGAGAGTTTATCCGGAAATGTTATAATGCTAAAATTATTATGACAACTCATGATTAGATAAGTAATTCTAATGGTATCGTTAAAATAATTCACTTGAATCGTTTTATAGAAATTAAATATCAGTTTCAACAAGTGCAACAACTTGAGAAACAGACACGACAATGTAACATTTAGGGAACTGCATGAACTACATTAGGGACGAATCAAGAGTGTAAATCAACACTCAGTCAAAATGTTATAATCAAAAATAGGAAAATTTACAGTCAGTTTATTTTACTGAAAGCATATTGTTTTCTTAATTTTGGCTGGACGAATCGTTGGCATAATTCCGGCTCACATTGCAACGTCCTATCAAACTGAGTCTAATATGATACATACCCTATTGTGTACTTTTAGTTACTTGTAGTGAATGCATGATGAGATGTTTATTTATGAAACAAAGAAATACAAAATTCTTCGTAAACAGAAAATAATACAATGAAAGAGTTTATGTAATGTTGTTATTTTAGTGTTATATTTAACATTGCAATTAAAGCGGGTGGTTTGGCTAGCCACAAAATCAGGTTCAACCCACCATTTTTTTCTTAAAAGATGTCCTGTACCAAGTCAGGAAAATGGCTATTGTTATCTTATAGCTCGTTTCTGTGTGTGTTGCATTTTAGTGTTTCTGTTGTGTCTTTGTTCTCCTCTTATATTTGATGTGTTTCCCTCAGTTTAAGTTTGTAACCCGGATTTGTTTTTTCTCAATCGATTTATGAATTTCGAACAGCGGTATACTGCTGTTGCCTGTATTTATGTTAAAAGTTTAAAAATCTCTTATCATTAAATACAATTTTGGAAAAAAAATGAAAAAAATGAATTTTTTAAACTGTTTAACACCGCTTCATATATTAAGATACCTCCATCAACGATATTCATGTAAGTAGCCCTCTTATCTATATCAAAGATACACTGTTTTGTGTAACATCCTTCTGTAACTCTGTCTCCAGCCTTATAGCATTTGCCATTGTATGCACATTCTATCAATGATAATAATGGTGTTTTTAGAACAGTTAATCCTCGAAATAAATGTAGTCGCCATTTAAGATATTAGATTTAGTGTTTGTATTTTGATGGTAACAATAAATTAACTCATCGACCAATTTTTTTTATGAATGCTTATTTTTATTTCAATAATTTACGAGTTACCGTTTGTCTTTTGTGTCTTTTATCATTAGGTTATAGTGGTGTTTTTTTTTAATTTCGTTATTTCACTTGCAGTATCTTCTACTTTTCGTTACAATAATTCCTAAATATATTTTTGTCGACTGGCACGCACGACATTCAGTTTGCTGACGTAAAATACCATATAAGTATCAAAATATTAGTAAGATAACATAATAGTATTAAAATATGAAATAAGATAAATATTAGTATTGCAAACTTGAACATTTTAATGACATGTAGCTTCTGACACCCGATGTTAAAAAAATTACAAGATCTATTATAGACATTGATTCCCCGTATAATTATCAATAGTATTCATATAGAAACAAATAAAATCTACAAAATGTTTAATGTACCTCCAGCAACTGTGCTCATATAAGCGACCTTCTTTTCTTTATCAATAATACATTGTTTCGAGGAACATCCTTCCTTCACTTTATCACCAGCTTTATAGCATTTCCCTTTGTAATTGCATTCTGTCAATTAATAACAGTAATGGTAATTTTTTTTGAAGAAACAACAGACACGGCTCCCTCCGCCTCATTTTTAGACTTATACCTCGAATTTGACATACACAGTCATCTCAGTACCAGAATCTATGACAAACGAGACGATTTTAATTTTAAAATTATCAATTTCCCCCACCTTAGTAGCAATATACTAACTTCACCTACATATGGGATATACATTTCCCAACTTATTCGGTATGCAAGAGCTTGCAGCTCCTACTCAGACTTTCTTAAACGTCACCAGTGTCTGAGCAGAAAGTTGATGAACCATGGGTATGTCAAAAAACGTCTCGTCCTTTTTCTTAAAAAGTTCATCGGAAGGTACCAAGACCTTGTTGATAAATATTCCGTATCAACTTCACAAATAATACATGATGGTCTTGAAGTATAGATTCTGCGTACTGACGCTGTTTATCATCTTAATAACGTGTTTAAGTGTTCTTTTATTTATCTTTATTTATATTACTTTTACTGTTTGGTCTGTTTTTGGTGATATACATTTGACGTGACTCTGTACTTTAAACATCCCGCCATTTTGTTATTGTTCTATTATAATTTTTGCATACTTTGAACGACAAAATTATTGTATATCTCTACCTGTGTGACGTTTACATTCTGACGTCAAACACGCGATTCTACGCCGGGGTTAATGTTAAAATTACGATTCGGTCACAGTGCTTAAAATCCCTAGATCCTTTATGAGTTGAATTGGCATACATAAATAAAATACAAAAATAAGTAAGCAATGAACGAGGTTGTTAAATGTGATATTTGCTTTTTTGTGCTTCTTTGTTAAATATTTGTTTGGTTTTGTTGTGATTAAGATTGTGACACGGTGTTAACTGCTGTACCCCTATTTTGACACTTTTACCTATTATGTTTGTTTGTTTTATTCACGCATCGTTGTCAATATAATGGAATATGATGCAACTGTCATACAAGTGAGAGGTTTAGCGCTATAAAACCAGGTTCAATCCACCATTTTCTACATAAGAAAATGCCTGTACCAATTCAGGAATATGATAGTTGTTGTCCATTCGTTTGATGTGTTTGTGCATTTGATTTTGCCATTTGATTAGGGACTTTCCGTTTTGGATTTTCCTCGGAGTTCAGTATTTTTGTGATTTAACTTTTTATCACCAGCTTTATAGCATTTCTCTTTGTAATTGCTTTCTGCAATTAATAACAGTAATGGTAATTTTTGAAGGCCTTTAAGACAAGGTCTTGTCAAATACTTTACATTAGGGAGCTATCATTTAATTTTTATAGGGAAGGGGGGGGGGGCTAGGATGAAATTACAAAAAAAAAGAGTTTTGAGTAAAAAAAAGGCAGGATGAGCAACTTGGCAAAAAAAAAAAGGCAGGATGACAATTTATGTTTCAGGATAGAGATTACAACTAAATAAAAATGCAGGACAAAATTTTTTATCCTAGCCCCCACCCCCCTTATAAAAATCAATTGGTAGCTCCCTTATTTGAACATGAGTTAAATCTTCTTTTACAAAAAAGATGTTCGCAAATATTGTTGGTATAACATGTTGTGATTATCGCGAACAAGACAGAAATGTCAATTCCGACCGTTAAAAAGGTTTCGTAATCTACTTATATCATTGGCATGACAAAGTAATGGACTGTTTATAATAATACTTCATATATAGAAACTAAAGCATTAAAAAAAAAATTGCTTTAATAATTTTTTGAAAGGAGATTTTGTTTCGAAATGTACAGGTTTTGTTGACAAAAAATATAAGGGGATCTTGGAAAGAAAGCATAACATATCTTACATTAAGTGTTCCTTAAAGTATTATTCACTAGGGATTTCGTTATTCAAGTGATATTCTTAAGACGTATGTATAAAATAAGTTAACATTTACAAAGTGTTATCTTTCTCAACTTATGAATATAAAGCATGAAAGCAATCGGAAACGTTCTGTACTGACCACTTGGTATGTTTACTCATCGCACTTACTTTTCCGTTTTTTTTTTCTTATTATTCACTTTTATTGAACAATGCATACTTTTATTTCGAGATGGCACCCAAGGGTGACTGATCTTCCAATCGGCAGTAAAACCCTTGCCAAAGTGGGGGGTCCCTTTACTATGCGGGATGTATGAATACGGAGCCCCGTAGGGTCAGAATGGGGACGTTAAATCCGATGCCTCGTCTTGAAAGAGTTCCACACGCTCTGCACGTTAAGAACCATTGAAACAAATCTTTGGTGGTCCGTAAGTAACCTGTTGCAAGGCTAAATTTCTGTCCCTATCAAATATACCCTCATTTTCTAGTGGCAGTCCAAAATTCCCGACCTTCATCGCGGACAACCCCTATTACAGGCCCTACCTATTGTATGCATGTTGATTTGTTCTCGTCCTGAACATGCATGAAATACTTGCCACTAGACGTTAAGCAAACAATAAGAAGAGGTTAAATGCGAGGTGTGGTGTGTTTGAGTTTGAAGATATTTTAGAAATCAAAATGTCCAAACTAATGCCAAACTGGATCATAAGATGAAACGTTATTCTGTTGGAGAGGTATGTAAATAATTTATCTTAAACGCAAATTTGTCCTCTTCTGTTACGACAGGGGAATTAAGGCGTTTGGGGAAATAACATACCAATTAATACATAGCATGCCGTTATAAGGGATGACAAAGAGACACAAAAGAAGCAGATCAACTAATGTGTTTTATATAAAATGGTTCGCGCTAGGAACAGTTGAAAGAAAACTTGACAATATCAGCGGCAATATTTAAATACGATCCTTTAGCAAAACATCTTTAAGCAATCAACACTTTAAGGACCGAGGTTGAATAATCTAAATCACTCTGAAGATTAGTACAAGCCACTACACATTCACCAATATAGCGCTGCAATGGAGTATAGCAAATGGTGCAGGCTATCAATGATTGCTTGTTCGGTTTTTCGTGGTGGTAACTCTAATAACATCATTGCATTTGTTGCTATGAGTCTTGAAATGATGATGAAAATATGGAACACTATTTAGAATGAATTTTAGATGAATGCATTTGTGATAGCCTCTTTATTTTGTGTCTATTGGAGTTTTAAAATAAGGATGTATAATAATGTAAATGTGAAATAAAACTACAGAACATATTGTCTTTTCTAAATTTTGATTACATTGAAACGTTATCATACATTATTGAGGTATTGATATGGTTATTTTGATTTCTAGTAACCTGATTGGTTGCTTTAAAGATTCAGTGCTGAGTTGTTAGTTTCTTTGTTTGAGTTCGAAGGACTAACGGATTCGAAATGGACAGATATTTATGTCCAGTAGCCATTGAAGTTATTGAGATTTGGTATTGAATAGGTTGAATAAAATTGAAATAGACTTGACATTTTGACAATTTGTAAGCTGTTGTATAGAAATTCGCTGTATGATTTACCATTATGAACATTTGAAACGATTTGTTCTAAAGCAGTAACTACCTTGCTCCACAAGTTGGGTCTTTTACTTTACTGATTAAAAAATATCCTTAACCCTAGCAAAGCGACTTGAGTTTTATGTGAAGCCCAAAAGTCAGCTATTACACGTTCATATGACTGTTGGAAAAGAAAACGTACTTAAACTATATAGTTGATACAACAATGGTCTGTGTTTGCCTTACCTTGCTCAACTGAATCAATGTTGAATGATACAGAAGTCGCTTTCCTTGTCATGGTACATTTTAACCAATGGCAGGCGGCATGGTGCCACACTGCATTAACTGCATGACATTCACCGTCATACTTGCATGCTACAAATAAACCAAGTAACAAGACTAAAATAGTCATTTATATACAGCTGTTCTATTAGCGTTGTATCTACTGAAGTCAAATATTTAGTTTACTGCAAATTTTATTAGCAAATATAATTTCTTGATTAATATTAGATAGATTAACAATTTCAATAAAAAAAGAATTTCAAAAGCATCACTGTATTTGGTGCTAAAAGTTTTTGAAAGTTAGATAAAAATTTGCACCATAGCTATTAACATCGAAAGAACCAGCTATACCGATAGGTCATTCTGGCATAAGGGAGTTTTTCTTATGTATTAGCTGACGGTATGGCTAAATTTAAGAAACACATTTAATATGAAAACAGTGTTCATTGCATAAAACTAATTGTAAACAGGTTTACAGTATGCGACGCTTGGTTATCAATGAGTTCATACAAAAACTAGATGTGGCGGAACGACACGAATGGTCCCGCTCACAAAAATAAGCTTGAAGCCATTTTTAGGAGTGGACATTTTTAAAGTCAAAAGCTTGTAATTTCGGAAAAAATCAGCGCAGCGGAACCAAACGTAAACTCGATCTGTAACTCATCATAGTAGACTCACAAACTAATAAAGCGCATGATACGCCCGTCACCCTTTTATTCCGTCTTCGTGCTTTTAATGAATTTATATGATCAACTAGAAATACTGTGAGCATTCAATTTGCTCAAGAAGACCCCCCCCCCCCCCCCCCCCCCACCCCCGGCCCCCAAAAAAAAGAAAAAACGAAAAAAAGATGCACACACAGTTGTACCCATTGACACAAAACATGAATAATTTGGCATTATTAAGGCTACCTCAAGTTTGACTAAGTTTGCGGCCTCGATTTTTGATCGAATAACATTCTATAACCGTCCAAAGTGTGAAAAATGGACAGTTTTCAACGAATTAAGTTCCATAACACCACAATTTCATATCAGAAATAAGAAATTTATATAAAAAAAGGGGAATAAAATTGAGACTTGAAATGGGGAATATCTTGTTTCAATAGATATAAACAAGTCCCCAAAGTTTCATGAAAACTGCTCAAAGCGTTTATGAATAAAATCCCATAAATCAGAAACTTAATATCTAAAATTTATGATATCGAAAGGGAGCTTACGCCGATAGATATAAACAATTAACCAAATTTTCATGAAAATTGTTCAAAGCATTTTTGTTGCAAGTGTTGACGACGAAAGGACAGACGGACGGACGGATGGACAACGCTATATCATAATACGTCCCGTAATCGGGCGTATAAAAATCAGCTCAATATTTGAAGGCTTTTAAATGAAAAGTCCGTATAACTGTTATTATCACGAAATTTTCGAAGTCAAAACTCGTAATTTCGGCAAAAATCCGCAGAGCAGTATGAAACGTAAACTCGATCTGTAACTCATCTAATAAAATTGAGAATGGAAATGGGGAATGTGTCAAAGAGACAACAACCCGACCATAGAACAAACAACAGCAGAAGGTCACCAACAGGTCTTCAATGCAGCGAGAAATTCCCGCACCCGGAGGCGTCCTTCAGCTGGCCCCTAAACAAATATATATATACTAGTTCAGTGATAATGAACGCCATACTAAACTCCAAATTGTACACAAGAAACTAAAATTAAAAATAATACAAGACTAACAAAGGCTAGAGGCTCCTGACTTGGGACAGGCGCAAAAATGCGGCGGGGTTAAACATGTTTATGAGATCTCAACCCTCCCCCTATACCTCTAGCCAATGTAGAAAAGTAAACGCATAACAATACGCACATTAAAATTCAGTTCAAGAGAAGTCCGAGTCTGATGTCAGAAGATGTAACCAAAGAAAATAAACAAAATGACAATAATACATAAATAACAACAGACTACTAGCAGTTAACTGACATGCCAGCTCCAGACTTCAATTAAACTGATTGAAAGATTATGTCTTCATCATATGAATATCAGGCACAATCCTTCCCGTTAGGGGTTTAGTATCATACAATCATAACATATATGAGAAGAACATAACCCGTGTCATGCCAACAACTGGTTTTTAAATAAATGTGTTTAGTGCCGATGCAAAAAGTAGACTCAAATCCTTAAAATCACCTCAATATGTAATGGCGTTAGGAAAAAAAGTCCGTACGACTGTTCTTTGCGGAATGACGGATAAGGGTAACACTATACGGCCCCGACATAAGTCGGCGGGGCCATAAAAATAAAGATTTTATTGTAACCATGAAAATTTAGAAAGCATTGGTGACTCTTTTTAGATGTAACAATGAACATTTAGGAAGCATTGGTGACTGACTCTTTTAGGTGAAGTCGACAACACAAGTTTGCCATATAAAAAAAATATTAACGTCAAAACAGGAAACGATGAAAACTGGAGAGCCTTTATGATAAAAAAAAAAGAACAAAAAAATGACTGCGAATTTGTAATTTTCCAAAATCAACTTACTAAAGGTCTAGAACATTATAATAGCATCACCGAAGAGACGTTAATTGTCGAAATGTGAATATGGTGCGAAATTGGTACTATTAATGTTATTATTCATTCTTATAATACATCAATAATAAAACATTTGCATTATAATACAAGTAGAGAGGAAACTTACCACCTCGAAGGAATTTCATTCCGCATTTAGTAGTTGCTGCTGAACACTTGTATGTCAAGCAATTTTTGGTAAATTCAGAACCAATAGGAATACATTTTCCCTTACCATCACTACAACCTGAAAAATAGATGTCATTTGATTTCAAGGGAGACAACAATTATGACAGAGAGCAACCAACAACAACAATTAGATTTCAGACTCCTGCCATGGGATAATCATATAAAAAATGTGTTAGGGTTAAACATGTTAACTAGTGCTCAACCCTTCCTTTTGCTTTGGACAGTTGTGAAACAACACAGCATAAGAGTAAAAGTGAAAATCGCTTGTCTCATCTAATCGGTACTAATAGCAAACAGACAATAAACACAGTGTACTTATCCAAGGTAATATCAAGTTGCATATGTCACTAGTAGGAACTTGGCGAACCCAGTAACGTTGTTAGATATGGTGTCGCCCTTTGGAAGCGATGACAGAGAAAACAAACATATCACCAGTACTTCGAGTAACTCGTATAGTTTTAAAATCAACCAATACGTAATAACGAACAAACAAGTTGTGAAATGACTTTTTTGTCGTTTTTGATCATCAAGTGAAAATAACACTTTGTAAATTTGATGAGTCCGAAAGGAAACGTATAATTCGTCGGCTTGTTTTTGGCAAACACAAATGTTCCTCATTACGGCCAAAATACATGGCAAGTAACACTGTTATTAAATGTTTCTTATAAAATAAACATAATTTTTACAAACATAATATCCTTCACTACATATGCAAGATTTTTTAAATTTCTTTTAGTCAAAATGAAAATGGAATCTGATTTTTGTTAACCAGGCAATAACTACGAAATTTAAAATGCTGTCATTACTTTACCTGCTTTAACCATTCGGAAACGACAATCTTGTGAACCTCGACTGGCAGTACATACTGAATTGTAGCATCCCCTTTGAATATGATAATTAAGTGGCCGACACACATCTTCATCTTTGCAACCTTTACACACAAAAAAATATTTGAGGCACATTTAAATGGCTTTTTTTTCAAAATAATGCTAAATCTAAAAACATTTGATATTTTCTTTTGATGTTCAAACATCTCAACTCCAAGAATAGTCCGCTTACCTGAATTTCAAATAAGCCTAATAGACGAATATTGAATAGATATAAAATAAGGAGATGTGGTATGATTACCAATGAGACAACTATCCACCAAATTTCAAATGAAGTGGATGTAAGCAATTATAGGCAACCGTACAGCCTTCAACAATGAGAAAAACCCATACCGTATGGTCGGCTATGAAATTACGTAATACCATATCTCTACATGTTATCATTTTAGTAAATGTTACCAATGCAAAAATTGACAATTGTATTAAACTCCACAGTAAGTTTGGTGAAAACAATCTTCAATGGGGCGAGCTGGAAATAACTGTTTCATAGTCCAGGCTGACCTGGTACTTATCAAAATGATTGTAACATATTTAATTTATAGAAAGATTTATGTATATACCTCTGTAGTCTGTTTTTACTTGAAACTCTACTTTTACCCCGTTGTCAACTTTATGACATCTCTTTGAATAACATGTTTCACCATATGAAGCCATCCATACTTCACTTTCATTTCGACAGTTGCCTTTGTCATCCATGCAACCTTAAAACACAGTAGCGTTCAACTAAAATATGGGTAATTGATTCTTTCAAATAGTTCATCATAACATGACAAAATGTATTAACAATTCTTGCTAAGATAATAAGTCTTGTTGAAGCAGTTTTCCATAGTTAACATTATAAAAATATGACAGGAGAAAAACTTAACGTTACTGAATTTGATAACTTATAGTAATTCTTGAGCCTGTCTCGTTTAGCATGTTTGTATCCATATTTCAAAGGGGTAAACTGTAAAACTGAAATTTTCGCTGGTCTCTCTGTCATTTACATAAATTGGTTTATATAGGTTTAAAAATTATTTCCATTGTAGAATTGAATCCTTTTTGCAGGGGGGGGGGGGGGGAGGGGGGTCGAAATAAAAGGAATGACAAATCATCTTTTTGAGATACTTTTTATTTGATTAGTCACCTGCTTTCATTTAGAATAAATTAGAAAAAAACAACATTCAGTTCTTGTATTTACATTTACTGATATTTGAAATAAAATAAATGTGTTATTTACATTTTGAATCTGAAAGTAAAGCTTTAAACACAATAAGCAAGCAATGTGTAGAGAATCCCACGTGCAACCAATTTATCGTGATAAATGTGAAATTTGTATACAGTATATTTCTACTCCAAGGTAGAAAGCTTATATAAAAAAAACATTTAAGTCAATAATGATTATTTTGTATTTTTATAGAATAATAATTATTTTGTATTTTTATAGAATAATAATTATTTTGTGTTTCAATTAACTATTAACATTTATAATATATAATATCAACTACTATTTCAAGTCAATTCAATTTGCGATGTTTTAAACATGAACCATTTCACTGTGTCTAAACTACCCCGGCGAAAAATGTTTGGACTCAATAGTATCTAACGTCCGGTACGGTGACGGACAATCAACAGACAGAGAAAGGTAGAAATTCTGTTTATTTATATGTTGTTTTAATGATATTGAAGAATATACATACACATATAACTATTTTCGATAGTGTGATGTAATATTTTCTACAACCGTTCTAGATTTATGGAGAAATAAGTAATAAGGCACATCAAAATGGTGAATTGAGTGAACCCTGCCTCGAATTTGTTTAATTACTCTTTAAATTGAGCACATTGTACGGAAAGAAAGGTACGGAAAGAAAGATACTAACTCGGTGATTTCAAGACTTGTCACTATGAACACCTCAATATTTGCATGTCTGTGCATGGAATGAAAGAAGTGGGTCATGTCAAAATTGAAGCACCCGGTTTTGTCAATGTGTACGACCCGGTTTTGTCCTTAAATTTCACAAAGCAGACCCGGTTTTGTCATAGAAAATAATGCATAATCGCATGACGAAAATTAAAATATGGCGTTCAACAGCAGTTTGAGGGATCGTTGAAAAACATTTTCTTTCAGAGGATAACTTATAAATAACCTTTTTGAATCCGTAAAAACTTGAATTCCTGCTATATTAGAACAAAGCAAATCTCAATTTTGTTTTGTATAAAAAAAAAGGGAAAATGAAAAAGAAATGACGGTTTTGTAACGCAATTAGATTTTTTTATATCAACTATGTAAATTTAAGTGTTCAAACTTAAATAGTGTACGGCCTTGAAAATTTAAGGACGCACATTTTATATGTGATTTTCTGGGACAACAAGATGGTTTTCTATATGTTCCGCTCTACTTAAAGGGAGAGACAGTATGATCGTTTGAAAATAAATATTCAGAAACTAAACGTTCATTATAAAGCAAGAGAATAAGAAAAATGAATATGCATGCAGAATCGCCCAAGAAAAGGAATTTCCATGCGGCGCAAAGGATCACAATAATAGTGCGTTATAAATCTGTTTACCCCTCCTTGTTACAATAATACTAAATATAAGTTAGTATAATAGTCTAAGGCCATCCGGCAATTGCAATGATGATTATTTGATTAGTAATTTTATAAATAAACGTTGTTTTATCTCTTTTTTTTTCTTCTTTTTTTTTACATTAACAAATTCTTTAATGCACTAGTATCAAGTTGTTAACAACTGCCCTATATAGTACAACTATTATATATAGGTTTATCTCTTCATTGTATAATGATTATCGTTCATTGACAAATGTTCTACAATTTAAGCACGTTGGTCAAGTTTAAAATTATCAATATGCAAGGGCGGACCGAGGCCATGATTTTTGAAAGGAGCGTATTCATAAACGGATTTTATACCGCCGAACGTAGAAAGGGGAACTTTTTGTAACGATTTTATGCTAAAAAAAATCATTTATAAATCGTAAAAAACATGATAAAATAATTATTTCTAGCCACCAAAAAAAAGGGGGGGGGGTCGGCGTACTCCCTCTACCCCCTGGATCCGCCACTGATATAATGTAACTATATCGTATACCATCATAAAATTTAATAAACGACGAAAAAAACAGAGACAGCCGCCAATCGCATATTTACTATAGGGGCTCTGTAATCAAATGAGTTAAGCCTTTTTCAACTCACTGAATTTTTGTTCATATGTTGTGCTGTTATACCAGTTTTTTTCTTGTTTGTTTGTGGGGGGGAGGGGGCGCTTACACGTTCAACCTCGCCATACTGCATGTGCCAGTATCATATCCAGGAGCCTGTAAATCGGTGGTTGTCTTTTGTTGCTGTATATCATACATGTATTTGTTTTTCGTGTTTTATTTTGTTCATAAATCAGGTCGTTAGTTTTCACATTAGTTTTTTTTTATAGTTTTCATTTCGGGGCCTTCTTTAGCTTGCTATGCCGTATGGGTGTTTCTCATTGTTGGATGCCATACGGAGTTCTATATTTGTTAACTTTTACGTCATTTGGTCTCTGATGGAAAATTGTCTAATTGTCATTTTCACGGGCTAAACTGCCACTTAGGTTGTTCGACGAAGACGAAGACGAAGACGAAGATATTGGACGTTATAATGTTGCAAACCAATATTTTTTTATAAAAAGAAATAATTCGTTCATGCCATGCTCAATGCTCAGTTTAACATAGGTAGGCATTATATTTGTTAAAATTTTTAAACCAAGCGTTAGCAAGGTATAAAATATTGACAAATATAATGCCTAACTACCCATGCTAAAATGAGCGTAGAGCATGGCATGATATAATTATTTCGTTTCTAATAGGGAAGTTTAGAACTTGTGTATTTCGAAGCGGACATAAAATACACGTTCGAGAGGCAACCATTTTGATTTGAGATATCCAAAACGTTCTAATAGATATAAGAAGATGTGGTATGAGTGCCAATGAGACAACTCTCCATCCAAGTCACAATTTGTAAAAGTAAACCATTGAATGCTATACGTATACCTTATTGAACTTATCTTCGAACTAAATTTAAATGGAAATAAATAAAAATGTCAAAGTACGGCCTCCAAAACGGATCTTTTTCTCTCACTGTCCGTCAATGGATGAACGAATGAGTAAATATATTGTAAACATCGCGTATAGTGTAGTAAAGCATACTATCCTTACTCTTTTGATAAATTGATATGGTAACACAATCATTCCACATCTTCTTATTTTTACATCATTACAGTAGTATAGAAAATAAACAAACATTTGTGAGATGTATTTCTATTTGTATCCATCTGATGAGTTAAGCCTTTTTCAACTGATTTTTATAATTCGTTCTTATGTTGTACTGTTACACCAATTCCCCAGGTAAGGGGGAGGGTTGGGATCACGCTAACATGTTTAAACCCACCATATTCCGTATATATGTACCTGTCCTAAGTCAGGATCCTGTAATTCAGTGGTTGTCGTTTGTTGCTGTGTTACATATTTGTTTTTCGTTCATTTTTTTTGTACATAATTTAAGCCGTTAGTTTCCTCGTTTGAATTGTTTTACAAATGTCAATTCGAGGCCTTTTATAGCTGACTATGCGGTATGGGCTTTGCTCATTGTTGAAGGCCGTACGGTGACCTATAGTTGTTAATTTCTGTGTCATTTGGTCTCTTGTGAAGAGCTGTCTCATTGGCAATCACATCACATCTTCTTTTTTATATCATAAGGGATTAATGTAAGTACATGCTATAAAGTATTTATTTCCATTTAAATTTAGTTCGAAGATAAGTTCAATAAAGAATACGTATTGCATTCAAAAAATGTCTACTCCTTATTTCGAAAAGATCCCGTTGGAAATATATTTTAATACGACATGTTTGTATTGCAATAACATCTTTATATCATCTTTTTGACTCACATATTCACATGGGCAATGTTCAGATCAGTGTTAACGTAGCTTTTCATAAATATGTGGTTTCAAAACAAAACAAAACCGGGTCCTATACTGAGACAAAACCGAGTCCTTATGTAATAAACAATATTGACGAAACAGGGTCCTTCCATTTTGACATGACCCATTTCTTTCGTTCCATGCACAGAAATGCAAAAATTGAGGTGCTCATAGTGACTAGCCATGCAATCTCTGTGTTAATATCTTTCTTTCCGTACTTTTCTTTCCGTACAATGTGCACAATTTAAAAAGAAATTAAACAAATTCGTAGCAAGGTTCACTCAATTCACCATTTTCATGTGCCTTTTTACTCATTTCTCCTTTAATCTAGAACGGTTGTAGAAAATATTACATCACACAATCGAAAATAGTTATATGTGTATGTTTATTCTTCAATGTCATTAAAAAACAAATAAATAAACAGAAATTCTACCTTTTCTCTGTCTGTTGATTGTCCGTCACCGTGCCGGACATTAGATACTATCGAGTCCAAACATTTTTTGCCGGGGTAGTTTAGACACAGTGCATTTGCTTCATATAAATAAACAATGTGTAGAAAGTTAAGATTAATATGGTGCGCGGGGATAATAATTCTACATAAACTGAAAACTTATAACGGCGTTTCGTCTTGCAGCCGATAAATAATAAGTATAATGTAACTGTATGAATTTTACACATAGTAGATATATATATATATCTTTGTAGTATATGTTTCTAGATATCTTTTAGTTTTCGTACCGTTGAAAGTATTTCAATGAAGGATATTCCAATTGTCCATTTATTTGGGGTTTTTTTCTATGTTGTTATTCCAGTTTAATTGACTGTTTTTGTGTTTCGTACGAAATAGATATTTTGAATCAATAACATGTCTGAGCGTCACTGGTTGGTCTTGTGTGGACGGGACGCACGTCTGGCGTGTTGAGTTTTAAGCCTAGTACCTTTTGTTAGCTATTATTCGTGTGTTTCTTTGTCCTATATGTTCTCCCATTTATTTGTATTGTGGTCCTGTCATGTGATGTTGTCGTTTTGGTGTTGTGTTTGACGTTGCCATAAAAGCGGGAGGTTTGGCATGCCACAAAACCAGGTTCAACCCACCATTTTTTAAGATTTCTTAAAATGTCCTGTACCAAGTCAGGAAAATGGCCATTGTTATATTATAGTTCGTTTCTGTGTGTGTTACATTTTAATGTTGTGTTTTTGTTGTGTCGTTGTTCTCCTCTTATATTTGATGCGTTTCCCTCAGTTTTAGTTTGTAACCCGGATTATTTTTTAACTCTATCGATTTATGAGTTTCGAACAGCGGTATACTACTGTTGCCTTTACTTACCACCTGAATCCACTGTCAATATTCGTAAGCCATCTTCCTCTTTGCAAGTAAACCAAGAACAGCCTTTCTTTATTCTGTTACCAACGAGAACGGTGTTGCCATCCCCATCATCACATCCTTGGATCAGAAAAGTAAGTTGTATACAACAGTATATGTTTCAATTGATAAGATCTGCCGGGAACAGCAGTCTTACTTAAGGATGGCTCATTTCCGAAAAGGTATACCACAAGATAGATGATTTCATTTTTTTTTCTCCATTTTGAGCTTTCCGTTCTTATGTAGACCCATTTCCCGCAGTACTTGCGATAATATATGTATTTAGCAGCTGACACAGATGGCCATAGCTTGTGTATACAACCATGACGGCCTTTATAGAGAGTTGCTAGTTATGTAGAAGCTACAAAACCCTGTCCAAATATACTGTTCATCTCTATCTTTTTTCGATATCAAAAATACTATAATAAGAAATGTAGATAACCAGGGATTCATTTTGTAAAATTTAAGAAATTTGCAAGATCGAAAAATGTATTATTGAAAATACCAAGCGGCAGTGTATATCATAAGTCTAAAAGAAAAACGCCATTGCCAAAGTAAACATCAGTCAACAAAACAATTTACTTGACCGTATTGACCCACTCGATCTTCTTCAATAAATGGGGTCGAATACTGTTCAAATGTTGTGTGAAAGTCTCAACATTTTTTGTTTTTGTGTTTTTAAACCTGGTGTCTTTAATAAGTTTTTACTATTAATACGAAATTTGTAACGTTTCAAATTTAGTTTTTCCAAGTTAGGACACCTGCAGATGGACAGTTTATCCAACCAGCATTAGGTGATTTATATCAAATAACAACAGATTTCAGCTGATACAGTTTTATAGCTTTAGCGAAGGTTGCTTGTTAAAGTTCATCTAGTCTTAGACAGATTTTAGACAACTATTAGGTTTTTTTATATTAATGATATTCAACATTGCTATTAATTCGCCCTCACAACTATTTTGATTCGATCACCACTGATGAGTCTAAGAAGAAGAAAAACGCGTCTTGTGTGCTTAATTATAAGCCTGATATCTTCGATTATTTTTTGAATAACTAAATATATAGTACAAAAGTAAAGATTCCAATAATAGTATTCATACCTGTATTTAAAAAAGTTTAACAAAACAAAACTCCAAGACACCATCTTTCGTCATTGTAATCGATACATTCATTACACACATAGGATTGTTGTCATCCAATCAGAACCAATGATCACAACCCATTGGTTTATAGTGACAAAAATTGAATTTCTATACTATTATCATCGTCTTTCATCATTGGAATCGATCCATGCATTACAGGCATAGGATTGTTGTCATCCAATAAGAACCAATGATACAAAATGATTGCATTAGGATTAAGTTTTACATACCACAATCCATTGGTTTGTAGTGACAAAAGTAAATTTCTGTACTATTATCACCGTCCTTTGTGATTTGCATCGACCCATTAATTACAGGCATAGGATTGTTGTCATCCAATCAGAACCATTGATACAAAATGATTGCATTAGGATTAAGTTTTACTTACCACAATCCATTGGTTTGTAGTGACAAAAGTAAATTTCTGTACTATTATCACCGTCCTTTGTCATTGGAATCGATCCATTCATTACAGGCATAGGATTCTTGTCATCGTCATCAAAAGCAAAATATTCAAGGGTGTGTGTCATACCTTCAAAATTGATAAACAATATCAATTTTCATGTTCCTTTACTTTATAAAGGCTGAGTCTGTTTATTTAGAATTGAGAATGGAAACAGGGAATGTGTCAAAGAGACAACAACCCAACCAAAGAGCAGAAAACAGCCCAAGGCCACTAATGGGTCTTCAACGCAGCGAGAAAATTCCGCTCCAGGAGGCGGGCTTTAGCTAGCCCCTAACAATAATGTATACTAGTTCAGCGAAATGGACGCCACACTTAAACTTAAAACTTAAAAATTTTAAAAACACACTAGACCAACAAAGGCTAGAGATTACTAACTTAGGACGAGTCCGATGTTATAATAGGTGACAGAAGAAACTATACAAAATGACAATGGTCAACATAAAAGAGGGACGAAAGATACCAGAGGGACAGTCAAACTCATAGATCGAAAACAAACTGACAACGCCATGGCCATGGCCAAAAAATAAAAGTACAGATGACACAACATAGAAAACTAAAAACTAAGCAACACGAACCCCACCAAAACTGGGGGTGATCTCAGGTGCTCCGGAAGGGTAAGCAGATCCTGTTCCACATGTGGCACCCGTCGTTTTGCTTATGTTATTACAATTCCGGTAAATAGTATAATTCTGTAGGTCACATTCGTGAAAAGGGAAGGGTATTGTAGTTACGACATAAGGAACATATCCGATATCATCTGTGAAACGGTTATTCCATAACGGTCAACCAACTCGTGATGGCGTCTGTAAAATTTACGAAGGTATGATTTCAATTTCACCATTTGGAACATAAATTAACAAAGAACTACTAGAAGTTACTGACATGCCAGCACCAGATCTCAATTAAACTGATCGGAAGATTATGTCTTGATCATATGAAAATCAAGCACAATCCCTCCAGTTAGGGGTTTAGTATCCTGTCATCATAAATTATACAAGAAGAACATTACCCGCATCATGCCAACAACTGTTTTTATTTCCGATGCAAAGGCCTTATGAGTGAATCAATATCAAAATCCAAAAATGCCATGCTTAATTACTTGACAACATTATCGTAACTATATCCCTTCTAAATACAATGTAAGTCTATTTAGAGGTTTGGTTAGCATTTGCATGCAAAATGATAATGTCTAGGTAATCCATCATAGGCAAAATATTAACGATTAAAACAGCTCTTAGAGGGTTCCAAAATATAGTTTTTTCTAATACATTATAATTAATGTGACTTTAAAGTAATAGCAAAATGATGAACAATAGCATGTAAATATAAAAATGTATTCGTCAAACTTTACCCAAGAGGCTTCGACTGTTGTGGTCATGCCTGTTTTAAAAATGAAAACAACACGTTATAAATTTCATGCGTCCAAAGCGCTTTTCTCAATTTTAAGGCTTCTTAGATAAAGAAGCCTATACTTACATGAGTTAAATCATTACGCTTGTCATATGCATGTAGCATGCGTTAATACTACATTAAATCATATCCAGTTTAAATAATTTTTATAAATGTTTAATATTTGGGTACTCTTTATTCATGTACCAATACTATTGTATAAAAAATGAAACGTTTGAAATCTGAAACACTTTAGTCATTTAATCGTCTCTGGTATGGTTTGCATAAACTTGCCACAGAAAAAAAATATTAAATTGTCTAAAGCCTAAGGAATTTTCTTACATTAAGTATACATCTAACTTGTTAACAATAAGTTCGGAAACTATGTGAGCTACCATCAAATACCTCTAACATTGATGACACTAGTAAGATATAAATGCGAGACCACAGGTAATTTCTTGCATCATGTACCTCTAACTTGTTGACAATCGTCCGCCTTACTTCCCATAAACAAAATAAATGGTCTTTCCTTTGGCAATACCAGCGGAACTTCAATATCTCCATCATTTCGGCAACAGAAATAAAATGTAGTGTCTTTTTTATAACTTCCATCAGGCAGTGAACCATTAGTGGTACTTAGATGTTCATAACTATCTGCATCGTCCATGGTAATATATCCCTCTTGAAACCCTAAATAAGCCAGAAAAAGCAAATAAAAATATTTTTGTGAGCAACGATATGCGCCATAGTATATCTAAATATGAACTTTATAAAAAAAAAATTTATCCCTTGCTTTTGAACGCTTGTCTTTCACAAAATCAAAGTTAAGCTGAACAAATCGTATATGTTCAACGAAACAAAGAAAATAATTCATAAAACAAATTGTATTGGTTCGGGACGATTATGAGATAGCCATATTACATGGAAACCTGTCTGTTGTTAAAGATTTTATGTTTTCATTTATATGTTAGGACATTTTCAGCGTTGGTTTGTTGTCTCATTGACATGTACCTCCTTTGTTCATAGAAATAAAACAAAACTTTCCCATTTAAGTTAACAAAAAGCACCTTTAGGACAAGTTCCATTTTTTCTCATGATGCAATATTGTCCTGTTTCCCAATATGTCTGGTATCGAGGACGTATGGAAGAATCATTCACTTCTCGCTTCATACAGAAATAATGTATAAAGACGAAACT
The DNA here is from genome assembly GCF_021869535.1 of Mytilus californianus. Taxonomy (NCBI): domain Eukaryota; kingdom Metazoa; phylum Mollusca; class Bivalvia; order Mytilida; family Mytilidae; genus Mytilus; species Mytilus californianus. The sequence continues at coordinate 12,193,534 of NW_026262701.1, read as the reverse complement.
ACTGTACAATCCAAAGGCGTCAAAATCAAATGATACATAATTCTTCAAACTTCCAATATGCCCTCTATGTCCTTCTGACCATTCTTCTGCAACATCAACTGGACAACCAGACTTTGATTTTAGTAGTCCATAATCACCCTCTGGCCAGTACATAATCTCTAGTGAACAGAAAATAAGATTACAACAGATGACAACTCATTACACATTATATACATTAAGACGATGTGGTATGAGAATACTTTCCACAAGAGACCAGATCGCATACAAGCAACTATAGGTCATTGCACATTGTACATTTACTAGTTCTTGCCTGATTTACACCTCGTCGAAGAAATAATGTTACTTTATCCCTAACAAATAAATTCCTCATAATTATTTTCATTCATATGTATTCCTAAATGCACATATGCAGTTTTATATACATCTAGCATAGAAATCAACTCTAATCGGTACTGGGGTCGTCTTATATTTGCAGTGAGGTGATAGCTGTAGTTGTGTGTTGACTTTGACATAAAAACAGCACTACACGAGTTCTTTCTTTTCTTTGTGTTTTTTTTTATAAGTGATATAGATTTGTATTCATGAATAATTACATTACATGTATGTTTACCCTCTCAATTTTATTCATTACAATCCGTAATTTTGATTTGCTGACAACAATCGTGAGGCACAAAAATGCCACATTTTATTTCCTTATACAATACAACAGCTATGACTGCACGTGCTATCCGTGACAATGTTAAAATGATGCATCGAAAAACAAACGAAAAACTTGACATAACTATTGATCTAATGGTTTATAGCATAAAAATGTAATTATAAGAATTGAATGCTTCTTTTTATAATTTTATACGGTTGTAAAAGCGTTGATCGTGTGCACATTTTAAATATAAAGCGCTTCTGCGCTTCATACAAAAAATGCTTCGGTCAACGCTTTTAAACCCCATTAAAATTTTAAAAAGATGCATTCAATTCTTAAATGAAGACATATTTGCCATTCTTTAACTATTCTTCCTTCCCAGTTAAAATTTGAATTTTGAAACCTAATTTCGTTTTACATCTCACAGGTTTGACACAGTGTTGGCATTTGGGAAAAGTTTTAGTGTGGAGTCTAAGAAAAACAGACTCTCCTATTTGTTAACATTTAAAGTCATTAGAAATTATATAGTGTACAGAATATAACGTTTAAAACATTATTTATCCATTGTGGAACCCAATTGAATAACAAAAATGTCGGAAAGCATCGCCTTCGTTATGTTAACTTTTGTTGCGAATTTTAGTGTTTAAAATCAGATTATGATTAAGATCTCAACCCTTCGGGTGAATGGCTTCCCTATAAGGCATGGTTTTATCATTAAGAGAATTGATACTTTGTTTCTCGTGACTTTCTACATAAAAGTCTGACCATATCCTTCTTTTTTTTAATTTACATTGATTTCAAACTATTTTGTAAGACATAAACGTATTCATTTCCTCTGATAGAGTAAAAGCGTCTGATAATGCTTGTGTGTAATGAGCCATATACCTACTTATTTCATTTATTCGTATTTTATGCTGATAGCTAGATAGTTAAGAATATCTCGTCCACTCACCATTGTGTACCTCTTCTGCCTTTCCACTGTGATCCATGCACTGATAAATGGCACATCCGTCATGCCAAAATTTATTGACTGATTTACATTCACCATTAAACGCACAACCTGTACATTGAAATTTATATCACTTTAATATTTTAGTCATACATAATTGTTTTTTTATAATAATAAAACAATTTTTGAATTAACTTTTACAGTGACTTTTTCAGGCCAACAGTTTTAATGTTTGGACTGATTTCGATCAGATGACCGTCATATGTTGATGAAGGGTCTGGATGGGGGTTCTTATTTTATAGAAGCAATTTATTTTGGACGTAATTTAAGTTCAATGTGAGTCATTCCTCAAAGATCACTTCCAAGGAAACTCATTTGGCCTACAAATAACCAATAACCAAATCCCATGACTTGGAAAAACAAAGACCACGAGTATCTTAAAGGTAACATGTAATTCAATAGGTGGCTTCTCTGAGTTCTTTTAAAATGATTTATCTATCAATTGTACATTCCAAGCCATTGCAAATTAAAATATTTGGAAAATAAAAGTACAAATGCACATAAATATAGAAAAATACGTATCTGGTATTTGGTATCAAATTGAGTGAGCAGTCAACGCTTTCTCATAAAATGTGCCATTATTTTAACAACGAATGCAGAATTCATCCACAAGAATAACATTTTTTCAAATCATATATAAGATAATTATTTAACCGATGCTTTTTCAAATGAATCAATAAGGTTGAAAAATAATAATCACATTCCGTTCGTTCGGAAAAGGTTATTTAACAGATGAAGAGTATATAAGAATCAATTTAGCAAATGAGATGTGAGTAAAATCGAAAGTTCACCAGACAACTAAAATTGCAAATATTTAAAACGAAGTAATAATCCAACCTCGTTTCGCTTCTATAAAACAACAACATTTTATTGTATTTTAAACCATTTAGATTTCGTAAACTTCGAATTTCGTTTTGTCAATATGCACAAGATTTCCCAAACCGAGAATCAAATTCTAAAATATCCTTTAGTTGCGCGGAAGACAAATAGCGTAAGGAAGATACTAGTTTGAAATTATATAAAGCGGGAAACCTGATTATTACCTTTAGAAATGAGCGATAAAGTATAGCATGTCCCTACTATCTGACATTCGTATGTGTTACAGTTTTTCTTGAACTGGTCGCCAACTCTCCAGCAGTTACCTTCCTCGTCTTTACAGCCTTCATTGAATAAATATATTATATATTGACAATTATACAACTGAGGAATCAAGTTTTATGTTTATCATTTTTGCCTATTTCTGGATCAACCTTCCAACGGAACGGTCATAGCCACATATTTCGGCATCCACAGATACACAAATACATGAGGAGTTGTGTTTTCAAATGATGTCTAAAAGAATAACCAATATAATTGTAAGAAATCAGAAGAATTTTTTGATAAGTCTTCAACGTTTTGTAGCTTTGCAAAGCTAAAGTAAAGATTTGGCGTGAATCTTATTATTTCGTTACTCTTACAATGACAACAGCCTAGTTCAGATAAAACAGTTATGTTTTTTATCGTCATTAGTAGATATTTTTCATGTCAATAAATATTTCAAAATACTCATTGCGCTTATTAGGGCTGTGAGATGCATTTTCTGTATTTTTCGGGCATCATTTTTTTTTATTGCATTTGAATGATAAATTCAAATTTTCAACAAGGCTAAGGATTGACCAACAGAAATCTTTTTTAAAATATGTTTTGTCTTTCATTTGATAAAATCCCTGAGGGCTCCCAAAGATTTGCAAGTGTTTTATCATCCATTTATATTCTGTGTTCATTTAGATAATAATGATATTATATTAGATCACTCATCAAAGTGACCATGCTAATAATTTGGTATGCCAGACTACATAAGACTCACCAGTGGCGCTCGAATCAACAAAGTTTGAAAGACATACCAAATACGAATTGAAGAACATTAAAACCATAGGTTCCATTGTAATCTTATATTGATTTTATAAATAATTGTTTTCACTCTATCAAACATACCTCCTTCTTTCAGTCTGTAGATAGGAGTGTTGCCTATAAGCCTGACATGATAAGTAAAACATCCCTCTGTCCATATAGTTCCAACATTTTTACACTGTCCTTTAAACATCACACCTAAAGGGATAACATTATATAAATTTTATATTTTCATTAAATCATTAATTTTGTTGACCTGCGTTTTAGGCATTTCAGATTGTAACAAATACAAAACAAAACTAGGTGGAACTGTTTTATTGGAGTAAAACTAATGGCTCCATACTGCAGAAGTCACCCCTGTAAATAAAAGGCCGAACAGACACATTTTAGTATTTAAAAGGTATTTTCATGGCAAAAGGAAAATAAATATTGCAAATGGGTAGGATTCTTTACAGTTTTCATTATATTTAACAGGTATGATCTGATGGGGAGGGACTAGATAATTTTTAATTATATAACTAGTATTTTATGTGATGAATTAAAATACCATATCCTTTTCTTTTCTGTTACAACTTCGTATTGTTGTTTGACAATGAAATCAATATTACCTTAAACATAAAAATATAAAAATAAGGAGGTGTGGCATAATTGCAAAATTGATAACTATCCATCAAGGACAAAATAACAAGGTGTAAAGTGTGTTTACTACCTTTAAAGTGCACACTCAGGGAAATAACCTTTTAGGGTTGACATTATACAAATGCTGACTTTTGAAAAACTGATATTCACTGAGGCCAACGACCGAAGTGAATATCAGTTTTTCAAAAGTCAATTAAACCACATATTTACCGAAACAAAAGACAGTATTTGTTTTATTCCATATTCCGAGAAAGTACCGAGAGAAATGTATGTAATAAATATTAATTACCAAAACCAATTGTACATCAAACGATTTTAACATCATTATACACGTAAAAGCACTATATAACTCTCGAGACGATTGTTCGAGCATTGGGTTTTGGACACAATTTTCCGACATTTTCCACATTACTTGAAATGTAGTCATTTGACTGCATTTGAAATGTAGTTTGACCGAGTTAACTCGTTTTTATTGGTTTTCCTGGACGGCGCGATCGTTGATGACAGAGCAACATATTTCTTAACACACATGATCGTAAGATTATATTTGATTTTTATGTACACAAATTATATTGATGATAACAAATGCTATGTGTTAAATAAACAAATTCGGTGTCCACCAGTCTTGTGGGGCTGTCGGCTATATATATATAGATTGAAGAATTTTATTGATATGCCCTAAGAATAGTTTAGTAGAGTTGATACATGGGAGTTGCATCGTATTATTGAATTATGGACGTATCTGAAGTTTTTCATACCTCGTACAACAGCTTCGTAGAAACCATTTCCACACCTGTAAGTTGTACAAGGATCTTCTTTTGACTGCCAACGGTCACCATGATCATAACTTATTCCATTCATATAACATGGACAAATAGGCTTACAATGTCCAGCTTAAAACATTCAGTTAAAATAACATCCAAATTATAACATTAGTGAACTTGCAAAATAATGTTAAATTACATCAAATGCAAAGAAGAGAGAATTAAGATTGAGCTAAAAAGTAGGTCAACACCGACATAAGTTCATGTGCTTAGTCTAGTACCCGTCCGGTATTTGAAAAGTTCGACAATATTTTTATATTCCAAAGTCAAACTGAATATATACGGATTTAACCAACCTACAAGTCAGGATAAGTCGTTTGTCCCTGTTATATCTCTTTTCTTGCTCTTTTGTTTCTATTGAGGGGGTCCTACAGAACGTGAGGAAAATAACCTTTCCTCCTTTTGAATCGATTGGACATTAACTTTTCATGAAGGCCATAATTGTATATAATTATTAGAAAATCTGACACTTTTGCAAAGCCTCTTTAAAAAATATCGACGACCCATATATGTAATTATATTTTTGAAAAAAAGAACGAGATAAACTTTATTTTGGCAAAGTATGATAAATTTATTTCTATTTTTTTTTTATCCCCCAAACCCCTCAACATTAAGGTCCAAATAAGAAAACTAGTGTAGACCTGATCATCACAGATTAAACAAGAATGTGTCCATAGAACACGGATGCCCCATTCGCACTATCATTTTCTATGTTCAGTGAAATTGGGGTCAAAACTCTAATTTGGCATTAAAATCAGAAAAATCATATCATAGGGAACATGTGTACTAAGTTTCAAGATGATTGGACTTCATCTTCATCAAAAACTACCTTGACCAAAAACTTTAACCTGAAGCGGGACAGACGGACGAACCTACGAACGAACGGACGCACAGACCAAAAAACATAATGCCCCTAAATGGGGCATAAAAAAGAATGAACATTGTAATGTCTTATTAAAGATAGTTGTCTAATTGGCTAAGCAAAAACATTACTAACTCATATTATAACTGTTTGTCTGATTGGCTAATAAAAAAACACTGCAAATGTCTGCTAACGGTCTAATTGACTATATCAAACATTACTTTTATAGTCCTCTGGCGTGTATCACTTGTACTTTGCTTAGTATTAATAAAACTAGTACGAATAATGCGGTTGTAATGAAGGATATTTTGGATTTACTTTAATTTTCCTGAAAAACGAGATAAAACCCCTATTTTGTAGCATGTTCAATCACTTATTACAAAAACATTTATAAACATGTTTTAATGCGTTATAGAGCATAACTCAATAAGCCTTAATATTGATAAAATTAAGTCCACTTTTATTTGGCACACAAATTGTATTCTAAAAAATTACACAGGTATATCAATATTTGGTACTTGTGAAAGTATTGCACTATTTCTTAATCATTCAACATATTTGATGAATTGAAAAGGAGAGTCAAAATTAAGCAATCAAATGAAGTAAAATTATATAACTCTACTTACGAGCAGATGAAAAAAAAAGTTCTTTATGGGCCTTTTCTGAACTGGATTTGGACAGACCTTTAGCGAATTTGGACAAGGTATCTTTTGAATTGTAACCAGATCTTGAGTTGTACTTATAGCCTTCAGAGTTGGCTCGTCTCCAGTTATATCTTTCTTTTGAGTTATAAACAGATTTTGCTTTCGAACTTAGAGACTTATAATAATCACTTATTGATTTGTAGCCAGAATTCCACTTTTGTCCAGAATTTGAACCATAACTTGATTTTGAGTAACTAGACTTATAATTGTTCCCGTAAGAAGAATGCGAGTTAGCAGCTGTTATGGATAACAATAGTAGTGCTACAGTAACCGTCATCGTACACAGAACACTGCCACTGGGTCATTCTGTAATGTAACAAAAAGAAAATTAAAACATTGTATACAGAACACAGCCACTTGGTCATTCTGTAACGTAACAAAAAGGAAATTAAAACATTGTATACAGAACACAGCCACTGGGTCATTCTGTAACGTAACAAAAAGGAAATTAAAACAATGTATACAGAACACAGCCACTGGGTCATTCTGTAACGTTACAAAAAGGAAATTAAAACGTGGTATACAGAACACAGCCATTGGGCCATTCTGTAACGTAACAAAAAGAAAATTAAAACATTGTATACAGAACACAGCCACTGGGTCATTCTGTAACGTAACAAAAAGGAAATTAAAACAGTGTATACAGAACACAGCCACTGGGTCATTCTGTAACGTAACAAAAAGAAAATTAAAACATAGTTTACAGAACACAGCCACTGGGTCATTCTGTAACGTAACAAAAAGAAAATTAAAACAATGTATACAGAACACAGCCATTGGGCCATTCTGTAACGTTACAAAAAGGGATTAAAACAATGTATACAGAATATAGCAACTGGGTCATTCTGTAACGTTACAAAAAGGGATTAAAACATTGTATACAGAACACAGCCACTGGGTCATTCTGTAAAGTTACAAAGAGGAAATTAAAACATTGTATACAGAACACAGCCACTGGGTCATTCTGTAACGTTACAAAAAGGGATTAAAACAATGTATACAGAACACAGCCACTGGGCCATTCTGTAACGTAACAAAAAGAAATAAAAACATTGTATACAGAACACAGCCACTGGGTCATTCTGTAACGTTACAAAAAGGGATTAAAACAATGTATACAGAACACAGCCACTGGGTCATTCTGTAACGTTACAAAAAGGAAATTAAAACATTGTATACAGAACACAGCCATTGGGCCATTCTATAACGTAACAAAAAGAAATTAAAACATTGCATACAGAACACGGCCATTGGGCCATTCTATAACGTAACAAAAAGGAAATTAAAACAATGTTTACAGAACACAGCCACTGGGTCATTCTGTAACGTTACAAAAAGGAAATTAAAATATTGTATACAGAACACAGTCACTGGGTCATTCTGTAACGTAACAAAAAGGAAATTAAAACATTGTATACCGACCACTGCCACTGGGTCATTCAGTAACATAACAAAAAGGAAATTAAAATATTGTACACAGAACACAGCCACTGGGTCATTCTGTAACGTAACAAAAAGGAAATTAAAATATTGTACACAGAACACAGCCACTGGGTCATTCTGTAACGTAACAAAAAGGAAATTAAAATATTGTACACAGAACACAGCCACTGGGTCATTCTGTAACGTAACAAAAAGGAAATTAAAATATTGTACACAGAACACAGCCACTGAGTCATTCTGTAACGTAACAAAAAGGAATTTAGATTATTGTACACAGAACAATATTTGATTCCGTTTAGCGTCTACATAGTAAATCAAACAAATATTACGGCAATTTTGAACAGAAGAAAGCACTGTTTGTTTTCCGTTGTATGTATTTTAATCTAACTATCTGCTGGATAAAAGTGATTTATCTGACTTTGAATTATTTCACCAAAAGCGAAAGTTCCATGTAAGAACTGAAACAAAATGCAGGAAATAAATTGGCCAGCCAAGAAACAAATGAAAATATATATTCCATCAGAAAAAGATCATCCGGCCCCGCCAAATCATAAAAATCATATGTCGTTCCCTTACCGTGACTAATCACAACCATAAGAAGATCTGATAAATGATGGTCTAAATTCCTATTAATTGATTTTATCATTGTGAATGACAATCAGAAACAGCATATTTTATCGCCTTTGAAGGTTAATCTAACAAACAAAATCAGAAACATTAAAAAACAAGACAGCTGTCGTTGTACAGTATATGTGGTGTTCTGCTGTTGCATCAATTGTTCCCTAGTAAGTACACTGCCCTTTCACAACATCCTTGATGTTTGTAATGTAATCATATATACCTAAGTCTATATCGTACAAACAAATACATATCTTTGCCATACACCTAGAATGTTGAACAAGAAATCAGCTACTTCAAACCATACAAGTATGATATGTGACCGTCAAATTGGGTGTTCCGAAGTCAGAAGTTTAAATGAAATTCTAAAAGAATATTTAATCAGTTACGTCACTATTTGCCTTTTTTCTTAGAAATTGATTTACTGACTCCTTCAATAAAAATTTCTATTCTTTAAGATGTTATGTCCATAATAATTTGATAATTCTATATAACAAGTCTTCTTCAATATTTTTTTTCCAGAATTACTATATGATAGATTGATTGACGCGAAATGTTAAGAGGCAAGTATTATATGAATAGTGAGGATTTTAATGGCTCATGGAAATTTCCGGCTTTGGACGAGACCGAAACTGTTGTTTGAATTTAAACATGCTGTCTCACAACGCAAGTGCATTTATTACCCTACTCTGACGCATTATTCAGACTTAGTTCAGTTTAAATAGTATTTATTATTGAAAATACTATGACGGGAAAATACCAATATATAGCAGTCAAATTTTGGATTCGGATACAAGTATTGAAAAACTTTTATAAGTCGGTCTTCTGACTAAGTTACAACCGCCTGTTCTTTCCCTTGTTTCTGAATAATGCATGATGAGCGAAAAAGTCTTTGGGCTGACCATTTCAAAAAATGAACCCACCACCTCCCGCACTTAAAGCGAGTACACTATCACAAAACTACAGAATTACTGAAAAAATGTCTATACATTCATTTATGATTATAAGATGTTCTATTCATATAAAAAAAACACAATATTAGAATACAAAATGAATGTCACTAACTATTGTATATTTCTGAAATTGTCACTGTAATGCACTGAGAGGCTAGATATAGGTGAGTTACAAATTGGCAGTGCATATATTCCCCAATCTGTATATATGAGTTAAAAAAAATAGTGTAATGAAAAAGTTTTTTTTTTATTTTACAACTGCAAAAAGCTCTCATAAAACTTCAAGTAGAATCGACCAAAATCAAGAAAACTGATTAACACCTACATAATCTCGGTTATAATATTTTATGCAAACAAAAGACCTGTATTTTTTCCTCTATGTTATCAATTTTTAGTACAATAATCGTTCAGCTTAAAAAAGCTAATAGTAAATATAGACAGAAAGCAAACAGGTCTCTTACATGACAACAGATGGTGCATCAAAAGTACCCATAATAGCCATTTAAAGTATTAGCAGATAACTGCATACGCACAATACATTGGGTATCACTTCTAGCAAAATCGCTTCACTTTTAGAAATTAAATATTGTTCAAAGGAGAAAAAAAAATAAGGACACACCCACTTAAGCGAAATAAAAAATTTGAAGTTTGAGCCATCTTCAGAAATATATCACCAAGTGATTTGTATGTTTTAAAAAGAAATGACATTAGTTCTAGGTCATATTTTGGTTTTTGACCTCAATGATGACATTGGTGTATTATGATATGAAATTGCAATATTTTCATAAACCTATAGAGAAGCTGACACATTACACAGACAATGTTGGGTCGGATTGGAAACATATAAATTCTTAGATTAAAATTTCTAAATTGCAATATTCTTTTAAACTCATCTGAATTTGCAGTTTTAATAAGTTTCAGACAAGTATTTGCTATACATTTACATTCTTTAAATTATCTCAATGTAAGAAACTTTGTAAGAGGAACAGACAATTATTTTCATGTCATTGTTAGCCGCTTGTGTCTATTTTATTGAATCTTTTCATAGTAATGATAGATTAGTTATTGTAGATTCAGACTCTACTACTCATCAACTTATAAAAATAAGAAGATGTGGTATGATTGCCAATGAGACAACTCTCCACAAGAGACCAAATGACACAGACATTAACAACTATAGATCACCGTACGGCCTTCAACAATGAGCAATGCCCATAACGCATAGTCAGCTATAAAAGGCCTCAAAATGACAAATGTAAAACTATTCAAACGAGAAAACTAACGTCCTGATTTCTGTACAAAATAATGAAAAACAAATATGATATACAGCAACAAACGAAATCCACTGAATTCCTGACTTTGGACAGGCACATACAGAATGTTGCGACGTTAAACATGTTAGCGAGCGCTCAACCCTCCCCCTAACCTGGGACAGTGGTGTAACAGTACAACATATGAACAAACTATAAAAATCATTTGAAAAGGGCTTAACTCATCAGATAGATACACAGCAAAAACAAGTAACAAAAACACAGAGTGGACTTGGCTGAAAATATATTAGTTCCGATGACTTTATAAATCATATAATAATTTATAAATGTCAACTTGACACATTCCCCATTTCCATTCTCTATTTTATTCGCATTGCGACCTAATATACAAGTTTCCTCCTGAAGATGAAGGAGGAGTTGCGTCATGAAGTGTATTCTGAAAGGTTTTAAATGAGACATAATTCAGGAACTACTCAATGGAGAAAAAATCATTCATGCTATCAAATGTGACACATCATAAAAATATAGATATAAGATAAGGTATCTTTTTCTTCCAATTAAAGGGCCCACGAAGAGAAAAGTAATTTATTACAATGATTTTAATAATTGACACAAATAATTTGGATAATCATATATAAATATGAATATAATCAACTAAATTTTGATATCTGAAGCCACAGCCAGACCAACTCATATATATTTAAGGAATGACTACAAATTTTTTCTGTCTTTGAAAAAATAGCATAAAAATGTGGTGCACACTGAATAACTCGCGTAGCGGTTTATTTAAAAGTACGCACCACATTTTAGAGGTTATTTCGAATAGACAAAAAAACAATATTACTGTCAGTCCTTATAATTTAATTCTAAATTCCATTTTTAAGGAGTGAATCGTGAAAAAACGTTGATGACGTCACGGTCACATGATAAAATTATGTCTATGAGCTGATATACAAAAAACTTTCAGCCAATCAGAAGACGTGTTACATCCAAAATTAAATCATTTATCATAGATCTCTTAGTAACTCTTTTCTCTTAATATGTAATTTGACAAAATATAGTTTTAATTGGACAGAGAAGTTGGAACATGCAGCCAAAGCTTCTTTCCTATAAAAACCCCTAACAACCCTGTTTGCAGGGGGTATAAAACAAATGTCACCAGCTCGACCTCCACAAGGATATGATTGAGAAAATAGTTTAACACAGTCCTTTTCATGGTATTTCCACATAGGAAGCCCAACCAGAAGGATCCTTTTATACTGCAACTAGTTGTGTTTATTTCCTAAATATTTTGTGCAATGTAAATTTCATCATGGATCACTTTTCCGGCACAATCAGAGATTTATTTAGGGATGAAAATAAGTTTGAAATTTGTGTTACCATTCAAAAAGCTATCAATGTATTGATTTAAGTTGCAGTATAAAAACAATGTTAGGTCAATGTCAGAAAAATGTAAACTTTTTTGTATGAGACTGAGGACCTGGGGAAAGGTGAGGTTCTATCTCAGTCACTATAAAAAAATAGGGATAAGGGGAAGTTTCCATACAGAAATGCGTCAATTGTTAATTGAGCTATCAGAACCTGGTAAGGAGCTTGGTGATATAGATACATGTCCAATTTTTAGGTTTGCCATGCAGCAACTTTTATTTTTCTGATAGTTGAACATTTTATGTTTTGTATAAATAAGCAACACTCTGTGTGGTTTGCTAAATAAATCATAGCGTTTATGGTAATGAGTTATTATTCAAAATAAAGGGGAGAAAAATATAATAAAAAAAGAGGGAAAAAATTACTGTAAAAGGTAATTGGGTCTTTTCATTAAATTAAATGTATGTGCTTTAAAGGATTACGTAAATATCACCACACGCTTAAAAAACTGATATTATATAACAGCTGCATGTTATATAAACCTTAAAGTATCGATATACATTTAATTTAAAACTTAATTATAAAATGCATGACTGTATTGACAATATCAATGTAAATAAATATATATGTATATAGTCAGCCAAAAAATGCAGACATTGAAAGACGAGATTTTTTGTATGCAGCAAGGATCGATCACATTCCTTGCACATCGTGCATATAAGTCAAGACGAGTCGGTGCACTAAATAACACCCCTAAATGTATAATACTATTGGTGTTTTTCAGACTTTTTAAAGATAAATAGATACTCCTTTCAACTGAATATTCATGTCGCCTTCTTGGGTTCGTGGCTTGTTTTATAACAGATTTCCAATTTGTTGCCATTAGTCTACGTACCTTGGCCTAATGAATTGAATTAGTCGTGATGAAAAGGATCATATTCTGTGTATTTTTTTCCAAATGATAGATAGAGGGATACTTGTGCATATGGATCTTATGTAGGTATCAATTTCTGCGGAAATCGGGAGAATTACGTGATAAATAAAAATCACGATTTCTATCATTTTTCAACACCAAAAAATTTCATGATCTTGACGAAAGTTTCAAAGTATGGTGTTAAGAGTCTTAGTATACTTACTTAAACCTTGAGGAACGTGTCTAACCACATTCAAATTCAAAGGGTGGCAATAACTGGTTTCATTAGGTTTGTTCGTCAAATCACGTGCAAACGAAATTTTATCATATGCCTTCAAAATAAGCATACAGTAATACAAACGTGAAAACTTATTATTATAACAATTTATCTTATTTTAGGAAATAAACTGCAAAATATGCTTTATTTATGCATCAAGGAATCCCTGATTTTTTTTTCAAATACATTCAACGGGAATGATTGTGGAAAGAGCACAAAAAGGGGCATGAACATTCATTTTCTTTCCTTGTTTTATTTTCAAAAAATATATTTAATTATATAACGTCCCCCTAAAAGTAATCAATTCAATTAGATCCGATTTCGTTTTATTTCCCAAAGAATGTTTTCAGAATATATTGAATGGAAAACTTCCAGAAAGGGAAAATAAAAAAAAATGTGACACGTTGATCAACACTTTGACCAGTAAGAGCAGATACCTTGATAGTGTACTTATTGTTGATAATCCTGAGTTTATCAAGCATGCAAAATGTACTCATAAAAAAACTTATACATAAAAAAGCTAATAATAACAGTCAGTATTGATACAAAAAAAAATTGAGACAAACGAGATAAAGTTCAATTGTGCTATCACAACCTATTTCATAACTTGCACTGTTTCTCAGATAACCGTGTTCTAATGAAGCTGACTTTAATTAGCGTAATATTATTCTTTAGTTACATCAGCTCAATAGTTAATTTAAAGCTATGAATAAAAACTAAATCGTTGAATTTGTTTTTAATTTTTACTTATGTTTATACTGATTTATGAGTTTTCGTTTCCACCAGATAGCAGAACACATAGAAATCATCGGTCGTTTGCCTTTGATCGCATTGTCTGCATGTTGGTCGTGTTTGTTCGTTATCCATATGTTCTTGTAAAGCCGTTGAAAAATATATATTTACCATTTATAATAATGTTTCTCATAGCCATGATTCAAACCGCTCGGTGGTCTCGCGGTAGTGTTTGTCTCGAATGCGGGAGGTCGTGGGTTCGAACCCCGGCCGGTTCAAACCTTAAGACTTTAAAATTTGTATTTGCTGCTTCTCCGTTAAGCACGCGGCATTAAGGAAAAGGGCAAAGACTGGTCGGCTCGGAGTCAGAATAATGTGTCCGGTTAAGGTGATATGTCTTCCTGTGGACTGTTACCTTATGAACTAGCACGTTAAAAATCCAACTCAGCGTGTCGGTCTAGCACAAAGCAGGGTTAATATTCATATTACATTAACATGTTCTCGTCCTGAATATGCATATTAATTTGCCGCTGGACTTTAGGCAGCCATCCATCATCACCATCATCATAGCCATGATTCAAATATTCTGAACAACAAAAACAAAACGATTCCAACTAGAGATTTTCTATTACAGTAAGTGTAGTTATGCTTTGTTCAATGATAAATAATTTTGACATTTCCTGTAGCCAAATAAGGAGTTTCGATGTTGTTGTATGGGTATAGTTCTATTAACCGGTAAATCCTCCTATAAATTAAGTGACAGAAATAAAAATAAACTATAAATGCTATCTCATAGGTATTAAAGATGTACACCTTGACTTCTGGGGATATCTATTTAGATCAAACAGAGAGTTGTAGTAATAACGAGTGGAATCTTAATCTCCTCTTTAACAACTAAACAGGAATTGCCTAAATTTGAAGGTTGTATATAATTAAGTGACATATAATTTTCAATTATTATGATTTATTTTTTTACGTTTATCATATTCAAACATAGACTAAGCAGTATATTGCCAAAATGAAATAAGAAACTTTTTCATTACTTTAGCAAGCCACATGAGTCTTCACTGAAGACTCCAACTATTTATTTTTAATTATTAAATGAATGTTTGTCATAAATCAATGAGACAGCAACCTAACACAAACAATAAACAATAAACAAACAAAAACATCCAGAGGTAATCATATTAATAGTCTTGAACAATAGACTGGTGTCGATACTTGCTCATATTTTTATAACTAGTATAGTAAATATTCGTAACAATAAACAATGACAATAAACAACAACTAAAAAGATTGGATTCGATAACCAGGTTGAACTTTTCAATATTTGGGAGAACTGATAAAAGACTTTGGAATAATCCTTAAGGCACACTGTTTAAAACCAAAGGTTTATTATTAATTAATTAATTTATTTATTTATTTATTTATTTATTTATTTATTTATTTATTTATTTATTTATTTATTTATTTATTTATTTATATCCTTTGCATGCAATTCCTGCTCCTCTATTTGTACCGGTCGTGTAGCTTTTAAACATATAAATAAAGGAAAAGAACCATGACTAGATCTAGTACTGTAAATTCAGAAATTATTGCGATGTTTTTATTATTGCGAAAAATGCGACAGGGTTATAATCGCAATAATTTGAACTCGCATTTTGAAATGTTTTATATGAATTAAACAGGATTTTTCTCAATATCACAAAAATTTTAGTCTAAAATGGCAAAATCGCAATAATAAATGCACGCAATAATTTCTGAATTTACAGTACTTGGATACCGTCAAACCGTTATACAATATCCAAACAAATCCTCTACCATATTGGTTTCGAAATATACTAAACAATAACCTTCAATTATTCTGACTAAAGATAACACAATGTCATTTTTAATAGTCAGACCGCCAGAAGAAATTAAGTATGCTAAACATTTACCTCCAAACCACAGGTCGGTCTGTTAGACAACGTGAACATCGAAATCAATGTTCGGCACTATAAGATTGCTACAAATGGTCCATTTCTTTATATGCTTTTGGGCGTTTTATTCCTATTGAATGACCTTAGAGAACCTGATTCCATCCATGGTTTCGTCATTCCTTTATAGAACGCTTGGTCTATTGATCTCAATCTATATTATGACGGCCTTATGTCGAAGAAGTTCTATTGAATAGGAACACC
This sequence comes from Mytilus californianus, assembly GCF_021869535.1. Taxonomy (NCBI): domain Eukaryota; kingdom Metazoa; phylum Mollusca; class Bivalvia; order Mytilida; family Mytilidae; genus Mytilus; species Mytilus californianus. The sequence goes on along the minus strand of NW_026262701.1, from coordinate 12,177,211 downwards.
TTGATAACATATTATATTTACTTATCTTAATCTATTTAATAGCCACACAATACTCTCTGTATCGCAAAAGACAACCAACTGTTTCTTATGCATCATTCACTTCAAATTATCGTTTTAAAGTTACATAAGAAGGGAATGGAATAGATTGTTAAAACTTTAATTTCCGACAAAAGAAAACATATTTTTAAATTTTATTTGTGGTTGAATAACCCACTTTCAATCATACGTAGAATTTATCATACGTTCCAGCAATAAATTTTATCGACTGGCTGTAAGTATTCTTGTGGGCACCAATTGCGCCCCTTTAACAGCAGACTTGTTCTTGTATTGTCATGAATAACAGTGTATGACAAACCTCAGTAAAAGAAGGTCTAAATGCCATTTAGTTGTTAAATTCAACAACACTTACCGTTACCTTGTGATATCTAATTTGTTAAATTATCAATAATTCTCGAAATCTTCCCAAAGGAACTTACTTCAAATAAATCAAGTATAAACAGCAATAACTGTCCTTTCCTAGATTTAGATATTTCAGTTTTAAATGGGAAACTCCACACATAAATTTACGACAAAAGGGACGATATTTTGTTCCCTATTGTTATTTTTTTTCTTTTTTGGACGGTGATGTTCCTTTGTAAATATCCCAACAATCGTCATGCCGGTTTCTGTGGTGAAATTTTGCATTTCAATGAACGTAATCCATGTATAACAAGTAAATTATCAACTCATAGATTTTGCTACCACAAAGTACATAAAACCTTTACTAAATTCTTCCATAGAGTGTACCTGTAGAATACTTATTACAAACGGGTTTTACGGTGATGTTGTTGATCGAGGCTGTAAATACGATCCGGGTAAGTCTAAAAGAGTACCAATTTAACATTGTAAATAGATCTATGAATATTGTCTTTTTATCGGTATAGACATTGATTTAGTTATCAATAAATAAAGGCTTAACTAAATAATGCTATTCACTTTTGAAGGTCAAACATTCTGTCGATACCTATATTTTGGCATTGCACAACATCATGTTTTTCTCTGACAGATGACGTCTTTACGCTAAAACCATTAGATGCTGGATGTGTACTGATTGATAGTTTAGTCTTAAATACATATTTTTTTATTAGTTCTTCTTGGCTTGAGCTAGCTTTCAAAGTCTGAGTACTATCAGATCTGTTCTTTGTGTCTTTAGTGTTTTGTTACTTGATTTTGTGCTTTGTATTCGTTCCGATGAGTACTATTCCAGGTTAGGAGAGGATTGGGCACCCGCAAACATGTGTAACCCCGCCACATTATATATGTGTCTGTGCCAAATCGGTATCCTGTAATCGTTGTTTTTACAATTTTTACAAATTTACAATTAAAAAAAAAATCAATATTCAATTCGAAACATTCATGTCCGGAAATGAATTCCGCTCATTTCAAATCCCGCTTCCGATTTTCTTAATTGATGACAGAGCTTTTCTTTTGCCTATCAGTATATAAATATTTTATTTATCTGTTACTATTTTATGTAAAGGATCCTGAAATGCAGATAAACACCATCCTGTGTGGATATCGATAATACGTGTCAATATATCGATCTTTGCAATGGCCTTTGATACTATCTCATCAGATGGTCTGTAAGTAGTTGATGGTATCGTCATAAATTGAAAACTAATTCAATAAAATATTTACATTTCAAATGGCCAAACATATACAAATCAAGTCTTTATAAATGCAACACAAATGTCTATCAATTTTTATTTCAATCCATATTGCAGTGCAGTTTATTCAGCATATTAGGTTACATTACATATATTTTATTTTGCATTTTATCTTTATTTGATACAATTTTTAAAATTTGCATTGTTTGTCCCCTTGCTTTGGATTAATGGGAGTAACAATGCTGAGATGTGTTTAGACGCCTATTGCCAGGAAACCTTCCGTTTTCTGGAATATATATAAAAATGTCTATGCGTCATGAGAAAGTGTTTGATTGTGGAGATAAAAACTCTTAGAATTGAATGGCCTGTCTATTAAAATTGTCCGAAAAATAAGGAGATGTGGTATGATTGCCAATGAGACAACTATCCACCAAAGCTAAAATGAAGTGGATGTAAGCAATTATAGGCAACCGTACGGCCTTCGTCAATTAAAAAAAACCCATACTGTATAGTCGGCTATAAAAGGCCCCGACATGAAAAATATGAAACAATTCAATTGAGAAAACTAACGGCCTAATTTATAACAAAACAATTTACGAAAAACAAATATGACAGACATGAATCAACGACAACCACTGAACTACAGGTTCCTGACTTGTGATAGGCACATAAAGAATGTGGCGGGGTTAAACATGTTTTTGAGCGCTCAACCCTCCCCTAACCTGGGACAATGGTCCAACAGTACAACATAAGAACAAACTATTAAAATCAGTTGAAAAAGGCTTAACTCATAAGAAGGATACAAATAGAAAAACATCCAACAAAACACAGAGTGGACGTGGACGGGTACTTATACATCCCAAAAACAAAAAGACACGAAGTACAGATCTGAGAGTACTTGCAGTTACTTTTTGTAAAGACGTCATTAACAGTCAGAGAAAAACATGACCTAGTTAAAAGGGATTCTCGGAAAATGTTAACGCGACGGAAGGCTCGCTTATGTGTAAAATGTTCAAAAGTGTTACTTTCTATGTTAATTTTATTTGAACGCCCTCTTTCGATTCATGGTCTTTTCAGGAATTGTTCTAATAAACATATGTAATCATAGTAGTCTAAGTAACCCAAAGATTAAATGATTAAAGAGTATATAAAGGTCATTTTAACATATATTTTTTTCCAATTTACTTCTCAGTGTCTGTATGAATTTCAGCATTTTAGTACGTGAGTACAAAGATGCATGAACATCAATTTATACAAATGTGCATTTTTTTTTCAAAATTGACTTAGTCATTATGTATCCTTGAAAATTCAATCACATTATGTGTAATATCCTGAAGGTTTATATCAGTCAGTTTTTTATTCTTATAGGACATACATATGTTGCGAATACTGATTCCTTTGTATCTGTTTTATGTATTTCTTTCATTACACATTCTAAATAGAGTCATTTGCTTGGCTGTTTGAATGAACGCCTACGTAAAAGTAAAAAAAAAATAACTGGTCTAATTTTGATGTAAATCGAGTTCGATCAAATATCAAATGCAATTTAATTTTTCAAACGTATATAATCTGCATAACTGATCTGTATCAAAGGCGTATTTCTTTGATCTCAATACATGGAAATAAATTATGGAGATTTGCACTTTATGACATTACAATACATTAAGGTAGACACAATATGCCGCTGCTTATTTGTACTGCACGTGCTACAAATGTCTGGATGAATTGATATACGTCTTCGTCTTTGGTTTCATTGTATCTGTTCTTTACGTATTGAACCTTTTATATCACATTGAGCCGTATTTTTTTTTTAAATGTCAACTTGGGCGGTTCGGTCTTGAACAATTAACACAGATTTAACCATTCGATCGTTGTCGTCAACATAGCCATTATAGTGGTTGTCAGCCTTTCTTCAAAACAATGATAAGGACAGAAACTTTGCCTTTCAACAGACAACACACGGACACCTCAAAGAGTTGTTGCAAGGGTTTTTTAATATGCAGAGAGTGGGACACACCCTTAACGAGGCATCGGATCTAACGCCCATTTATGACCAGACGCGGCTGCGTATTTATACATCCTGCTATAGATAAACGGAACCACTCTTTAGCTTGATTTTTCGTTACATCCTAAAAGTACTAGTGGGGATTACCGGTGCCTTCAATCTTTCCTCTTCTGACTTGTTGTACCCTTTATCTCTGACATTGAAATTAAATAGCTGTAAGATTTTCACGATATCAAGAAGTTTATTTTTAATGAAGTTTCGGTGATAGGCTGGATCTTTACAATTACCTACAAGTTTTACATGATTTCTCAAAATTATTGTGATCCTGCTCTCACATTTAATTTCTGACTGGACAAACTCAGACAAGAACAAAAGCAATACTGTATAGTCCACATTCAAGGGTCTTAAGTATCCCAATTTGTATTAAAAAAAATAGGCATACTTCTACGTCATTTGTCTCTGGTAGAGTTGTCTCATTAGCAATCATACCATATCTTCTTAGTTTTAAGTTTTATATAACAAATTTGTTATTTGAAAATAAGAAGATGTGGTATGATTGCCAATGAGACAACTCTCCACTAGAGACCAAATGACACAGAAATTGACAACTATAGGTCACCGTACGGCCTTCATCAATGAGTAAAACTAATACCGCATATAGAGTTAGCTATAAAAGGCCCCGAAATGACAAATGTAAAACAATTCAAATGGGAAAATCAACGGCCTCATTTATGTACAAAATAATGAACGAAAAACAAAAATGATAAACAGCAACAAACGACAACCACCGAATTACAGGCTCCTGACTTGGGACAGGCACATACAGAATGTTGCGGGGTTAAACATGTTAGCGGGCGCCCAACCCTCCCCAAACCTGGGACAGTTGTGTAACAGTACAACATATGAACAAACTATAAAAATCAGTTGAAAAGGGCTTAACTTCAGATCGATACAAAGCACAAAAAACAAGTAAATGTATGGTCATATACAATGTCATCTGGTAAATTGGTATTTTTAATTTGTAGTATGTACTACATATATAAACAAAATACAAATACTTAATACTTAAGCCTGATTTTTATGACTTGTATAGTAGACCTTAAAACTCCTTGTCAATATTAAGTTTTTTGAGCTTACTATAATCATGTTTACCACTACATATGATTCATCTGCTAAGGTTTACATTAGAAAAGTGAAAATAATAAATTTACATGCATACACACACATATAAGGGTTTTCTGGTCGATAATTCAAATTCAATATCATAAATATATAGACAAAATTACGATTTTATGCAACTATCCTTGTCACACTTTCGTTTGGTAGAAAGATTATACTTGTGAATGAAAAGTAAAAGCAGATTTGAACATTCAGTTTAAAAAAATATTGTTTTCTGTTCTCTGAGCTACTTTGAACGGGCATGTTCAAATCCTCTCACCAAACGGACAATTCTATAACCTGACATTTGTCTATTATCCCATACGAGGCAATTCTATCCACCAAAAGGGGGCTACCAGTTTTGTGTATTTCTTTCATTACACACTCTCAATAATGTCATTGACTTTGCTGTTTGATTGATGGATGGTTAATAACGTCAAATGGCAAATTTAAATGCATATTCAGGACAAGAACATGACAATTTGACATGAGTATAAAATTTACTTTGTACTAGACTGACACGCTGGTTCGGATTTTCAACGTGCTAGTTCACAAAGTAACCAATCCACAGGAAGACATGTCACCCTAATCGAACACATTATTCTGACTCCGAGCCGACCAGTCTTTGTTCTTACTTCTAAATGTCGCATGCTTAGCGGAGAAGCAGCAAATACAAATTTTCAAGTCTTTGATTTGACCCGGCCGATGTTTTAACCCCGACTTCCAGCACTCCAGGCGAACACGCAACAATGAGACCACCGAGGCGGTTTGGCTGTTTGAATGGTTGTTGGGCCAGTCAAAGAATATTAAAAATAGATCAATCAGGACCCCAGAAGGTGCGATAAATATTTTACCATATATCAGAAATTTGTAAACGAACCATGTGGTAAACATAAATAAATAAAAAAGAATGTGTTCATGGAACACAGATGATCCCGATTGTAAATATACGACAAATTCAGCAATTTTTTTTGATTTATAAAGGGATATAACTCGAGAACAGTGAAAGTGATTTGACCCAAATTCAAATTATGATCTGTGTTTGGTGGTAATAAGAATTGTGTATAAGTTTCATAACATTTGGTTCATGCAAAGTAAAATTAGATCGCGGCGGGAGCATAGATAGCAGCCACCAACACAATTAAACCAAGTATCCATAAATCAAAGTGATTCTATTTTTTTTATGAATATGCTTTCTCACTACAATTACTAATTAGGATTGCTGAAATTCCGTAGAACAAACAGCAACACAACATGTAAATGATATGAAGTACAAAATTACATATATCTCCGTACATTTTGGGGAAATAGAACTCCCTCAGCTCCGTTGAGGTGCTTTGTAATGTGCAGAAAAGGTGTGGTAATAACATATGTAATGGTGAACAATTATTCATTCCAGATAAGGTGAACATTATATGAGATAACTATGCATGCTCAAATCTAGTGAAAAATACTTTAAAATACATGTTAATTTCCTTTTATTTAAAGCTACGTTGAATATCACAATATACATTTAAGCAGATAATATTCTGTAATGTGATTGATTTTTTTCTATATTGCGCATTTATTAGAATTAATCGTTTTAAAGAACCAGAAATGGTAATTCATGTATACTTTGAATATGCATGACCTCTAACACATATATACATGAGTTCATGTCATGTAATAAAGGTATATTAATATTTTTTTTCGGAGTGAAGAGGTACTCGTAATCTCGTTAAAGAAATAAATCATTTGATTAATTCAATAAATAGCAATAGAAATTGGTTTTGCAGGTATATGATGCAAATCACTACAGAAACAATTTAAAAGAAAAATACAAACAAGAATAAGTATCCATGAGCGCGCGCGCACTATCTCATATCTAGGTTAAGTGAACCTTGCAATCGGGGTCAAAATCTTATTTGGTCAAATTATTTTAAAAGTTTACCTTACAAAAAAAACGGGTGTAATAAGTTTCAATTTGATGTTACCATAACTGCACGGTAAGCTACTAAAACCTTTACCCTGAGATTGTACTTATTTCTTATTATCTCATCATACAGTTTATTATCACATCATACAGCTTCAAACAGTTTCAAACATTCACATCATAATGCACATCTGTATTTAAGACCGGAAAACAAGCTGATGCTCCTCTATCTAGAGTCAAAGGGACTGAAAAATCAGAATCAAAAGAATGATTTCCAAGGGAGAAAAAAACTCAAAGGCCAAAAAATATGGTTAAACAAGTGTAGACAATTATTAAAAAGGACCTTCACTCAAAATTGAGACTCATCCCAGGTGCCATGGAAGGGTTTGCACGTTGTTCTTCGCATCAGAAGCCCGTCGAATTGCCCTTTTTTCATATCTTTTTCATAATGAACAAAACCAGTGTTGATTCTTCAATTGTTTACCTATGTGTTTTACTATTTAAACTCAAATTAGAATGCAATAATAGATCAAATATGCATGTACGCTTATGGACAGGTTAGGTCTTCAGTTGACTAAATATATAATATGCTAACATTAAAGTGTCAATCCTTTGCGGGTAAATTCTTGAAAGGCTCGTTTTTTTGTTGTTTTTTTTTAAAGTTTATCAAATATATGAACAAAATGGTGGTGTGGGGCGAACAACACGAGTCAGTTGACTAAAAGATGTTTTAATATAACGAGCCCTTCATCACACAGAGTTTCACAACAAATTCAGTGTTTAGCAAGATCGACCCATATTAAAGATAGAGTTTAATATCATCGATAACGTTTTTTGTAGAAATTGACACGTGTCTTTGATGAAATCAAAGCTTTCCGCACTCAAATATTCATTTCTTGAATTCATTTGTCAAGTTCGTTAATTTGCAATAGTAACTAAAACTGAGGAAAAAGCTCTCTATTTAGATTGCTTTACTCTTCGTTTCGGTTTGTTTTTTGATGGCCATTTTTAATATACATGTTGGATTTTTTTTTCAAGTGTAACTACTGAAGCTAGCTTTCCAAGAAGAGCTTCTATGCATCTTCCAATCTTATAAAACAAACTATATCCTTTCCATTCGAGTTATTACATGGCTACGTTGTATTCCACTGATTTAACAAGCTATACCACTAACTTCAAATTGAATTTGACCCCCCCCCCCCTTTTGCAGTATTTTTTCTTAAACTTGATGTTTTGCAATTAATGTCATTTAAATATTTTGATTTAACATTCAATAGTATCGATTGAAACTAAGACATAAACCTGTTCTAGATTTTTATCATGCACTTATTGTTAATTGATTATAAAAAAAAATTAAATCTCTTTAACTTCCCAGCACGTCACCACATCAATTATTACTTATTGTCAAATGTCCATAAAATAGTAACATTTTAATCACTGGTGTTTAAACAATAAAAATAAACAAAACTTACTGCCAAATATGAGATTATGCTACTATGACATCCTGAATATGTCTTTAAGAATCCTCCAAGGATACAAGTTGTGATATATAAAAATTTAATATACAAAAATATATCATTTGTTTGGTATATTGATAAATTCATCAACAAAATTGTATATTAGGGTGACAGATGTCTTTCCGTCAGTGGACTAATAGTTTTCGCTAGATTAGGCATTGTAATTGGTCTAGGATATGTAAAAATGAACAGCACATTCAACAAATGACGAAAGAAGATTATGAAAATGATATGTATTGATTTTATTTTAAAATATGTTAATATGGGCGGAAAAGTCCATTACAGAAAAAAGACAGTTCAGTACACAATATCGTACGGGTTTTCATGAAGCCATTAATAATTTTCTAAGATTTCCAGAAAAATAATTTGTAAAGGAAAATTAATGCAATTTTAATTGTAACTTTTAACATGTTGAATTACAGGAGATAGCTGATAGAACTGTCACAGAAGAAAAAAAACTATTACCATAATTGCCATCTGTTTTATGTGGAAAAGGAGGAAAGCATTAAGGGGCAAATTAATATAAAAAAAACTTTAAAATTGTATATCTTCATTTTGTATTACTTCAGAAGATTGTAATTGTAATAATTTTCAATGGTGTTTTTTTTTTTTTTGGGGGGGGGGGGGGAGGGGTACGTGTTTAAGGGGAGTATTACTTTGTATTATCATTTCTGTGATTTTGTAAAATCATCAAATTAAACATAGGTTACAATGATTACTTAAAATTATAAAGTCACCATACATGTTCTTTAATGTGTCCGAACTATCTAAGGTACAAGGTATGTAAATAATATCTAAGGTACAAGGTGTGTAAATAATATCTAAGGTACAAGGTATCTAAATAATATCTAAGGTACAAGATGTGTAAATAATATCTAAGGTACAAGGTGTGTAAATAATATCTAAGGTACAAGGTGTGTAAATAATATCTAAGGTACAAGGTATGTAAATAATATCTAAGGTACAAGGTGTGTAAATAATATCTAAGGTACAAGGTGTGTAAATAATATCTAAGGTACAAGGTGTGTAAATAATATCTAAGGTACAAGGTGTGTAAATAATAAAAAAAAACAATACTTTCACACTCCGAACTATACTAAGGTTCAAGGTATGTAAATGATAAAAAAAAACAATACTTTCACACTCCGAACTATCTAAGGTACAAGGTATGTAAATAATAAAAAAACAATACTTTCATACTCCGAACTATCTAAGGTACAAGGTGTGTAAATAATCAAAAAAACAATACTTTCACATCAAATGATAGACTAGTATTACTAGGTGCTTAACAACCTTGACTACACACGAGGGTCTCGCACGGTCGATGAGATTAGAGAATGGAAACGGGGGCTATTTCAAAGAGACAACAAACCGACCAAAGAGCAGAAAACAGCCCAAGGCCACCAATGAGTAATCAACGAAGCGAGAAAATCCCGCACCCGAAGTCTTGGCAACAGTATCGTAACTATATCATCCAAATACCTAAAATTGTTTGTATCAGATGTTGATTCGATGGGTCTTTGCTGATTTAAGACCATGGCTACAAACCATGACGAAATTTGTATATTTCGTAAAATCTCTGGATTTTCCTTGTTTTACATCAACTTTTTAGTATATTTTTAATTGTAAAATGCTTCTCTTAAAAAAATGTTTATGTTTCTTGGCTGCGCACGATGGTTTCTAATAGGAAATATGGATTGAGAACTACATAAGAAGGCGAATATTATAACGTTATTGAGACTTAATAACACAAAAATCTGGTGTAAATTAAAATTTATATTTCTGGATTGAATGCATTTCCAAACATTATGTGCAGATTTGAAATAGTTCTCAAAACATTTATTACGTTGGGTCAAAAGAGGGCCTTAATGCCCCTTCTTCAACGTTTGAAATGTTTATAAAATTTTAACTTCCCTTTGCTTTATTTTTGTTAAAGTTGCTAAAGTTGGTTTATTTGTCAATGAAATAGCCAAATTGGTATTATTTAAACCCTCTGATCAATGTGCCTGCTTTTGAAACATAATATTACAATGTCGGCATTATTGTTCCATTTTTCCAAATTTTTATGAGTAGTCGTTTTAAGTATCGGTATGCTGAAATGAATAAAGATCTTTCAATTGCCTACCTTTATTGAGTGTTCTTCCACTGTTCTGATATTGTTATTCTTCTGATAGTGTTAAATGAGTTGACATTTATTGTGCATTTTGATATGTATACATATAAGGTTTTTGCTACCTTGTTTACTCTGGATTGCAAAACTCTAAATGTTGTTTTACAGAATGATGTTTGGGCTTCGGTGGGCGAGTGTTCTGTGTAGGTCATTATCAAACTTTTTCAAAATAAAGCGGTGGAAGATGCCAATGGTACATTAAAAACTCATAAGTCGAAAAGAAACTGACAATGCCATGGTAACAACGAAAACGACAAAAAGACACAAAACACAACATAGAAAACTAAAGACTGAGCAACACGAACCCTACCAAAAACCGGGGTGATCTCAGGTTTTCATGTCCGGGAAAAGTTAGCAGATTCTTTTCCACATGATGAACCCGTCGAGTTACTCCAATAAAGTACGTTGATACGTAGTATTCAGTGATTATAGGCATCACGCAATTGTGGGTTGGTAATTGACGCTTATCTTACAGTTAGATATGTATATAGATATCACCAAATCGTAAACCATCGGTCGTGCAAATTGTCTAACCTATTAACTTGACCGAATGTGAAACTTGTTTTTCAGGACAAAGGAAAGACCAGACTGTTACCTGTAGAAATAACACAAACGTTGAAAAATTTAAAAAGGCATAAAAGTACAACACTGAAACATAAAGCAAGAGCAACATGAGCCCTTATAAACAAAAATAAAGTAAAGGGAAGTCAAATGATTTAAACAATTGTAGAAGGAAACAGACTTTGAACTCTCTAAACATGTTTAACCCCGCCGCCTTTTTGCGACTGTCCCAAGTCAGGAACCTCTGGCCTTTGTATGTCTTGTATGTCTTGTATGCTTTTTTTTTTTTTTTTTTTTGGTTCAATTCTATGTTTCGGAGTTTAGTATGACGTCCATTTTCTCTGAACTAGTATACATTTTTTGTTTAGGGGCCAGCTAAAGCCCGCTTACGGGTGCGAGATTTTCTCGCTGTGTTGAACACCCAATGGTAGCATTGAGTTATTTTCTGCTTTTTGGTCGGGTTGTTGTCTCTTTGACACATTCCTTGTTTCCATTCTCAATTTTATTAGATTGTATCCAAGTACTCTAACAGATCTTTGAAACTTTTTAGTATCCCCTCCTGCATCACATCGCCCCTATAGTCGGTAGTTTCACAATAACTCTAAAGCTCGGTTTTGATTGCTGATAAAATTGAAGTTAATAGTTTGGAAAGGTTTCGTTGAGCACTTGAAAGGAAGAAGGAGGAATATCCAGTTTTTCATCTTTGGTTGAAATTTTAAAGGAACATAGAATGGCCTGTGATTGTTCAGGTTTCCTTTTTGGTAAATGTTGAAATTGCTAACTCAGTATTTTCGAAATCATCGAAGTTTCTGGGGTAGGGGAATTGGGGCTTCATAAACCAAACTTCCGATCGATTCGTAAGCACGCAGAACGTTGATATGTCGATGCTTATCTTGTTTGCACATACACCTTTACCATTGCTTGTTGTTGATTTTATTCTTCACTAAGTGTATTGTAAAGAAGATTTTTGATAGTACAGTTGTTTAATATCTTCTACCATATATTTTCATTTTATTTAAGAGCTTGTCGTACAATGTAGCCGCTATTACAACCATTGTTGTTGAAGGGATGACAGTTTTGATTATGGAGGGGTAGAGTCATCTTTTCTTATATTCTTTTGTTTTAAATTTTGAAAAGCACATTAAATATATGGACAAAAGCTCCTTTGGATCTTTTCAGAATCATTCAGTCTATTTGTGCTTTTTAACCGGTTTTTAATTCTGAAAAGTGTTGCCAAAAAAACAGTACCCCAACCCTAGGCGAGTGTGTGTGAGCTGTTGATTCCCTGGCATGCCACCAATGGCCAAAGGTTTTGGAAACAAAAAATGAACATCTGTAAGGCCTCAACATCAAAATTTTAGAGGGCCATTGATTTATGGAGGACAAAATCTCCATTACAGTAGGAGAATCTGATTTTGAAATGTTGGAAATTCTAAAACGTTCAAACTTTTTATCTGTAAGTATTTCTTTGGTGCGTGTGTTCCGGTCTGTGAGGCGGAGGACAGGGTAAAGTGGAAAAGGGAGAAAGGGGTTGGAGAAAAGAGATCAAAGAAGACAATGAGGGAACTAAATACTTTTTTTTTCAAATCACGATCTTAAATGACAAAAAAGTAATGAACATGATCAAACGTTATCATTTAATTGAAAGAAACAGTTGTCTTTTTATGCAAGAAAACTAATTCTGAGGAAATGTTTTATTTCCTAAACAAACAAAAATACACTAAAGACACAAAGTATCGACCCAAGCTTCTCTCAGGTAGTGAAAGCTAGTTCCAAGCCAATAACAAGTAATAACAAAATCATATATCAAAGAAAAAATATCAATAATCACACATCGAATGTATTTAGTGTATAGACTTCATAAACAACATATATAAACATGACCTAGTGCGATGTCAAACTATAAATATCGACAGGATGCAATGTAGAACCGTAATTGAGCAACACATATTTCGTTAGTTTTTTTTTTTTTTATGATAACAAAATCAATGATAGTACCGATAAAATCAATATTAAAGATCTTATTACAGTGTTTAAGAGAGGCGAAAGATACCAAAGGGACATTCAAAATCATAAGTTGAAAATAAACTGACAACGCCATGGCTAAAAAAGAAAACGACCAACAGACTAACAACAGTACACAAAACACAACATAGAAGACTAAAGACTGAGCAACACGATCCCCACCAAAAACCGGGGCTGAACTCAGGTGCTCCGGAAGGGTAAGCAGATCCTGCATGTGGCACCCGTCGTGTTGCTCATGTAAGTACAAACCCGGCGATAAGTCTTATTCGGTAGGTCACATTCGGGTAAAAGGGGACGGGATTATAGTTACGACAATTGGAACATATCCGTCGTCATCTGTGAAACAGATATTCCGTACTCAACCAGCTCGTGATTGCGTCCGTGAAATTTACGCAGGGATTACTTCAACTTCACCTCTTCGAACTCTTGGTTTAATAGTTTCTTTTTGAGCAGCAACTCTCTATCAAGGAAATCATGATTGGAAATACAAGCCCTGGAATATCATGTCAAATGGGAGATATATACTTCATATGCAGGCGCTGTTAGAATGTAGCTACATAGAAATGGAATGTTCACAATTTGGAAGCTGAAATCATCTCTTTTGTCGTAAAGTTTTATTTTAACCGACCCTCCTTGTCAATTTCTAGATGTAAGTCAAGATATGAGGCAACTGTATCTGTTGTATCCTTTATCTTAAGTTCGATGTGATAAATGCGTTCAACATTGTCACCAAATCTTGAATTTTTTAATGAGAGAACATCATCTTTATAGCGGAAAGTGAAGTTAAAGGATACTGCTAAATTCTTTTCTTTCTTCCCGAGAAGTTCCTGTATGAAGTCAGCCTCATACGAATAAAGGAACAAGTCGGCGAGAAGAGGAGCACAGTCGGTCCCATGGGAATGCTGATTGTTTGTTGAAAAACACGTCCTCCAAACGTAACAAATATGTTATCAATCAAGAAATCAAGCATCTTGATAATGTCAGTTTCAGAGATTTTTTTTGTTTGAATCAGAGTGATTTTTTACAAAGTACGATTTATCCCTCCCTAAGACAAGATACATGTATCTACGTTGACCATTATATTTTTTATGAAACAAAGCAAGACCAACTCTTTCAATCTGTCTTTTCGTCGGGGATTGGGAATACTTGTGTAAAGTGTAGAAAAGTCAAATGTTTTGATACTATTGATGAAAGAGTCTTAGATCGCATGTACTCTAAAAGATCTTTGGCATCCCTTAGCATCCACATTAAATTGATAATCTTTTAGAATAAGTTTATTCACAGGATGAATAAGTTTAAATGGATAGAATCTGAAGGAGTAGGTTCGATAAGGCCCAAATATGTCTTATTTCTAGTTAAAATCGATAAGGCCCAAATATGTCTTATTTCTATTTAAAATCGATAAGGCCCAAATATGGCTCTTATTTCTAGTTAAAATCGATAAGGCCCAAATGTGTCTTATTTCTAGTTAAAATCGATAAGGCCCAAATATGGCTCTTATTTCTAGCTAAAATCGATAAGGCCCAAATATGGCTCTTATTTCTAGCTAAAATCGATAACGCCCAAATATGGCTCTTATTTCTAGTTAAAACCGATAAGGCACAAATATGTCTTATTTCTAGCTAAAATCGATAAGGCCCAAATATGGCTCTTATTTTGTAGCTAAAATCGATTAAGCCCAAATATTGCTCTTATTTCTAGCTAAAATTTCAAATTAGGATTTATTGACCAATATCACAATGAATCATAGCTGAAACAATGACTAAATAGGAATTTTGTCTTTTTGTTGAAAATTAGTCAAACATACCAAGTTTCATCACAATAAGATGTATTTTACAGACAATAAGGCCATGTTTATTTGTTAACGTTTTAACATGTTTAAACCAACAATTTCAACTATTTGGGCCTAAAAAATTAAATATTGCAAAAATTTGCTTTTTAAATGCCCTACTATATCATGTACATTAAGAATGCATTTAAAGCAAATGAACACTCATTTGATGAATTAGAATTATCATTGTTTATTAGAATGATTTAACATTCAATTTTATATGAACCTGTGTAAATGTAAATAGAGATTTTCAATTGAAAAGGGGGGGGGGGGAATGTATGAACATGTATTTTTTTCCACCAATTTAAAAAAAAAATAAGTTGTTTTGTTAAAAATAATTCTTCCGTATATATTTAATGTATTTTGAATAGAAAGAAAGCTACAAATATCATACCACAGGAGTATAAGATGGTCCTCTGCCATGTACGATTGAGAATTATAATTGGTAAATTTAGACTGTGAGACATATCTACATTTAAAATACATACAGAAGCTATAGGAAATAGAAATGTATTACTTTCTGCTCAGATGACCTATGTCTCTGCTGCATTTTATGTGCATGGGTTAATTGGAAATAAAGGGAACAAGTATATACGACATGTAGGTAAGCATGGATTATTTTGAACCATGCATAAATTGGGAGACTTGCAATTACTTGCAATAAGTACACACATTGCAATACAAATTTATTAAAGGGTAGCGTGACGCAGAATGTGACCGCAGAGGGTGTTGAGGCCGGTGGTCCCAAGCAGTGTGTTTAGGGCAGCACCCTGGTAGGGGACCAAGAAGGGGGTATAGAGATGTTAAGCCTCTTAGGAGGTCTGAGGATTTAGAAAATTTAAAAAAACAATTTTGATGTTAAAAAAATATGTTCCTCAACAATTTCTCTGTGCTGTTTTTCTTTCTTTAGAATTGTATGTAAATTGATAATAATATAACAATTGTAGTCTACGTATATGAGGCTGTTACGAGGATATGTTGACCTAAAAGAAGAATATTGACTAAGGAGGAAGTCCTAGTTGATATACTTCTTGAAGTTAGTATACCCCCATATACACCTGACACAATGGCTACAATTGTTATATTATTATTGCCAATTCGCCAGAATTAAAACAGAATTTATTTGATTTGCTGTTACAGCTGTTTTACAAAGTATTGAAGTTTTTAGATTTCTATTTTAGATATTTTTAGAATTACTGCAATATCATTTTTCAGTCAACCTTTGAAAATACAGTTTAATATGACTCTTTCTGAATGATTCAAATTGGTAAGAATATACAAATAAATGATATATTGAAATGTTAATAAAAGAATATTTGTTATACACAAGCAACCTATCGACATACATAGAAAAGTGTGACGAAAATATATTTCGGACGAACGAACAAACCCACAGACGGACAAGGAGAATGCTATATATCCCACCTCTAAGTATAAAAAAATGTATTCACATAATAATTAACATTTTATGTAATTTTGACGTTATTTTTGAAAATTTATCGATCATTAAACAAGATATTATTAAAAGCATAAAAGCAAGTAAATTTTATTTTTGTATTGACAGATATGTACATGTTTGCTTGAGTGACTGCACTGTTCTAATTTCTTTGGCTGTGAAACACCTAATGAGTTTAGATAATGATTAATTTGTTTGATAGTTGTTTTTCTTATACTAGTATTTAGTAAACAGGATAAGGAAATTATTGTACACATGACCAGTTAATTCACACGGGTTTACTCTACCAGATTACAATACATGTATGTTCACCCCAGCTAATTATAATTTTTTTATAGATAAAATTTACCAAGCAGCAAAAGAGAAATCATCTGATTGCTATTTTGTCTGAATTAATTGAAGTTCAGAATAATTGTCTCTTATCGTGTCTTCTTTTGAAGGTTTTCCAATATTAGGATAGTTTGGAATGCATTTCACAGAAATTGCACTTTTTGTAGAATCTGGTGAATTACTAGGCAAAGTTGAATTTCTATCGGAGTACTGTCAAGAGACTTTGACTCCATACTAGGAGAGTTAAACAAATTATCTTCTGCTTCTGAAGCATCAATTTCGTTGGAATATCTCTTTCCGAAAATAAGAATGCATATATTGAAACAACAACATTTTTCACTGAACGTAAAATACAGAAAAGTCAGGATAAAATTATCAAAACCCAATCTCTCTCTCTTCATCTATCTTGATTTTTTGCGGCTTTTTTGTTTATGCATGCAGGTGCGTTGTAGAAACAAGGGTAGCTACACCACTACATTATATGTCTTGAAAGAAGCATGCAGGTGCATTGTAGGAACAAGGGTAGCTACACCACTACATTATATGTCATGAAAGAAGCATGCAGGTGCGTTGTAGGAACAAGGGTAGCTACACCACTACATTATATGTCATGAAAGAAGCATGCAGGTGCGTTGTAGGAACAAGGGTAGCTACACCGCTACATTATATGTCATGAAAGAAGCATGCAGGTGCATTGTAGGAACAAGGGTAGCTACACCACTACATTATATGTCTTGAAAGAAGCATGCAGGTGCGTTGTAGGAACAAGGGTAGCTACACCACTACATTATATGTCACGAAAGAAGCATGCAGGTGCATTGTAGGAACAAGGGTAGCTACACCACTACATTATATGTCATGAAAGAAGCATGCAGGTGCGTTGTAGTAACAAGGGTAGCTACACCACTACATTATATGTCATGAAAGAAGCATGCAGGTGCGTTGTAGTAACAAGGGTAGCTACACCACTACATAATATGTCATGAAAGAAGCATGCAGGTGCGTTGTAGGAACAAGGGTACTACACCACTACATTATATGTCATGAAAGAAGCATGCAGGTGCGTTGTAGGAACAAGGGTAGCTACACCACTACATTATATGTCATGAAAGAAGCATGCAGGTGCGTTGTAGGAACAAGGGTAGCTACACCACTACATTATATGCCATGAAAGAAGCATGCAGGTGCGTTGTAGGAACAAGGGTAGCTACACCACAAGAAGCATGCATGCAGGTGCGTTGTAGGAACAAGGGTAGATACACCGCTACATTATATGTCATGAAAGAAGCATGCAGGTGCGTTGTAGGAACAAGGGTAGCTACACCGCTACATTATATGTCATGAAAGAAGCATGCAGGTGCGTTGTAGGAACAAGGGTAGCTACATCACTACATTATATGTCATGAAAGAAGCATGCAGGTGCGTTGTAGGAACAAGGGAAGCTACACCACTACATTATATGTCATGAAAGAAGCATGCAGGTGCATTGTAGGAACAAGGGTAGCTACACCGCTACATTATATGTCATGAAAGAAGCATGCAGGTGCGTTGTACGAACAAGGGTAGCTACACCACTACATTATATGTCATGAAAGAAGCATGCAGGTGCGTTGTTGGAACAAGGGTAGCTACACCACTACATTATATGTCATGAAAGAAGCATGCAGGTGCGTTGTAGGAACAAGGGTAGCTACACCACTACATTATATGTCATGAAAGAAGCATGCAGGTGCGTTGTAGGAACAAGGGTAGCTACACCACTACATTATATGTCACGAAAGAAAGGGTAGACAGCAAAGTCTTAAGTTTTATATACATATACATTTTATTTGCATATAATATAAATTATATAATATAAATATAAATTATATAATATAAATTATTGACATGTCTATTTCAAAGACCTCCGATCTATATTGTTTGGCATGTTTGTAAGCAGTGGATCTATATTGTTTGGCATGTTTGTAAGCCGCCTGGTATAACAAAGTATATAACTGGATTGAGCTCTCTGTCTAAGTATATTTTTAATTGCTTTGCATTCAGCTTAGTTTATGGTTATGCAAATGCATTCTTTGTGAAATTGAGATTCGTGAACAGACAACCAATATCTACATATGAACCGTAAGGTAAGATGATTGAAACTGTCAGCACAAAGAATTATTGAAGCAGCATCCACGGAACATAAATAGTTAAAGGGAGATTGAAGCAGCATCCACGGAACATAAATAGTTAAAGGGAGATTGAAGCAGCATCCAAGGAACATAAATAGTTAAAGGGAGATTGAAGCAGCATCCACGGAACATAAATAGTTAAAGGGATAATGAAGCAGCATCCACGGAACATAAACAGTTAAAGGGATAATGAAGCAGCATCCACGGAACATAAATAGTTAAAGGGATAATGAAGCAGCATCCACGGAACATAAATAGTTAAAGGGAGATTGAAGCAGCATCCACGGAACATAAATAGTTAAAGGGATAATGAAGCAGCATCCTCGGAACATAAATAGTTAATAGGATATTGAAGCAGCATTCACGGAACATAAATAGTTAAAGGGAGATTGGATCATTTTATAAACAGTTGAACCAAACATTTTTTCATCCAGATAGTCAAATAAAAAAAGTGTATTGAAATATACCAAATATTGCTACTTGCATTATGATGCTTTGGGGTTTTGTAACACTATTTTAACCATCTGTGCTGCCTACTGAAGCGTCCTGAGTGAGTGCAACTGGTCATTCATTTATATATATGGATGAAACTCAAAATGCCTAGTCAGTTTCTAAAATTATCATTCATTCATTCATTCATTGTTCAAATTTTATCAATCATTCGTTAATTATTTTTTATTTGTATGAATGTTTATTACAAGATTACAGAAATGTTCATTTTTATACCACAACAAAACTGTATCCTATATGTTTTATTCATATTTTTATCCACAAACGATGCCATAAACAAGAATAATTATGCAATACCTTTTCCATTTCAAATTCAACAGAATAATAGTTTATATTTCTTTTAGTCTACACTATTTGTCATATATTTCTGGAAATTAAGAATCATAAACAAATAAATTGGATATACCATGTTATCAAAATTATTTCATACTGGTAAAATATTTCTTTTATATAACTTCAACCAGGCCTTTGCGAATCTAAGAAGAAGCTATTATCAAAGAAAGAATTAAATACATGTTTAATACAATAGAAGTGTACTTTCTAGCTCATCTAGCCCCATGTGCATGCCATGTATTATCATTTCTTAGAACTATTAGACATTTTTTAAGATATAATTTCGAATTTCTTTCACTAATGATACTTGGATGATCCTTAACTAATTTACAATTCCATGTAAGAAATGACCACCACAACGGACATAAATAGAACCATATGAGACGTCCATACATACAGCTTCTCAGAAACCATCTTCCATATTAAAATCACATCATGCAGAAATGCACCTAATGTGTTTAATACAACAGAAGTGTACTTTCTTGCTCATCTAGCCCCATGTGTATGCCATGTATTATCATTTCTTAGAACTATTATACATCTTTTAAGAAGCAATTTCGAACATTTAAACGAAATCTTTCATTAATGATACTGGGATGATAGAACCATATGAGAATACCATACATACAGGTTCTAAGAAACCACCTTCCATATTAAAATCACATCATGCAGAAATGCACCTAATGTGTTTTTGCTGTTATCCTAAAGCAAAGTTGTGGAACATATATTTTAACAGAATCATTTGGTAATCCATACAAAAAACCATAGTGTCTCCTCCATGACAGTCTTGAACATAAAACCATGTATTGAATAAACGACACAGTTTAACATAGAACACTATGAGAGAAAACACAGAAAACCTTTTTTGTCAGACATACATGTACTATCCATACTGATCTGTTTTCTTATCAATAAATCAAAACATAACTAAATATTTACCAAAGACCAAAAACAAGGCTTTGTCTTAGATACATGATTTTTTATTAGTTAACGTTGTTATTGGCTTTGAACTAGCTGTCAGTCACTGCGAGTACTCTCGGATCTGTAATTAGTGTTTTTTGTTGTTGTTGTTAAGATGTATAAATACCCTGCCACGTCCGGTCTGTGTTTTTGTTACCTATTTTTCTGCTTTGTATCGATCTGATGAGTTAAGCCCTTTTCAACTAATTTTTATAGGTTGTTCATATGTTGTACTGTTATACCAATGTCCCAAGTTAGGGGAGGGTTAGACGCGAGAAACATGTTTAACCCTGCCACGTTCTGTATGTGCTTGTCCCAAGTCAGGAGCCTGTAGTTCAGTGGTTATCGTTTGATGCTGTATATCATATTTGTTTTTCGTTCATTGTTTTGTACATGTTAGTTTTCTCGTTTGAATTGTTTTACATTTGTCATTTCGGGACTTTTTATAGCCAACTATGCAGTATTGGTTTTGCTAATTTTTTAATGCCGTACGGTGAGCTATAGATGGTAACTTCTACGTCATTTGGTCTCTTGTGAGAGTTGTCTCAATGACAATCATACCACATCTTCTTATCTTTATTTATTTGACCAAAGCCCAAAACTTGATAGAAAAAAACCATGAATATAATTCTTTTAACGTTCATTTTCGCACATTTCTCCCACTCTTGAATTTTTAAGAAATTTTGATCTGGCTTAAGTACCAATTAAAGGAAATGGCCTTGTTCGAGGATTGTTTTTCTTTCAAAGTTGATCAAATTAAAAGCTGAGCACAACCACCAAAATGTATCTGTGTCAGAAGATGTGGGTTTGAACCTGAATCAAATAAATCCCAATATCCGTTTTGCTTTTGAATTAAGGAGAAGGAAGTTAAAATAACTATTAATTAATTCTCAAATTTTGTTGGTCATATATAATATTTTGTTGGTCATATATATATATATATATATAATATTTTGTTCTGAAATAAAAGAATTACTTAACGGTTACATAAAAAAAATGTTAACAAAAATACCGAACTCCAAGGTAAATTCAAAACAGGGGA
This sequence comes from Mytilus californianus, assembly GCF_021869535.1. Lineage (NCBI taxonomy): Eukaryota > Metazoa > Mollusca > Bivalvia > Mytilida > Mytilidae > Mytilus > Mytilus californianus. Next base: position 12,155,584 of record NW_026262701.1, on the reverse strand, counting down.
AGTCCATAAAACATGACAAAATCAAACGTTAGACCATATCAACCAACGGAACGAATGGAAAACAATTGTTATATACAAGACTTGGTACAGACATTTTCCGAAGAAACGATTGGTTAATAACAACTTAATGAATAGTTTTATTGCTAGATAGCTAAACTTGTATGATAGTTGTTTCTATCTCCAATATATTAACAGAATTTGGTGAGTTACCTAAATAGACATAATTGGTTAATGTGACAATAATGGAATACAGCCGCCAAAACTGTGTTAACATACATTACAGACATACAACAAAACTAACTAATTGAAAATTCAAACAAATAAATATGACACAGACACCAACAAAAACGTTATTGCAGTTGATATTTATTCTGACAAAGACACTAACAAAATCGTCTTTTTAGTTAAATAATACATACAGTAAATAAAACCGTACTAGTATATAATTTCCAGATGAAGAACAAATTAAGTAAAATATAAATACAAGGGTAAAGAAAATGAAAACAACATTGCAAGAATCTCTTGGTTCGAATTGCACCTCTGGACCCACCTACACCAGCAACGTCGAAAGCCAAAAACCCGATAGCTGGATGCTGAAATACCGAGTCACGTCAATAGTCATACGACCAAAAGGAACACAATAGCTCAAAAACAAATAAAGAAAAAACTGTAATGTAGATAAAAAGATACACAACTTCAGCATATAGAATCTACAACGCAAGACCATCTTGTATTATTTGTGAAGTAGACACTGAATATGTATCCATTAGGTCTTTGCACTTTCCGATGATTGTTTGAGAAAAAAGACGAGACACGTTCTGTACAAAACTCTGGCTCATTAATTTTTGACCGGGTTGGACTTAGTCGAAAACCGGCTTATAGTATGGTGATGTCAGTCGGATGGGCGGGCGGGAGTTGAAAAGTATGTATTTAATTTGTGTAATAAACTCCTCCTACTGTTTTCAACCAACATTTCAGAAACTCCACAGGAAGATTGCACATATAATGAGTTGTGAACCTGCTTTTATGGAAGTAATTGAGGGATATTTCCTCATTTTTCCAGAATTAAGAATTGAGTCATGTTTCAGCATAATTAATGAAAGAGAGTACAAGTTTTGTGTAATCAACTCCTCGTCGTTTACGGATTTGAATGCACTTTGTGTGGGCTATTTTATGATGATGAAACTCGACAAACTTTGCTTAAAAGTATGAATCAGCACCGGTCTGATAATAAAGATCCGCAATTCAGGGTTCTTTATATATAACCATTTTAATCAACCTGACCATGATCCTTCTTTATCTATGAAAGTACGCATCATCGAGAAAATTATCACCACACCAATAGCCCTATACTAAGTACTCCTTTCCGAAAAGATAGAGAAAATTTCTGGATAAGTTTTCCAAATCTAGATCGCCCTCTGGGAGTTTGATGACCTTCTTTCACATCTTCATCATCCGCTAGGATTACACTACATTAGAACTATTCTTTTTTCACTGCCTGTGAATTTTCTAAAATGTTTGAGGGATTATGCACTTGACAAGGGATGCATAAAATTATATTTTCTCCAATATACAGACTGGTCAGTATAATTTGTGATGTAGCCCTTTTCCGTCTTTTTCAACCAGTAAGATCAGAACCATTACTTGATGAAAAGTGGAAATTCCTTCAAATTCAGTTTACTAATAACGGAATTGATGCTATCAACATCAACAACGTTCTCCATGACAAAGAGGTAACATCTAAAATTCCACTTTATTTACAAAATCAGTCTGTTCCTATTCTATCCTACAGTTGCACCAGACCCATTGCACGCAAAGTATCTAACTATTAGCAAGCATTACAAGACCTTGATTTAGAAGAATACCTAAAAAAAAAAAACCTCCGACATGTGACTATTCCCACTCGCCTTATATTTACAGCCCCTCTGACCATGTTATTACTGGGGAACTAAACATAATTCAACATGAACACCTCCGAAAGGTGATATCTCATGTTCCTAAGTTCAGAAAACCCCAAAACATCAATTGGAACCATAACTTCAAAATAATTATGGATTCCATTGAGGACTACGCCAGATCATGGGCTAAACGAGAAGAAGTTGAACTGGACATTTTGTCGAATGGGTCAAAACAATCAGGTCTCTGATAAAGCGTCGAATTCATAAGTTGAAAAACTGTATGAATGATCGACTAAAGTCCGTTTTCAGAGACAAAGAAGCTGTGAAATGTTTGTCATCTCTTCACAATAAATATGTTGTTGTTCCTGCGGACAAAACTTCAAATAATATTTGTTTTTGTATGTAAATTGTACTACTACGAGTGTCTTGTAAAAGAATTTGAAACAACGGAGCACTCAGGTAATCCCACATACAAAAACATATCGTTTGACAAGGATGAAATTTTGGCGAATCATAAGGCCTTCATGGATTCAATGAACATTACATTTAACAGCAAATCTGAGGACTTTCCTTTTTTGTATTGGATACCTAAGCTTCACAAGGTTCCGTACAAACAACGGTACATTGCCGGCTCATCTGCTTGTTCTACAAAGGAATTGTTCATTAGATTGACAAAAACTCTATCCGCAGTGAAAAAGGATCTTCAGAAATACTGTGAAACTGTTTTCTCACGTAGTGGTATTCACCATATGTGGATTCTAACAAACTCTAAAGAACTTCTGGATAATTTTAAATCTCGATCTTTCTCTTAATTCTATCAAAACCTTTGATTTTTCAACCCTGTATACCACCATTCCCCATGTGAAATTGAAAAATCGTCTAAAAGAAATCATTCACACTTCTATTCAATATAAAATTGGTAGAATACGCTATAGATTTATTGCTTTGGGATAACATACGGAATATTTTGTTAATAGTGGACAAAAAAGTAAAACATGCTACACAGAGGAACAAGTGATCAGTATGCTGGAGTTTCTAATTAACAACGTATATAGAAATAAGAAGATGTGGTATGAGTGCCAATGAGACAACTATCCATCCAAGTCACAATGTATAAAAAGTAAACAATTATAGGTCAAAGTACGGCCTTCATCACAGAGCCTTGACTCACACTGAACAACAAGCTATAAAGGGCCTCAAAACAATAGTGTAAAACAATTTGAACAGGAAAACCAACGGTCTAATCTATATAAAAAACGAGGAACGAGAAACACCTATGAACAACACCAACAAACGGCAACCACTGAACAACAGGCTCCTGACTTTTAATTTGTCTTTGTATATGTTTAACCTTTACTGGTTAGTCTATTTTTGGTAATATACTTTTGGCGTGGTTCGGTATTCATACATCCCGCCATCGTGTTATTGTGCTATGGTAACTTTTGTATTATTGTCTTTCATTTTCGCTTATTTACTATGTCTATAAAATGTCTATATGCCATTTTGTTTTTGTCTGTTGAAGTAGTTATTTGTTTTTATAGTGATTAAGATTATAACACAATGTTGACTGCTGTACCCCAATTTTTCACATTTGTACCTTTTGTGTCTGTTTATTCTGCTCACATATTGTTGTCAATATAATGGAATTCTATGCGACTTTCCTTAATTGTAATAGAAAAATGCTACAAATTTTATTTCAAAATATTGAAAATTATCAGTTGGTTTTCTATATAGTTTAATTTTTAAAATTAGATTTTTTTCAAATAGTTCACCTTTGAAGACAGTTATAAAAATTGGATACTTTTAGAAGAGGGACGAAAGATACGAGAGGGACAGTCAAACTCACAGATCGAAAACAAACTGACAACGCCATGGCCAAAAATAAAAAGACAAACAGACAAATAATAGTACAGATGACACAACATAGAAAACTAAAGACTAAGCAACACGAACCCCACCAAAAACTGGGGATGATCTCAGGTGCTCCGGAAGAGTAAGCAGATCCTGCTCCACATGTAGGCACCCGTCGTGTTGCTTATGTTATTACAAATCCGGTAAATAGTCTAATTCGGTAGAATACGCTATAGATTTATTGCTTTGGGATAACATACGGAATATTTTGTTAATAGTGGACAAAAAAGTAAAACATGCTACACAGAGGAACAAGTGATCAGTATGCTGGAGTTTCTAATTAACAACGTATATAGAAATAAGAAGATGTGGTATGAGTGCCAATGAGACAACTCTCCATCCAAGTCACAATGTATAAAAAGTAAACAATTATAGGTCAAAGTACGGCCTTCATCACAGAGCCTTGACTCACACTGAACAACAAGCTATAAAGGGCCTCAAAACAATAGTGTAAAACAATTTGAACAGGAAAACCAACGGTCTAATCTATATAAAAAACGAGGAACGAGAAACACCTATGAACAACACCAACAAACGGCAACCACTGAACAACAGGCTCCTGACTTTTAATTTGTCTTTGTATATGTTTAACCTTTACTGGTTAGTCTATTTTTGGTAATATACTTTTGGCGTGGTTCGGTATTCATACATCCCGCCATCGTGTTATTGTGCTATGGTAACTTTTGTATTATTGTCTTTCATTTTCGCTTATTTACTATGTCTATAAAATGTCTATATGCCATTTTGTTTTTGTCTGTTGAAGTAGTTATTTGTTTTTATAGTGATTAAGATTATAACACAATGTTGACTGCTGTACCCCAATTTTTCACATTTGTACCTTTTGTGTCTGTTTATTCTGCTCACATATTGTTGTCAATATAATGGAATTCTATGCGACTTTCCTTAATTGTAATAGAAAAATGCTACAAATTTTATTTTTATGTATGGGGATACAACACCTGTTTATACATTCGTTTCTCTCTTACTTTTTTTTTTAAATATTTCTTTCTTTCTTTACATTCCTTTGATTTAATCTTTTTCCGTTATTTTTTTTATGCATGATATTTTATCTTTTGTCTGGTTTCATCTCTATACGTCCTTTTTTATTTTTGAATGTGTTAGATACTCTTTTAGGTTGTTATGTCTTCTGTGTGCAATAATCTAATGTTTTGGAAATAGTATTTATTCATTTCTGTTTTGTTCGATTAGGTTCTAATGTTGTATAAAGCTCTGCAAATTCCTTTATACCGGATCAAATCTTGTTGCAAAGATGAGAGGTGGAGCCAATTTCTTTATCAAATTTTATAATAATATTTTAAAGATTCTTTTCTTGCTTTTTTGTGTGTATGTTATAAGTATTGTCAAACTCATTTTCGCAATGTCCTCTTTTAAGAAGTTTAGACTTAACAAGTTGAACTTCTTCATATAAGTCTTTAGATTTATTGCAAGACCTAATAAAGCGAATAATTTCTGCAGTTATGAAGACTTTGAATACTGACGTAGGATGGGCTGATGTTCGTTCAAAATATTGAAAATTATCAGTTGGTTTTCTATATAGTTTAATTTTTAAAATTAGATTTTTTTCAAATAGTTCACCTTTGAAGACAGTTATAAAAATTGGATACTTTTAGAAGAGGGACGAAAGATACGAGAGGGACAGTCAAACTCACAGATCGAAAACAAACTGACAACGCCATGGCCAAAAATAAAAAGACAAACAGACAAATAATAGTACAGATGACACAACATAGAAAACTAAAGACTAAGCAACACGAACCCCACCAAAAACTGGGGATGATCTCAGGTGCTCCGGAAGAGTAAGCAGATCCTGCTCCACATGTAGGCACCCGTCGTGTTGCTTATGTTATTACAAATCCGGTAAATAGTCTAATTCGGTAGGTCACATTCATGAAAAGGGAAGGGTATTGAAGTTACGACATAAGGAACATATCCGATATCATCTGTGAAACGGTTATTCCATAACGGTCAACCAACTCGTGATGGCGTCCGTAAAATTTACGAAGGGATGATTTCAACTTCACCATTTGGAACTCTTGGTTTAATAGCTTCCTTGTAAGCAGCAATCCTCTATCAAGGAAATCATGATCGGAAATACAAGCCCGGGAATATCGTATCAATTGGGAGATATATACTCCGTATGCAAGCGCTGCTGGAAAGTTCACAATTGGGAAGGTGAAATTATCTCTTTTGTCGTAAAGTTTTGTTTTCAACCGACCCTCATTGTCAATTTCTAGATGTAAGTCAAGATATGAGGCAGACTTAACTGTATCTGTAGTATCCTTTATCTCTAGTTCGATGGGATAGATTCTTTCAACATAGTCACCAAATTTTGTATTATTTAGTGAGAGAACATCATCTATATAGCGGAACGTAGAGTTAAAAGATATTGCTAACTTCTTATCTTTCTTCCTAAGAAGTTCCTGTATGAAGTCGGCCTCATACGAATAAAGAAACAAGTCGGCAAGAAGAGGGGCACACTTGGTTCCCATTGGAATTCCGACAGTCTGTTGAAAAACACGTCCTCAAAACGTAACAAATATGTTGTCAATCAAGAATTCAAGCATCTTGATAATGTCAGTTTCAGAGAATGTTTTGTTTGAATCAGAGTGATTCTTTACAAAGTAGGATTTATCCTTCCCCAAGACAAGATACTTGTATCTACGTTCGCCATTCTTTTTAATGAAACAAAGTAATACCAACTCTTTCAATTTGTCTTTTTGTTTGGAATGGGGAATACTTGTGTAAAGTGTAGAAAAGTCAAATGTATTAATACTATTGCAAGATGAGAGAGTCTTAGATTATATGTACTCTAAAAGATCTTTGGAATTTTTTAGTATCCACATCTGATTCACGTCCATAGGACATTAACCGAAACACCTTTATATTATAAGGAACACAGACTCAGCTCTTAAATTCTTTTCTAGAATACACACACTATTTAAATTACAAGCACGTGCGAGTTTCTTTGAAAGTACAAAAATTATGCTAAGAAAAGTATTCCATGACAAAAAATTATTATCATAGATTGAGTAAACCAATTCTAGATAACTCTAGATACATACATTGAAAATGGGAATCATTACAAAGGATTATAATAAGATTTACTGGATTGGTCCTGGACCCGACTGATTTTAAAATAAAAACAGTTAACGGTGTACACACGATTAACAGCTAACAGGGGTAATTTTTTTCATAGTTAACAGTTAACAACTATGTCAATTTTAAGAAAACAGCTAATTAGTCAATAACAGTTAACAGCACATATATTTTTAAAATAACAGTTATCAAAATTTTAAAAATGTCTAAAATACCTTAACAATAGATACAGATACTACGTTTGTAATTAAATAAATCTGAACAATCGAACCGTATTTTTTCTTATCGTAGACACGAGTTACAAAAAGTAATTTGCTGTTTCCTGTCATCTTTAATTGACTGAAAAAAATTGTAATGGTTTATTAACACACTGTGACAAATTATGAAAGGAAAGAACTTTTGAGATTCATGTTGCTAAGTCTTTAGTTTTCTATGTATTGGTTTGTGTTTTGTAGACTTATTTGTTATTTTGTCGTTTTTGTAAAATTTCAATTTCTTTGCAACAACATTCCAGCAGTGCCTGCATATGGAGTATGTGTCTTCCTAGTTGATAATTTTACGGACGCCATCATCTGTTGGTTGACCGTTATGAAATATCTGTTTCAAAGATGACGACAGATATGTTTCAATTGTCATAACCACAATCCCATCCTCTTTTCATCAAATATGACGTACCGAATTAGAATAATAACCGGGTTTGTACTCATACGAGAAAGAGACAACGGGAGCCTCATGTGGAGCAAGATCTGATTACCCTACGGGAGCACCTGAGATCACCTCCGGTTTTTGGTGGGGTTTGTGTTGCTCAATCTATTTTTTCTATGTTGTGTTTGTCTTTCGATCGTTTTTTTTTTTCTTTTTTTTTTGCCATGGCATTGGCAGTTTGTTTTCGTCTTGTGAGTTTAAATATCCCTTTGGTCTTCTTTATGCAAACGTAGCCCTAAACCATTTGGCTATTTTTTTAAACCATATTTTGTGTTGGTACCTCCAAAATATGTGGACGTGATTGTTGATTCACTGTTTTTTAAATATTCAAAAAAACGTCAGCTTTATTGAAATATTTTTTCCGAATCTTAAATTTTAAGGTTAATTTAAAAAGGTTTATGGAAGGGTTCGTGTTGCTCAGTTTCTGATTTTCTGTGTATTGTTTTTTTCTTCTTGTACTGTTATAAAAATAATTCTGGTAAAACATTTAGGTAAAATTTCTGATTTTATTTACTAATAAACAAAATAATATCTTTAAATATTACCTCACGAATGTACACTTTTATCATTTTAAACATTTGATTGTTTTTATCTATGCAAGGAAGTGATTTTGTTTAGATATAAAAGGAAAGGATTTGTTTTGTGAATTCTTATATCATTAACAGGATATAATTATAAATATTGATTCATTGTTATTTAAATACCAACAACAATAACGTCAGTTTTATTGACATTTTTGTCGGATTTTAAATTTTAAGGTCAACTTAAAATGGTTTATGGTAGGGTTTTTAATTGCTCAGTTTTTAATTTTCTGTGTAGCGGTTTTTACTTGTATTTTTTTAAAAATAATTCTTGTAAAACATTTATCTAAAATTTCTGATTTTATTTACTAATAAAAAAAAATCAATATTTTTAAATAGTACCTTACGAATGTACACTTTTTATCATTTTATACATTTAATTGTTTTACCTACCGAAGGAAGTGATTTTGTTTTGAAATAAAAGGAAGGAAGTAGTTTAGTGGGATTCTTTTATCATTTACAAGATATAATTATAAATATAATATCTTTATCATTAAAACTTATAAAGCAGTAATTCAAATTGTATCTATAGTGTTGAAACAGAAATATGATTACATACCAAATTATTTTTTTAAGTTAATTAGAGATCACAACTTAAAAATTATCAACTTTTCATTTATTTTGTCACCAGTAACATACTCTGTCCTCCATCATATAGTGTTTACACATCTCAGTTATTAAATATATACGTTACATACGCTCGTGCAGGATCACACTATACGGACTTCATTAAAAGGGGTGTGTTCACAATACATAAACTGTCACAACAGATTTATGAGGAAGAAATCGGCACTACATTAGTGTTACGGTCACCATTACGAATTGTTTGAACGGTAAGATGTGTCGGTGTCTCAACTCACTAGCAACGTGTTTTGCGGTCCTAGATCTTAAGGTACCAGTATAGTTATCTGATATGAAAATTTCTCGACTGTGACATTTTGACTGAGCGTGGATTCGTATGCAGGATAATGTGTGCATAGCAGTAGACGCTTACCTAGTCGACGCACCTTCTTACACGATTTATGACATTTGAAATACTGTTGCCTAAATTTACAGCCGAATCATTCGTTTTTTATTATTATTTTTTTCTTCTCGCCTTTTCTATGCTTTTTACCTTCATACTGGATAACTACATTTGAAAGAATAGAATACTTTTTCAGTATATCTGTTTAGAAAGTGAAACTAAAATTCAGTAATAACGAAGCTGAAATTAACGTATACCACTTTAAAAGTATTAAACTAAAAATAACAGTTATATAAAGATAAATCCTGTTTTATTTAATCATTTTTCTTGAGGTTTAAAATGATCAAGTAAAGAAAAACCAGTTACATATTAATAAAAAAAACTTCTTTACTTGGTAAAATGGGGTTTAAATGAAAAACTTTGTGGTTGTCTTTTAGAAAATGCAATAAAATTACGGTAACCCTGACGAGGATGAAAAGTCGTATCGTTTTTCAAGACATACCTTACCAGGTAGATATCTTTTGAATATACAAAACAGTCCTTGTTCGCCCCGGGTAAAGGTATCGAAAATTATCAACAGTGAACATTTATTGTTTTACTCGTATTTATTTATTGTCAAAAGGGAAACAAAATAAAATCATTATATGAAGGAAGATATATTTTGTCACTAATCGTATGAATTTAAATGTATATACATTGAGAATTTAAGTAGATAATTATATACTAGTAGCTCATTGTAACTTGATTACATTTAAATTCAAATAATTCATGTCATGTGTATATCGATATAAGGATGTTACTTCCTCGTTTTACACATCAATGTCCTTAGTATCTGTAGGTAAGTCTGTTTATTTTCTAGGTCTCAAAAACAGTATTAACACAAAATCAACCTCCAAGGTAAATTCAAAAAGGGGAAAGTCCTTTAAAAACTGGCAAAATCAAAAGTTAGACTATAACAACTATGAAACAAATGGAAAACAACTGTCATATTCCTGACTTGCTACAGACATTTTCTCAAAAGATTACTGTGTAAAAACACAAGCTATATGAATTGAACAACGATTGTACTTATTTGCGAGTTAGTATTTACCATTTAGCAAGTAGTATTATAGAAAAAAGGAGGAAGATACAAAGAGGACAATGAACACGCATACCATGTTAAAAAAGGCACAGCACAAACTAAAAAAAACCAACTTAAACTTCAACAAAAAATCGCTGTGAAATTCAAATACAACGGTAGGGTAAGCCATTAATGCTTCCCTAATGACGACCGTCGTGTTACTCATGCTAAAGTCAGTGTGTTAAAGCAACAAAAAAGTAGATAGATTTTGGACATAATTACACCTTATATAAGAAAGCCAGATTTTGATTGGTTGATAGTCAGTGTATTTTTCACATATTCTAATATTTTTTCCTCATTTCAAACGAATTTGCCTGTTTTTCACCAATGCCGGTGAATTTGACTCAAATACCATTGTATTTGCCATTTTGGATATCCCTTTTTTTACCCTCTCGAGCATTTTCCCGCCAAAAATTCGGATATGACGTTACATAAAAAAGTGAGCTAACGCGTATTACTACGTGTATAATTCCCGCGGTTCTATGATAATATCCTCTTATCCTCAAAATTATGCATAAACATGTTTATGAATTAGATTCAATCCAAATCTATTCGGTGTAATTAAACAGATATATCATGTTATGGAGGGGTATTTGCGAAAAATACCAGTCTTGGGACCGAATTTCCCTCGACTGGCGGTTCGGGAAATTTTACAGCCCCTTGACTGGTATTTTTCGCAAATACCCCTTCATAACATGACATATCTGTTCAAGAATGTATCTTAACAAATCGCACTGTTAAAATGAAGCGTATGAAACGGAGCATCGATTAAAAACTAGTTAGAGCCAATTTTCCCTGTATGAGTTTCACTCAGTATCATAATCAAAGAGTAGTTAAGACCTACTGGAATTAGAATATTAAAGATCACAGACATTCTACATTTGCTTCATTGTTTTTCTTTTTGTGTGCCTTATTTTATTTTTCGAAAGAGTCGTTGTGTTTATGTGATTGAACGTACTGTCCAGAACTTTTGGTGATTCATGTTATCCGTGATATCTAATATTTTATATCTTACCTCCTATACATTTCTCGGAACATCATTGGTTAAAAGCGACCACGTGGAGACCGTGTTATATTTCATATGGGGTTAGTAGGCGTGGTCTATTTTATTACATGGTTAGTAGTGGTGTTACGTCCCTTTATAACGGCGTTGAGGAAAAATCTGAAACGTTTAACCCGGACAACATATGGAGGTATTGATGATGAACGATTGAAGTAAATGCAGAAAACACATTTTAAAAGCTAACAAGTTGTTATTGTTGGCATTTGTTTTTGTATTGATCACTTTGATAGTCCACTAGTCTAAATGCACATTTTAAGATAGTCGGTAAGATAAATTCGTTACACAGTGTACTATTTATTTACTTACCCCATATATATCGTATTAGGTCACTAGCACACTGTGTAACTAATGATATACTTAAATTTAACATGTGTCAGCAAAATATCATATCTCCATAAAATCAAAATGATATGCGGTGCCACATATTGTTGTTGAGGACAATTTTGCCAATGTTACATACACAAAAAGTATGTTCTTTTCAGTTTAATAAATTTGTAATTCCTTATGATTAGGAAACTGTGACGATAAAATAATAAAAACGTTGTTTGTTTGATTTTTAAAAAAATGATGCGCAGACAAAAACAATCCAACAGCACGAAAAACTAAAAACACATATATAGGTAAAAAATAGTAAGGTCATGAACGGGACAGTGTTTATACAGTATGCCAAGCTATAAATCTCCCTCGAATCAAAAAGAGCAGTGGATAAAATTGATAGAGACTTTAAAAGATCTGCAATCAACACCGAATTCCCAAAACAACCCACCAAACACGCATTAAGATGACAACTACTCAACAGGTCCCTTACTTGGGACAGGCATATAAGCATATGTTTAGCAGGGGCGTAGCTAAACTGGGATTAAAGTGTAGGCACTATTTGCCGAGCGGAGCTAGGCGAAAAATTATCGGACCATTTTATGCAGAAAAATAATTTTCGATGAGATGAGTACGCAACTGCGTTTTTGCAATATGACCTTTTGAAAACAACGCAATTACCATTTTTTGGGGAAAAACATTTATACCCAAATTGAAAGTCTGCCACTCAGAAGGCATACATTTGTAGATCACTCTTTTAGTGTATATTATACCAGTGACTGCTAGTAAAGTTTGATAAATGGCATCAGACTAAATGGCCAAGTTTCATAATTAATGCAAGGATTGACACATCGCCCGAAACAAAGATGCATCATACAATTCTCTTTGAAGTCGGTCGCGTTTCCATTCCTTTTAAATATACAATTCCTTGATTATATGTATACCCGACATTAAATAAATCTTTAATTATTTATTATTATTTATTTTCGACAGGTATATGTGTAGAATTTGGCGGGGTTAAGCGAGTTTTGTATACGTTAAATAGACTACACGCATACACACAAAGTTGTCTGTTGGACAGTTGCAATGATCACATATATAACAGCAATGGACAAATGATTGAAGACGTAAAAGGCCCTAGACATTCTTCAATTTTTTGTTTGTCATTATGATAAAAGAGAGGCGAAAGATACCAAAGGGACATTCATATTCGAAAAAGTCTTAAAAAAACTGACAAGGCTATGGCAAGAAAAAAAAAACAACAACAGACAAAAAACAGTACATAAAACACAACATTGAAAACTAAAGACTGAGCAACACGAACCCCAACAAAAACTGGGGGTGATCTCAGGTGCTCTGGAAGGGTAAGCAGATCCTGCTCCACATGTGGCACCCGTCGTGTTGCTCATGTTAATACAAACCAGGTGATACTAGTAAGTCTAGTTAATGGTTGTTTGAGAAATATGTGCAACTAAACGGATTTCTAAAGAAAATAACAAGCAGAGTTTTGCTGCACATTAATTAAGAAAAAAAATGTTTTCATTTTAATCGACTTAATCGACGCATATTCATATTCTGTGTGCAGGTTAAATTTTGTGAGCAGTTTAATACAGTATGAAAAATACTTATTGTTTAGAATAAAATGCCCATCATATTGAAAACCTAGCGCCTGTCTTCTGTGTAGAATGTTAAAGTGTTGGATCGGGAACCTCTAATTGGCAAATTTATGTATACACACGTGCCTAGTCGAGCCTTAGGTAGCTACGCCACTGGTTAGTTATAATAGCTTAATGGAATTAGTGTATTTTATGTTTAAATAATCTATAAAATCTATAATTATGCTTAACATTTAAGCTATTTTTCTTATTTCAGTACTTTAATGATGTATTCAGATAGTCAGTATGGATAGAAGACACGGTTTATTTCTTTTCAAAGCTTTGTTTTTTCTGTTGATCGTTCAGATACTTGGCGGCTTAAAAGATTGTAATCCAAAAAACGATGCGTGTAAATGTGATGAAAATAGTTATAACCTCTCAAATAGAAGTGGTAGTCATGTACGTGATTTGCGCAAATTAAGTTACAGGAACAACACAACTTGTATTAATTTTAACGATAACAACATACCGGAATTGACATGCGACGATTTTTCTCCTATACCAAACAGCGTAAAACGTTTATATTTTAGAAACTGCAAAATAAAGTCAATTCAATGCGAAAATCTTTTCGAGAATTTAACAAACCTTATGGTTTTCGATATTGGATATAATGAATTGGAAACAAATGCCTTTATAGACATATTCACGAGTGTTGAACAGGCGTCAAAATTATCTAAACTCAGTCTATCCATTTCTGGAAACAATTTAAGCGAAAATGTTTCATTTTCTTTCCTTCATAAACTAAAAAGGTTTCGAGCAGATGCCTGTAAAATTAATAACTTACATCAAATATTGCAAACAAACGAAACTAATAACAGTCTTAAATCGTTATCACTGCGACGTAATCTGATAAATGAAACGTCTTTAGAAGCATTTTATGATCATGGCGAACAGTACCCAATGCTAAATAGTTTAGTACTTTCTTTAAATCCGGTTAAAAACTTCAATCGAAATGTGTTCTCCAGATTGCAAAAGCTAAGAAAACTTTGGATTGCAAACTTTCAAGCTTTCAATACAACATTTCCAGGAATAAAATGTTCACGGCTGGATCTACTTGACATTAGCAATTCGTTCTCTTTTAATCCAGTGGAAGAAGTAATAAACGTTTTTAATATCTCAAGGAACATATCATTTCTATTTTTAAGTGGAACTGACCTAGTAAACTGGACGGAAAATGATCTCCTGCAATTGTTAAATCCTTTGTCAGAACTAAAAAGCTTGAATTTATATAACACATCATTAACGCAAGTTCCTTGTAATCTTCTTAGAGCTATAAAATCCTTGGAATTTATAGATTTGTCGAAAAATTACATTGCGGGTTGGAATAAAACATGTTTCATTGATATGCCAGAAACATTCAAAAAGCTTTATCTAAGCCAAAATCGTATTATTACAATAAATGAAACCTCATTTCCGCAGCAGTTTGTGAAACAGCTTATACATCTTCATTTAAGTGGCAACCTCTTTAAATGTGATTGCTCAACCCATTGGTTTCGTTCTTGGATGAGAGATCATTATGGGATACTTGATGCGCTTTCTAAGGACAACTCTACTGCTTTCGTATTTTACGAATGTCATTCACCTCAAAACAATGGGACACTGCTTGTTGATTTTGATCCAACATATGAAGAGTGTCACGGCTTGTCTATAGCTGAGTTGCTATCTCTATCTATATCAGGATTTTGTTTTGTATTGATACTAACGCTGAACGCTTTGATAAAATTCAACTACAGAAAAGGTTACGAAGAAATTGGCGAATTTTCCATGGTGAAACTTTAATAATTCGTTACTATTGGATGTTTTTTTAAAAACTGATGCAAAGAATACGGAGAGGGATTTTTCTTAAACAAAAGCAAAAACAATGTTAATGCCTGTGAAACATTACGCATTGAATCATAAAACAAAACAAAAATTGCAAACGGATTCGCTTCTAGTCAAAAGTTGTTTTACTCCATTTTTCGTCGTGTTAAAAAAAAAGATTATAAAGCTGGTGTCTCATATCTAACCGTAAGACATCATCAAATTCGTAAACCATCATGTAAATCTGAACGAATGAGAAATTTTGAAATTAAAACACGTTTTCAGGACAAAGGATAGGCTATACTGGTTAACAGTAAAATAAAACAGACATTCAAAAATAATAAAGAAGCAAAGTAAAAATCTGAAAACTCAACCAAGAGCAACACAAACACCTTTTAAACAAAAATAGGGTCGACTTTCAACTTTACCACTTGGAACCCTTGGTTTAATAGTTTACTTGTAAGAAGCACCCTTCTATTAAGGAATCATGTAAGGAAACGCAAGTTCTCGAATACATGTTTATTATATTATATGTCAAATCCTAAATCGGCCCATTTCCATACAAGTTAAAAAATGAATTAATCTGAACACCAAAGACGAACATCCAACACCAAATTATAAATATAAACATCCATTGTCGGGGTAATAACTAGGCTTTTATCTTGTTCATAGTTTGATAGAAGGAACCGAAATGCATAAGAAACTTTGATAGCAGGTACTTCATTCAATTATATTGACATAATAAACAACCCAACACAGGTGCAAGTAAACAAATACTTAATAACGAGGAAAGAAAGAACGCTTGTAGTTCACAGGCACTTGTAACTGAATAAAAAACGTATAAACTGTATTATACTAAAGTATACAGGTAATTTTTTTTCAGAGACAAGTGCCTGTGTTGCAGTAACTGTAAACTCGCACAAAGACTAATTCCGTTGATATAGAAAATATGTTGTCTGATAGTTTAATATCGGCATCTATAGTTCATTGTATAGGTATAATACAGTCATGAACTATGTTGTCTGATACTGTTATGTCGGTATCTATAGTTCAATGTAGGTATAATACAGTCATGAACTATGTTGTCTGATACTGTGATATCGGAACCTATAGTTCAATGTAGGTATAATACAGTCATGAACTATGTTGTCTGATACTGTGATATCGGTATCTATAGTTCAATGTAGGTATAATACAGTCATGAACTATGTTGTCTGATACTGTGATATCGGTATCTATAGTTCAATGTAGGTATAATACAGTCATGAACTATGTTGTCTGATACTGTTATATCGGTATCTATAGTTCAATGTAGGTATAATACAGTCATGAACTATGTTGTCTGATACTGTGATATCGGTATCTATAGTTCAATGTAGGTATAATACAGTCATGAACTATGTTGTCTGATACTGTGATATCGGTATCTATAGTTCAATGTAGGTATAATACAGTCATGAACTATGTTGTCTGATACTGTTATATCGGTATCTATAGTTCAATGTAGGTATAATACAGTCATGAACTATGTTGTCTGATACTGTGATATCGGTATCTATAGTTCAATGTAGGTATGATACAGTCATGAACTATGTTGTCTGATACTGTTATATCGGTATCTATAGTTCAATGTATAGGTATAATACAGTCATGAACTATGTTGTCTGATACTGTGCTATCGCTATCTATAGTTCAATGTAGGTATGATACAGTCATGAACTATGTTGTCTGATACTGTTATATCGGTATCTATAGTTCAATGTATAGGTATAATACAGTCATGAACTATGTTGTCTGATACTGTGCTAACGGTATCTATAGTTCAATGTAGGTATAATACAGTCATGAACTATGTTGTCTGATACTGTGATATCAGAACCTATAGTTCAATGTAGGTATAACACAGTCATGCACTATATTGTCTGATACTGTAATATCGGTATCTATAGTTCAATGTAGGTATAATACAGTCATGAACTATGTTGTCTGATACTGTGATATCGGTATCTATAGTTAAATGTAGGTACGATACAGTCATGAACTATGTTGTCTGATACTGTGCTATCAGTACCTATAGGTCAATGTAGGTATAATACAGTCATGAACTACGTTGTCTGATACTGTGCTATCGGTATAGATCTATAGTTCAATGTAGGTATAATACAGTCATGAACTATGTTGTCTGATACTGTGATATCGGTATCTATAGTTCAATGTAGGCATGAATAGTACTGTAAAGCCACAAGTTGATTTGTATAATAAAAAAAAAATCCTATATAGAAAAAATGAAGCATTATAGAATGTTTGGTTTTCTCCCTTTTGGAGAACTTGACGTTGATTGCAGATGGACTCTGTAACATTCATTCACAACTGTGTTGGGACTCGGACGGGGCGATTAAGACCTTGAAATTTTTTACACATCTATGTCTGTTGTTGAAAGACCGTATGCTGATCTCTGCAGGTCTTTTGGGGAAAAAAATCGCTGACGTTGGGTTGCTGTCTTATTGACGTACACCCCATATCTACTGATATTCATTTCAAATGAAATTTTTAAGATGGATCATCAATAAATATTTCTTGATATACAATTTTTTTTATACTTTGCCAAAATGTATATTTTACCATGCTGTTTTCAAAAAATAGTTTAATAGAAAGTATGGGTCACCGTGCAATTTCTCAAGCTACTAGTTGTGCAATATTGCCCATGAAAAAACACTTTTTTGGGGGAAAAAAGAAATATATCAGAGAGAATTTTGAAATAAGATATGAGAAAATAGGTTTTTGAAATGCTTTCGGAAAATAAAAAGAAAAAATGATATCCCCGACGTTATTTTCTTGCTCCAATTAAAATATAAAATTTCAATAACATTCCTTTATAAAATTTTACTATAAGAGGTATCTCCCCGTTGAAAAATTGAATCGAATAAAAACAATATTTGGCATTTGTAAAAATATACTCCTAATAATACAATAAACCATTATTTTTTCTTTGTTTAAATAAAGAAAAATACACATAAATTTCAAAACTGTCTCAAAATTTGCAGGCTTAAAATTAAGCAAAGAACTAGACCGATTATATGCTGCTATTTTACAATCCAAGATGTCTACATTTAGTCGCTAATCAAATACATCAAGGAAAGTGAAATTATTTATTTGTTATTCTCTTTACAACATGATAGAGAAATGTACTTGTAATCGGTGTTCCAAGGGTCAAAGTAAAAAAAAACAAGAAGTACGATGTTTAATGCATTTGATTGGTTAATAGTTTTGTTTTTGTACAAAAATATTTTATTAGCGAACTGATAATAAGCACGGTGAATAAATAATATCAACATTTTTTATTTCCTCCTATATTTGTTTTTCTTATCAACTTTACGTCAGTTATTTTGGCTATGTATTTTTTAGTAAGCGGAAGAAAGATTAAACTGTTAGGGGCCTATATCATTTTGAGTAATGCTTGCATAGGTATGATTCCCCTCTGCTTAAATCGAACATTCCCCTCTGCTTCAATCGAACTCGCGCAATGTTTTGATGAGCTGAAATGTATATCAAATTTGGAAGGCGAAATGAAGGCGCTATTTAATTTATAGGAATTATTAGTAATATATCTTGACTAGTCCCTCTCCAAAAGAAAGTCGTCCAGTAATAAGTTAATTGTATAATTAGATACAATAACTAAAAGCGTTTAAACAAAA
Source organism: Mytilus californianus (assembly GCF_021869535.1). Taxonomy (NCBI): domain Eukaryota; kingdom Metazoa; phylum Mollusca; class Bivalvia; order Mytilida; family Mytilidae; genus Mytilus; species Mytilus californianus. The sequence goes on along the minus strand of NW_026262701.1, from coordinate 12,136,760 downwards.
ACTGCGCATGCACTGTGTGCAGCATCTTCGCTAACCAAGGGTTACGATCCACTTCCCTCCTCTCCACCCTTGGCAGATTAAGCCAACATTTGTGGTAACAATGTTGCGCCATCTATCGGTAGATTAAAGTCACGCCCATTCCTAATACATTATTCTTGGCCAATGGTAGCACTTGAACTCTTCAATTTGGAGGTAAAAACACGGTAGCGTCTAGATTCTACACACTTGGTAAAGCAGGAAACGAAAATATACGTTGACATTAATGCATTTGTGCAAGAAACATACACAGGAACTTCTATTAGTTGATTAAAAACATTCAAGTTGTCACTAAATATAGTCGTATGTTTAGGGATGTAAAGACTTGTTGCACAATAAGCACGTGGTAATTGTTTACATACACTTTCTACATTTACACGTGATCATGTTATAGACGCTTTTTGATTGAATGCAGTGAGTTTCGACTGCAACCAATGAAAATCATTACCTTGTGTCTCCGAAATTCTATCTCAATCCGCCAAGGGTGGAGAGGAGGGAAGTGGATCGTAACCCTTGGCTAGCGAAGATGTGTGTGCAGTTTTATTACTGACAAAATACTTTCAATGAGATGTTATAGAGTTAAATAATATGAGATCAATGGAAGGACATGAGGAGAATAGTTAATGAGGCAGCTTCAAAACTATCAAAACAAGATTTCTATGAGCTTTTAGGTAGACCATTGTGGTACAAAAGTCGTAAAAAAAAGTCGAAGTCCCAGAACTCTAATAAAAAGGGTCAACAGTATAATAGGGTCAACTACATCTGATGGCTAACAATCCTACCAAGTATGAAAGCTTTTTGGGCAAATGGTATCAAAGGAGTTGCGTTCACGAGTATAATTTTAGTCCACAAAATGGTCAACGTTCCATAACTCAAATAAAAATGGTAATTTTAAAGAATAAAAAATGCGAATTTATCAACCAAAATATACGTTATAAATCTCAAGACTTAACAGCGTTTCTTCTAAATTATATTTTTGAACATGTTGCCTTTTTTGGGCGCAGGGGACAATATTCGGTCTTTCTACATCGTTATTTCGAGAAAGAATTTTTCTGTAGATAATTTTAGCACTTTTTCTTGTTTTGTTTTATTTAGTCCTATGTAGCAGCATCAGATGCTAAATGAATGAGGGGAATGCTCTTCATTACCAGTATGTTTTTAAAAATTTCTCTGGAAACCAGTCAAATATTTATCTTACGTATACATGGTATAAAGAAAGAAATTACATGAAAAAGATTGTAGAAATAAGTTACCTAAACATTAAACAATGTACGTATTTCAAATGAGTACTACAGTTCTTTAAATATTTGTGACAGAAATACGTGTATATATTCTTCCTTGTCCAATAATTACATTCTATTTCCTTGTTTGGTTCCGTGACATACTATTGATTGATTTCAGATTACTAAATTACCTTATCTGATTGATGACTTTAAAGAATCTCTGATTGATGACTTTAAAGAATCTATTGAACAATTAGATGAAAGAATCTCTTAAACAATAAAATGGTATTGGGATGTGCAATAATCTCTTTAACAATAATAGTGTATTGTGATTTGAAATAATCTCTTAAAAAATAAAATTGTATTGTAATGTGAAAGAATCTCTTCCACAATAATATTGCATTGTGTAGTATACATATAGTATATAGTATTGCATAGTTATTCTACAAGTTATAGAATTCTATCATATATATACAAACTAAATTTAAACAAATTATCAACTCAGATTGTAATTCCTTTTGAATTATAATATCATATGCAGTATAATCAAACAATAAAATATTCGTAAATAATAATAATAGTAGATCTAATGATTATTATTTTTATACTTTTTATCTTTATAGATATTTTTATCATTTTTTAATCATTATTTAAACTAAAATAAAATATGTTCACTTATGACAGTCATAAGAGCATCATAGGTATGACTATCTTAGGACACCTTTGATTTACATTCTATGATATATCATATGATAGTCATAAGATGGTCATAAAATTTGTCCTAAGATATATCTTATTACATATCTTAGGATAGTTTCGAAAACCAGGCCCCAGGAAACTAATTTTTCATAATATTTTTTGTAATCATATTGCAAAAAATATAGATAATATCAAAGTAGGTATATTTTCTGGTTGGGACTGTGTTTTCTTACGTGAATCGGTCCAGTTTTTTTGAGTGCAGACCAAATTCTGTTTTGATTCAAAAAAGAAGCAATGTTTTGATTCAAAAAAGAAGCAATCAAATCGATTTCCTCTTATATCGCAAGTTTATCACTTTAATTCACCATAGTCAGACTAATTCTACTATTTCACCTAAAATTCAGCTTTTTTACATTGTCAAAGTTTTTTCGAGTACTACAATTAAAACGGCAATTTTTTTCAGAACTAATCCGGGTTTGACAAGGAAAATAGAAACAAAAATCAAAAGCATTTGTGGCCTTGAAAACAAACTTTTTTTAATTACTCTATGAAAGTGACTGACATGAATACATATTCATAAAAGACCAAAAACAAATATATAACTACGTGATCAAATTCAACCCTTGTCGATTTAAAGGGAATGTTCTGTTCCGTACATTTTACCTTAACCTCGCAGTATTATGGTACGTACAATAGAAATCACTGGGCCCTTAATAAAACGTTTGGGTTAAACATGGTTGTAACTGCTCAACCCCGTCCCTTGTGTTTACCTTGGACAGTGGTTTACAGCACTAAATAAGAACAATCAGTAATAGATTGGAAAAGGACTTGACTCGTCAGATCGGCTCAAAGTATCAAAATCAAGACACAAAGCACATTATTAATATATTTATCCAAATCATCGGTTTCATGTCTTACCAGAATAGAAATCTGTTTGTGCACATTTCACATCATATTCCCTATTCACGCAAACAAGTGGACCTACTCGAAAAAAGAAAACCCGATCAAAACACAAGAAAAAAAAAAGAACCGGCCTGGCGAACACTTTACATATTGCGCATGTGATAACCTTGAGATGTTGAAAATTATCATGTACCTTAACTGCAAAGGTCAGGTGCAAAAGTCATAACGTCTTGTAATTGGATATAAGAAGATGTGGTATGAGTACCAATGAGACAACTCTCCATCCAAGTCAAAATTTATAAAAGTAAACCATTATAGGTCAAAGTAAGGTCTTCAACACGGAGCCTTGGCTCTCACCGAACAGCAAGCTATAAAGGGCTCCAAAAATTACTAGTGTAAAACCATTCAAACGGGAAAACCAACGGTCTAATCTATATAAAAAAAAACGAGAAACGTCAGTTTCCTTGTTAACATTTTGGTAAATACGAAAACAATATGTTTCAATATCTTTCCTTTTTTTACATCGATTTTCAGTCATAGATTGTTTAATCAAATTAAACATTCGTCCTTAATATGCCTGAAATATTTCCCACAAGACGTTAAGCAATCAATAACCTATTAATCGCATATTCAATCAAATTAAAAAAAAGTTAAGTTTCTTCCTGTTGAAAGGAAATAGATAATTTTGAAATGAAACAGGTCCAGTATATATATTTATTGAAATCTTCGCTACTCAGTTCTATCTCTATATATCTAGATTGAGTCTGTAAACGGTAAAATATGCATTTCTTCCCTTAGCATGTTATATTCGGTATCTTAATCTTGCTGGACATCCCTTTTTAAAATGTGTCTTAATTTTTCAAAACAGTTATCTATATTTGTATAATGTGTGGCAATTTTAAGAAACTTTTTGCATATATGCCTAAGCTTACTATTAGAGAAATGATGCATTTTATATTTGCCGTGAATATTACATATGATAGACAAAAAACTTTCAACCAATCAGAAGACGTGTTACATCCAAAATTAAATTATAAAAATAAATCGAAAGAAAATAGAATTTGATGTAAACTGCTGAAAAATTATTAACATATGAGCTGCGTCGGATAGAAATCGATCTTATGCAAATAAATATCAATACATCTGTTAACCTATTTTGGGTTGATTAAATCTCTACGGAAAGTCTGTAACTGTGAAAATTGAGTTGTTATATAAAGAACCCTACAGAACAGACCAAAATTCATCTTTTATTTCGTATTTGAATGTTCCAAAATTAATCAAAGGTTTATACATGTACATGTATGCATGAACTTGCATAAGGTCGATTTCTATCCAACGCAGCTCATTTATTAATTAAATGTGACAAATACCACAGGGAGCGAAAACAAGTTTTTACTATCATATCCAATAAAGGGGAAAATTTTAGCCAGTTAAACGAGGTGGAAAAGTTCTTTTATATATTCAATAATGAGGACAAATGTATTTTATATTTTCTCATGTTTCTGAGTAAATCTTTATGTTATCAAACGCTTTAAACTTCTTTTAAATTCTTACCCAAGATATCTGTATTGCTTTGTGTAAATGATATTGACTTTTTCAATAATTATGTACAAGAAAAATAATGTATGGTTTTTTTTTTTTTATTTGTCGCATTTATATTCTATTAATCCAGTAATTCTTTCCCTCAAGTATTGTTCTTTTGTACTTGTTTATTGTTAAGATTTGTTGTCCCTTGTGAGCCCAGTAATTTGGAATAAAGTATATTCTATTGGCACTTGCTCGTCGGTGAAGACCATATGCTAATCTTACATGAAACTGTGCTGCGTTGTCATTTAAGTTATCCTGCTATCATTTTGTCATATAACGTCAAGATCATCATATGCCATTTCGATACATTTAAAAACATAGTACAAGATTTAGAACCCTACCAGCCAAAACTGGCTTCTATCTATAACTAAAGACCATATACTTGAAAATACCAGCATGAGCATAATGCATGGCACACAAAGGTCATACATTATCATTGGATCATTTAACAATTTCAATAATACTCCATCGTATGTAAACGCCGGTATAGCTCTAACAAACATTAAGATTTGATAATCCTAAGATATCAAATAACGTATAAGGAATTTCAAAATTGAAGATAAAAACCCGTCTTATATATTTTAAGCAATTCTGAAATTGATTTGTCTACTTGTGACTTCCCTTTAATTTGTAACTCATATACAGAAAGTTGATCTAGTTTTGTTAAAGATTGTTTTATATTTAAAAAAAAAAAGAATTAGTGGAACTCTAGATGAGTCAACCAACCTCCGATGTTATTTATATTTTTTAAAAGAACTTTCACTATTTTAATCTTTAGTGCTGTTTGATAAAACAAACATTTTCACAACGAGCAATACTTCGAGCAATTGTCGTAGTGTTGATTGGGGTAGAGAGATATGGTCATCTGCACTTCCCCAGAAGCGACAGTAAAACCCATGATTATGAGGAGCGTTCGATTGGTTGTGTAGAATGCATAAATACGCAGTCATGTTAGGTCAGAACGAGAACGTAAATTATTTTAATCTGAGTGCCACGCTCTCTGCAAGTTAAAGAAAACTTAACAACTTTTTGATAAATCTGTAGGTGGCGCGTTTCAAGTTAAAATTTCTACCCATATCCAACATAGTTTTCCTCTTTATTCTAGTGACAGTTCAAATTCACCTCAATCATCAATATAAACCAATTTTGAGTTTTCCTCTTTATTCTAGTGACAGCTCAAATTCACCTCCATCATCAATATTGGCCAATTTTGTGAAACCTTGTCATCGGTTTTATTGGCAATTTGTAACGTTCTTGTTTTTAATCTTCCAGAAGTAAACAAAACACATCATAATTGATGGTAAGTCATCACTCCTGTCTGCAAAATTACTTTCCAGACACTTCAATATTTATCGTTTAGCACAGGACTGGTAAACAACAGCTACTAAAAATCAGAAAAAAATTAACAGTTCTAGGACATCAAGCGAAGTAAAGCTAGTTTTGGATTTACCACAGTTAAAACATACTGGTTCTTGACCTGAATCGCTGCATTAATTGATTGAGGTTGTATGTATACTGAAGCGTAACTGATCATACATTTTCATTGAAAACCAGAAAACTTTGACGAAAATTTTCCTTGAACAATGAGTTTAAAAAAATTCAAACTATCAGCAAACAGTATATATATATATATATATATATATATAAGTGGCGGCACGGCAGATGTTAAAATTTTGATTTACGCATTTTATAAATACCAGTCATCAGGTTCGCTCGATGACAAATTTTGGAAAACATCACAATTATTTATTGTTTCAGATCAAAAGGGCAAAGTCAATTTAAATTTCCTCATGATATTGTTTATATTAGAAGTGTTGGGTTCTGTCCGGAAATGAAGGCTTTTACTAAGGACATCAAGTAGATAAGCAAATACACCAACAATGAAAAACTCGGAAAAGGAAATAATAAGGATAATACAAAACAATGGTCAAATAAGTATGTAGTTTTATAAAAGGTTTCACAAATAAATAAAACTCAAATTATATTATTTCCGTGCACACAATAGACATGAATGGGAATAATAAATAAAGACATAATGAATAAAGTGGGGGATAAGATATCAAGGGTTTTATCTTAAACCATAAGCCAAAGAAAGCCAGACAACCCATATTCAAAAGGGAAAATAATCACAGACGAAGAAAAGGTGACGGCATGGGCTCTTTTATGTTGTTTTGTTGGCTGTTGACAAGTCTTTAGGCCAAAATATTGGAATACCAAAACCTAATAGAAATGTTTGAAGAGTTGCCAAACTGAATAGCTTCTTTGTGAAAATAATTCCAAACCAGATATCAAACTTGTAGACAAAACCAATAATTATGGTAAAACAACTCGACTGAGTGTGAATGGAAAGTAGTTGATCAGAAAGTGTGTGAGACCCTGTTAGAAAACAATTGCTTAGCATATAGCAGTATCGTCGACTTCTTGGAGGCTATTACCCGACAGATGCAGAACAAACTGGTCAAAACACACAAAAGTTACAATAAATGTTTCAACATTTAGAGATCACAGTTAAACGTTATTATTTGCTCTGTAAATATTCCAATAGCAAAAAAATGTTAGTTTCACTGAACTTTCCTAAGGTATCATTGAATAATTTAACCCTATTCAAAATTGATTAAAACCCATTCATTTAGGTACCATAACTTATTGGATATTCAAATGTGAACATTCAAATAAGGGATAGTTTATTTAGCAGTCTTACTTTGGTGACCGATGTTCAAAATAGTGAGGATTAAGAAGGATATGCTTCCTTCTATTAAATGTTGTGTACTCTTTAAGTGAGTTGAGTTGATCCAATTCAAAGTAGACCTTCTAGTATCCCCTTTATAATTTAAATGAACATTATTTTTATATACATATGCACATGCATGGCTCTACAATCTGTCGATACCTGTATCTTAGCATTGCACAAGGTCATGTTTTTTTTCCCTGACTGTTAATGACGTCTTTACACTAAATCCATTGAATGTTGGATGTGTACCGATTGATATTTTGGTCTTAGATGCATGATTTTTTTTTATTAGTTGTTATTGACTTTGAACTAGCTGTCAGTAACTGCGAGTACTCTCAGATTTGTAATTAGTGTCTTTTTGTTGTGGGGATGTATAGGTACCCTGCCACGTCCACTCTGTGTTTTTGTTAGATGTATTTCTGCTTTGTATCCATCTGATGAGTTAAGCCCTTTTCAACTGATTTTTACAGATTGTTCTTATGTTGTACTGTTACACCACTGTCCCAGGTTAGGGGACGGTTGTCGCCTTCAAACTAATTTAACTCCGCCACATTCTGTATATGCCTGTCCCAAGTCAGAAACCTGTAATACAGTGGTTGTCTTTGTTGCTGTATATCATATTTGTTTTTCGTTCATTATTTTGTACTTAAATCAGGCCGTTAGTTTTCTCGTTTGAATTGTTTTACATTTGTCATTTCGGGGCCTTTTGTAGCTGACTATGCTATATGGGTTTTACTCATTGTTGAAGGCCGTACGATGACATATAGTTGTAACTGTCTGTGTCATTTGATCTCTTGTGGAGAGTTGTCTCATTGGCAATCATACCACATCTTCATATTTTTATATATGGAACCTACAATTGGAGAATTGAAATAAGTCGGATTACAACAGTTCCTTGGCATTTTTATTATTTAGAAACACTGAAACTGACAGGTATTTAAAACTTAAGTAACTATGTGAAAAAAAAACAGATCTCCTAATGGCCAGTTAATTGAATACAGACGAAAGTTATCAATTTCCTTTAAGTTTATCAATGCATCGAATAAGATTTGCAAAAATGTAACTATTGCAGCAACACTAAAGAATTTCGAATGTTCGAAACTCGAGAAAGGTTTTGAAAATCGCCTCAATACTTATGTATGACTCCAGTCAAGCAATATAAAAATAGAAATAAAGGTAACATGTTCGCTGGAACATTTGCCAAAGCTCCCAAATGATGATAACTTAGATCTGTCTTTCGGAACACATACAATAAAATTCGAAATAAAAAATTCCCATTAATAGGAACGATGACGAACAACATAACAGGTGCAAGATTAACATACTAAAAGTATTAAACAAACACGAACTAGATAAAGCTCTCAATACCAAGAAGACAACAACACCGGGTGATGACCGTATCACATACGAAATATGCCCGACGGTATGATAAATATTGTAGAGCAATTGTGTGTCTCTGGTCAACTAGCCACCTTATATTTTCTCTAATGACAGGTAGTCCATGCGTACAAGTTCAAATGGTTAACAAGACTCGATGAGTGGTGTTTTAATATCATACCATAAAAAAAAGGAAAACAACACTTTATAAATTACACGCGTCCCACGCGCTTTTCTGGATTTACCTTCATAAAAACGATCAAAGCCGAATATTTCAAAGAAAATGATGTATAAGATCTGAAACAGTTGAAGAGCTATATGACCAAAAAGGACCTAAAAATAATATCCAATGCCATCCAAGGTCAACTTATCGTAAGGGAGTTGAACCATAGTTTCTTAATAACTTAAAAAAATATAAACGTACAAAGCGATCTCTGAATAGTAAAGTGAGTTATTACGACCCTGATGTCCCATGTCATCACGAAGAGCTGTTAGGACTGTTGTAATACAGGCTTCTGGTAGGACATTGGCTCTTGGTCGATGTTGGTCTCAGTATAGTGTGCCATCTATTATTCTAAGTTTGTCAAAGTTGTCGATGAACTAGATTTTCTATGGTGTTCTATCTAGCTAGTACACATGCTTGCTTTCTGTGTTCATGGACTGAGTATAATCATTCTTTCATTGCCATGTCGTTCTTCTGTGCTTAATTTGATGATGACCATAGATTTAGGTGGCAAGGATGCATCTTCAGCTGGTGTCGTTGAAAATGACAAACATTGTAAGTATGACTGAACGTGTTGCAAGTTGCAGGTGACCTTCATAGATTCCTTATACACATACTAGAAGTGTGGTTTTTTTTCGAGCAGTCCTGGTAACCTTGACAAACCATCAACATCAGAGAAAAGGTTGGCATTACCCGGTCTGTAGACGATGTTTAACACCTGAGCTCCTGAGTTCTCCCTTGGTTTTTGATGGGCTTCGTGTTGTTCAGTCATTAGTTTTTTTTTTGTAGTGTTTCGTGGACTTGTTTTTTATCGTCGTTTTTCTTGGGGGAGGAGGGGGCATGGTGTTGTCAGTTTTCATTCAATGAGTTTTGAATGTCCTCTTGGTATCTTACGCCTCTCTTTTATAAGTCATATGCTGTAAGTGATGCAATCCATCTATGACCAGTTGCATGTAACTTGGTCGTTGTAATTACATATGCTAACGGTTTGTTGAATGTGAGCACAATTCATGTAAAGATGGTCTTTAAACTTCGGTGATTGCAAATTTCAAATCAAGGAACGCAAGCTTGTGCACTAGGAAATTCCGTTCTGATTTACTAAGTCCACGACTGGCGTTCGCTATGACTCTTTTCTTTTTGTCTTGTTTTTTGTTGTTGTTTTTTTTTGTAGAGTACAGCACCAAGTCAATATGCAGCTGAAAAAGTTGGTTGTAACCATGAAAATCAAGTGCAGGTGGCTTGTGTATTTGAATCTTCAAGTTATTAACTGTTCTTTCTTGTTTTTACCCAAAATCCAGTTCAATTGTTGCTTATATTTGTAGACGTATGTGTCTGGTATTAGATCTTTAAAATGTCTTGTGATATTGCTGAAGTCTTTCACAAACTTTCTGTAATAGCCAAAAAGCCGAGGAACTGTCTGATCTCTTCTGGTGATGTTAGTTTGGGCAAATTCTTCACTTTCTCTAAATAGCTGGATCAGGCTAAATACCATTCTGGGAGACTATGTGGCCTACGTATTTAAATCTCTCTAGGAAGAAGACGAATTTATTGGGTAACAACTTCAGTCCACTTTCTCTTAATCACTGTATGACTTTGTCAAACCGATCTAAATGTTCCACGTAGCTGTCTGAGAATATAAGTATATGAAACATATGCTACGATATTGGTCGCTTAGGATTTCTTCCATTAGTCTCTTGTATGTTGTTGGGCTGTTGACAAGTCTAAATGGAATGCGAATAAATTAAAGAATTCTAGAAATCCAACTGTGAAAGCTTTTCTCTGTTATATGATTCCCCAAGCTCTACTTGATGATATAAAGACTTCATATCAAGAACGGTGCAAAAGCTGTTTCCCCCAAAGGCGTCTTACATCTCTTCGCTTCTTGGAAGCGTATACGAATCACGAAACGTCTGGTTGTTTAATTGTCTGTAATCTATGCACATTTTCAGCTTTCCACATTTCTTCATACAAAGAATAATGTACGATGACTATCAATAATGTGATCGATGAAGTTGTTGAAGAAGGTTACGAACTTATTCGAACATTGCAGGTGGCGTGCGTCAATGTTGCTGTTGGAATGGTCTGTCGTCCTTCAAATATATTCGGTGGCGAACTCTATAACAGTAACCAATATATATGTCTGAATTACTGAAGACATCTCTAAACTAACGAAGTAGACGCTTTCCCTGTTCCAGGTGTTCGTCGTCTGGTAGATCTATTTGCAGGTTATCGTCATACAGTACATCGCGGCTGTTAGTATCTGATGTTTCTGTGTTAGTAACTGATACTTGCTGTATTTCACACAAGATGGCGTTAGATGCATGGTTCTAGTTGTGTACTGGTACTAGTCGATTACCTTTGAAGTTATAGGAAACCAATGATGGAGCAAGGTCTAAATCGGTTGATATGGCAGGTCTTTCAGAAGGTTGAATTAAACAACAAACCGGAGCGTACGGTATGTCACGGTATAGCATGGTCCGTGTAACCTTGAAGTACTATATCTTTGTTGGGTTGAATGTGTATGTCTTGCCTTCTGTAAAGGGTGTCTCTTTGGGGAAGTATAATAACTGGGAATTTCTTAGATTCAATGGGTTATTACCAGAGTATAAATAATTCACTTGTAGAACGCGTTATCCAGTAAACAGGAACTTACAGTAATCTATATAAATAATCTGCAAATCAGGCTTTCTTAATGTAATAAAGGACAGTCTCACATGCCATGGACGTTTCTGTAGTTCAGTGTCCAGGAAAATTCTACCGGCGGAGAACCAATAAAATAAAACACTAATAAACAGTAACCAATCCAAACAGAAGTTGAGTTTAAACACCATTAATATGTATGAGTACAAATTACGTATATTGTATACGAAATCAAATAAAACTAGAGACTCTAAAGAGCCTGTGTCGCTCACCTGTATCTACTGTGGTTTTGGAAATCATGTAAAATAAGGTTAAAATCATAATAAATAGTATTGTTTTTACAATTTTCCCATAGACTTCTATAGTAAACCCCTATGTTCTATTTTAGCCATGGCGGCCATCTTGGTTAATGGGCGGGATCATCGGATACTGTTTTTAAACTAGATACCCTAAGGATGATTTAGGCCAAGTTTGGTTTCATTTGCCCAGTAGTTTCAGAGGAGATTTTTGTAAAAGATTACAAAAATTGACGAAAAATTGTGAAAAATTGACTTTAAAGGGCAATAACTCCTTATAGGGTCAATTAACAATTTTGGTCATGTTGACTTATTTGTAGATCTGACTTTGATGAACAAAATTGCTGTTTACAGTTTATCTCTCTCTATTATAATATTCAAAATAATAACCAAAAACTGCAAATTTTCTTAAAATTACCAATCCAGGGGCAACAACCCAACAACGGCTTGTCTGATGCGTTTGAAAATTTCAGGGCAGATAAATCGTGACCTGATGAACAGTTTTACCCCTATGTCAGATTTGCTCTAAATGCTTTAGTTTCAGAGATACTAGAACACACCCGCGAAATCGCGGGTATTTAGAGCTTGGTTGAAAGTATGTAAACTGTTGTAGGATGAATTTTTGTGAAAGATTTTATGTCTGGAGAATTTCAGAAAAGGTATCAAACTGAGTCATAGGCACTTGGACACAGGACAATTATTTTAAGCCATCTTCCTTTTTTCCTAAGTCCGTTATTTTTTTGCTCTCTGGTAAATTCCATGATTTTCGCGTTTCTGTATACTATGAACATACATATAATATAAATAAAGTGTGTTTGCTATTTACTATCATTTCCAAGTTTCTTCTCCACGGTCTATATTATATAGAGATTCTCTATATATTTTAGGATTATAAACATAGTTAACATGCAGAATAAGGCGAAAATAATTGTCCTGTCCCCGCGTAATTATGAAAATTGTGTTTAAAGAGGGGAGTAAAGGGGGTGGGTATCTGCACGGAAGAACGCGAAATAAAATTGCCATTTCAGGATGAGCGAACAATTAAAAATTTCTTGCACATTGATCTTTTTATCGATTTCAAGAAACACGATGAATAACGAACCTTTTTCACGACTGCACGTGAAATAAAAACTTGCAAAACACGTTGCACGATAATAACCCTTTACCCCCTTAAAGTTTAAAATCGGAAGTCTTGGCTATGACTTAAAACTCGGTCTGATGACGGAAACAATATCCGGACGCCTTTTTCTTCGTTTTTCTCCCATAATAACCCAAACTGAATAATCATAAGAATAGATGACAAATGCGACTATGCATGGTACCTATAGGACACAGAGGCATGATGATTAATTTATTGGGGAAGGAAGAGAAGCGACACACAAAATGAGGTCTTCTCGTTTAATAGTATAGATAATCCAAAAACTGCATTTTACCCCTATGTTCTATTTTTAGTCATGGCGGCCATCTTGGTTGATAGGCGGGGTCATCGGTTACATTTTTTTAAACTAGATGCCCTAAGGATGATTTAGACTAAGTTTGGTTTTATTTGGCCCAGTAGTTTCAGAGGAGAATATTTTTCTAAAAGTTAACAGACGACGACGACGACGGATGCCAAGTGATGAGGAAAGCTCACTTGGCCCTTTTGGACAGGTCAGCTAAAAAGGATAAAAATCCCTTGTAAAAAATACTTTGCAAGAGTTTAATAATTAAACTAAGTTTCAATATGAATTTGGTAAAAGAGAGGCAAAAGATACCAAAGGGATATTCGAACTCATAAGTCGAAAACTTGCTAACTTTATATTGTAATAATTTCCAAATTACAACTTTACATAATTTATATAGCATATACATTAATAATCGTCACCTAAACTTTTCTTATCCGTCAGGGTACATTTGGATGTGTGGGTGTATAGATTCGCAGCCACAGTCGATCGAAAGATTGAACGTTAACCAAGTTTTCTGCGTCTTTGATAAGGGAACGGACATTTAACTCTTATATCAGTAACTTTTTTTTATGAATGCTAAGTGACAAAAAATAACTCAGTTTATTTGGTCCCTTCTTTCGTATATGTTTGAAATTTCCAATGAGCCTGGCATGCTATCAAAAATTTGACAAGATTTTTCATGTCTTGTAATTTGGTTCTTAAATGTCTAGGGACTCCATGGAGACTGTATCAATCACCTGTCATTTTTTTCAGAAAACTTTTACTATCTATGATGAGTTTACTTTACAATGAACATAGATCATTTGAGATTAATAATGTGCCAGCTAAAACCTCGTCTTCAAGATCATTTTTGCTGCAACGAATTTCTGTGTTAATAAGAGTTTTCAAGATAATAAGGAAAAAATAAATGGTTCGAACTGTGATTTAGGGGTAACAACTCCTGTAAAGAATCGACATAATTCATATTGATTTATTAGGTAGATACTTTATTCTCTAATACCAATAGACAAAGGTACAGAAAGAGAAAAATAATAATTTTACATACATGACATACAATGCTTATTTGCTGTTCAAAGTTCTCTGTATTTTTTATAGTTTATATGTAAGATAAATCACTAAATTGAGTCCAAAAAAATCGACATTTGAAGGCAATAACTCCTATAAAACCAGGTTTAATCCACCATTTCCTACATAAGAAAATGTCTGTACCAAGTCAGGAATATGACAGATATGACAAATGACATAGAAAGGTCACCGTATGGTCTTCAAAAATGAGCAAAATCCATACAGCATAGTCAGCTATAAAAGGCCCCGAAATGGCAAAAGTAAAACAGTTAAAACGAGAAAACTAACGGCCTGATTTATGAACAAAACAATGAACGAAAAATAAATATGATACAGCAACAAACGACAACCACTGAATTACTCATGACTTGGGACAGGCACACACAGAATGTGGCGGGGTTAAACATGTTTGCGGTGGTACTATCCTCCCATAACCTTGGATAGTGGTGTAACAGCATATCATATGAACAAAAATCAGTTGAAAAAAAGGTTTACACAAAGCAGAAAAAAAGTAACAAAACACTGACCGGACGTGGCATAGTATCTATACATTCCTAAAAACAATCAAAGCGTGAAAGCGCTGTAAAGGCAGTTAATTACAGGTTGTGTGTATTTTAAGTCCAGTTATATCATTATCTTGCATAGTACAGTGTACTTATAATTATCAGAGGTGGCTTTCAGTATTTATGATTTAGAGTTCTCTAATGATATTGAATAAGTTTTATGAATGTCATATTCTGAGCACTATATGAAGGCGATTGTTCTCGCTTGTTTATGAACTTGTGCATTATGTCCAGTTTGTACCTTTTTTATCTATGTTTATAGTCAAATTAGTTATCAAAGGTACCAGGATTATAATTTAAGACGCCAGACGTGTGTATCGTCTACATAAGACTCATCAGTGACGTTCAGATCAAAATAGTAACAAAGCCAAACAAGTACAAAGTTGAAGAGCATTGAGGACCCAAAATTCCAAAAAGGTAATCTATTCCTTGGATAAGAAAATCCTTAGTTTTTTCATTGGCAATCATAACACATCTCCTTATTTATATAATGATCTATATTCAACGACCTCAGGTACAAAAAAAATGTATGTAACTAAACTATGATGGGAAACCTTTGACTTCTTTCTTTATATAAACTTTTGATTTGGTACCATAGAACTATGTAGAGTAAATGTACATTGCAACATGTCAACTCTTTCAACTCCAAGCAAAATTATATTTCCAAGCATAAAGTAATTTATGAATGAAATAAAATGCTCCACTGGGGCGCAGCTTGATACGACCGCAGAGGTCGAACCCTGAACAGTTGGGGCAAGTATGAACACAACATTCAAGCTTGATGCAGCACTGAATTTGGATTGTAATTAAATATTTGACACAGCATAGGTTTCTGACACAGAATGAAAGTGGTCTAAGATACTTAAAAAAATTTAATTTACCTATTCAAACCATATCATTATAAATCAGAAATAACCAATTTAAAATGGAAAATTTTAAAGAAAAAAAAGGAAAAAGAATCCCCCCCCCCCAAAATTTTTTGAACCCCCTTATGATTCATCACCCCAAAACTCAATCCCAGCCTTCCCTTTGTGGTATGGTACCTTGCAGTACAATTTCAGAGAGATCCATACACTTGAACACATGTTATTGTCTGGAAACTAGAAAAATGCTTGTTTTTTGGCCCCTTTTTGGTCCCAAATTCCGAAACGTTTAAGGCAATTACCCCCAAACTCAAACCCAGCTTTCCCTTTGTGATATGGAACCTTGTAGTACAATTTCATAAAGATCCATACACTTACACACAAGTTATTGCCATGAAACTAGAAAAATGCTTGTTTTTTGCCCCTTTTTGGCCCCTAATTCCTAAAATTTGGAGGCAATTACCCCCAAAATCAATCCCAGCATTCCCTTTGGGATATGGAACCATGTGATACAATGTCAGAGAGATCCATAGACTTACACACAAGTTATTGTCATGAAACTAGAAAAATGCTTGTTTTTTGCCCCTTTTTTGCCCCTAATTCCTAAAATTTGGAGGCAATTACCCCCAAAATCAATCCCAGCATTCCCTTTGTGGTATGGTACCTTGCAGTACAATTTCAGAGAGATCCATACACTTGAACACACGTTATTGTCTGGAAACTAGAAAAATGCTTATTTTTGGCCCCTTATTCCTAAACTTTTTGGGCAATTACCCCCAAACTCAATTCCAGCTTTCCCTTTGTGATATGGAACCTTGTAGTACAATTTCATAAAGATCCATACACTTACACACAAGTTATTGCCATGAAACTAGAAAAATGCTTGTTTTTTGCCCCTTTTTGGCCCCTAATTCCTAAAATTTGGAGGCAATTACCCCCAAAATCAATCCCAGCATTCCCTTTGTGATATGGAACCTTGTGATACAATGTCAGAGAGATCCATAGACTTGCACACAAGTTATTGTCATGAAACTAGAAAAATGCTTGTTTTTTGCCCCCTAATTCCTAAAATTTGGAGGCAATTACCCCCAAAAATCAATCCCAGCATTCCCTTTGTGATATGGAACCTTGTGGTACGTATACAATGTCAGAGAGATCCATACACTTACACACAAGTTATGTCTGGAAGTTACAAAAATGCTTATTTTTGGCCCCTAATTCCTTAACTGTTGGTACCATAACCCCCAAAATCAATCCCCACTTTCCTTTTGTGGTATTGAACCTTATTTTAAAATTTCATTGAGATCCATTCACTTAAACTAAAGTTAGTGCTAAAAACTAATGGGTCTTCGGACGACGACGACGACGCCAACGTCATACCAATATACGACCACAAAAATTTTTTTGAGGTCGTATAAAAAGGAGTTCTTAATTAAGAAATAAACTGATTCGCTGAGCGCAGCTGGATACACCCGCAGAGGTACTACCCTGAACAGCTGGGGCAAAAATGGACACAATATTCAAGCTTGATACTTCTATTTGACATATTATAGTTTCTGAATAAATGTAGTCAATGAACTTGAAATCGGTTATATGAATTGAATTTATATTCAATTAAAGATTTCTTGCTGTTGTGCAATACACTGTGCTGTTGTGCAATACTTAATAAATCTGTTGCCAGACTATAAACAAATAAAGTTCAATTTCTTCTCAATGTCATATTTGAAATTTATGAAAATCAATAGGGAGATTACATCAATAGCTATAAATAATTCACCAAAGTTTCATGTGAACTGCTTAAAGCATTTTTGAGTTGTTGTCCAAAAACTGGAAAATCCCCCCTTTTTTAATGAATAAAACCCCATAACTCAGAAATGTAAAATCTAAAATTTATAAAATTCTAAAGGGAGCTTACGGATTGATAATTTAGTCTTAGATGCAAGATTTTTTTATCAGTTGTTAGTGGCTTTGAACTAGCTGTCAGTAACTGCGAGTACTCTCAGATTTGTACTTAGTGTCTTTTTGTTGTTTGGATGTACAACTACCCGACCACGTCCACTTGTATTTGTATTTATCCATCTGATGAGTTTAGCCTCTTTCAACTGATTTTTATAGTTCTTTCTTATATTGTACTGTTACACCACTGTCCCAGGTTAGGGGGAGGGTTGGGATCCCGCTAACATGTTTAAGCCCGCCACATTCTGTATGTACATGTATGTGCCTGTCCCAAGTCAGGAGCCTATAAAAGTGTAATTCAGTGGTTGTCGTTTGTTTATGTGTTGCATATTTGTTATATTTGTTCATTTTTTTACATAAAATAGGCAGTTAGTTTTCTTGTTTAAATTGTTTTACATTGTCATTTCTGGGCCTTTTATAGCTGACTGTGCGGTATGGGCTTTGCTCATTGTTGAAGGCCGTACTGTGACCTATAGCTGTTAATTTCTGTGTCATTTGGTCTCTTGTACATGTGTGGAGAGTTGTCTCATTGGCAATCATACCACATCTTCTTTTTTATATTTACATCAACAGATATAAAAAATTCACCAAAGTCAAGGTGAGACAACAAAACTTAGTTGTAAGATCTCTGAAATTTTTTACAGGTTACGAGTTTTTCTCATTGTTGGAGATTGTACGGTGACAGTAACACCTGTAACTGCTTAAACCCATTTCTTATGCACTTTAGTTTGATAAACTCACTGAATATCATATCACATCTCCTTATTTTTATATGCATTACAATTTACATGTGCATGTAATTGTAAATATATATATATATATCAGAACAAAATTCATTGCGTCACTTTTATTTATGCATCCTTTGGCACAATACAAGTTCTAAAATTACACACACATAAAACAACTAAATGTTATTTCAGATGAAAGTTTTGTTTCAGTTCCATTCATAGGATTCATTAGAATTTTGTATGTTTTGCCAAGTCCAATAATTCGCTCCATGTGATATAGAGACATAGTTGACTAAACCACCAGGTGTCGAACATTCAAGAATTTTCAGTGTTTCTGTTTTTATTTGATAAAAAGGTTGCCTGAGCTCTAGGAGCTTTAGGTTTTATCACGGGATATTCTGTGCTGTCAATAATAATCCAAGTCGTAGGAAACTTTAATTTGAAGTTGGATGGTGAAAAATACCTGACTAAACCACTAGATGGCCAAGTGTTAGCCTTACACCACTGTTTAGACATAAAAACAATCCATGTATACACAATATTCTTAACACTAGATTCAATCTAGAATCTAGACAGTTCAAAGTTGGTTGTATGATGCCTCAATTTCATCAAAGTCATAAAAAAAACTGATTTTCAACTGACACCCTATCAATTTGAAAATATATGTATCTCAAACAATGTGCTGCTGGACCAAGTGTGGTCAAAACAAATAAAAATTTAGTATACAACTCTAAACCGGTATAAAAATGCATGGCTGTGTCACGTGTCTTCATTTCAAAATTCTCTGCTGAAAACATAGGCATTGATGGTGTTTGCGTAATTCCATCTGTGAAGCTCAACATTAGCTCGGCAGTTGGTGGTGGACAGTCATAAATCCTTTCTGCAGTATGAATGACTTCTTCAGGAAAACCAACTTTACAATCAAAACTTTCCTCTAGATTTCTACTACAATATTCATCAAGTTTAGTTCTTTTGTTTTCACAGGAAACTGCCCTGATTTTTCTTTTTGCGGACGATTCAGTCTCTTGCTTGGTCCAGGAAAATAGGCTGGGAATTGCAGTAGACTTAAGTCTCTGTATGGTGGGTTTGCGCCCTGAAAAAGTTTATAAAACATTAGTTTTTTTATAATTAAATGAACTTCCATTAGCAATGTATACTTTGTACGGAAGCAAGTTAACTCGTACCATTGTAAACTCGTACCACGTAAACTCGTACCAAAAAAGTTAACTGGTACCAACGTAAACTCGTACCACTGGGAAGTCGTACCAATCAGAACTCGTACCACTGCAAACTCGTACCATTAAAAATATATTAAAAAATACGAATGTTTTATGATTTTGTTTTGGTATATCCAGCCCAGTAGTCAGCACTTCTGTGGAATGATTAAAAATTAAATCAAATAGTTGTCAGTAAAAGTTTAAAAAAGAGTCTACTCAAGGGAGACAACAAAGCCAATCTGCCACGGTTTTCTCTATCCAATTAGACAAGGAAAATTAGCTACAAATTGGTCTTTGTAATTTCAAATTATATACATTTTACAGATTTACGAGGTATTGAGGGAAATTAAAGTATATATTCATCATTAAACACCATTTGAATGCATTTAAATAAGTTGGTACGAGTTTACAATGGTATGAATTTACCATGGTACGAGTTAGCAGTGGTACGAGTTTGCATTGGTACGAGTTTTTTTTTAGTGGTACGAGTTGACATTGGTACGAGTTTATAATGGTACGAGATAACTATAATTCCTTTGTACTACCTGGCGAAATATTAACTAGATTTATTCATTACAATCTGGATGGTATCTGGATAAAACTATGTTTGCCTGATTCCATGTATGTTATGTAAATCCAAAGGACAAACAATGAGAGACTTATGCAACAAACGTACATTGTTTGTACATAAATAACTATACTATAGATGAGAGCATGTCATTGTTTTGTTCCTGTTAACATTGTCATTGATATTTTTCAAGAAAGTCTATGAGGCATAGCTTATGCATTCCTGTCATAACTACATTAGCATAATTACTGCTAAAATAATTCTCAGTATGATATACCTCTTGTAAGAAATCATTATAATTGTAGCAATCACCAAAAAATCTCAAACAGATCACATTGAATCGTAATCCAAAAAATTATGACGTCTTGAATTACCCACCCCCTTTTATTCTAAAACGATAATTGCGGTTGTAAACAGACTTTGGTTTATTCGCATGGCGATTACATATATAACTATATATTTCACAAAGAAAATAGAGTTTTACCATGAATAGTTTCCTGCACGTAGTCTTTTTCAGTAAAACGTGCCTTGCAAACAACAGCTGATTGAGATTGACTCCACGATATCATTGTGTTCTCGTCCAATCTGCGTATGGGTCATGGCGTTGATCCAACTTTTCCTTCTTTTTAAGTCATTTGGAAATGCATGTCCTCCTCTTAAATGACATCCAGGTACACAACAACAAGTACTTGGCATCGTTAATTAAAAATATAACTGAAATAGGTGCACAGTGCAGAAACCGGAAGTAGAGGAACAGGATCCGCTACCACGGCGCCATCTATTCAGGAACGATAATTTGCTACTTTATATAACTGCGAAAATAACGTTAGACGGGTTCACGTGCATAAACAGAAATGCGCTTTAAATTGTATAATATAATTCATGTTCAGTCGACCTTTAATTATTATATCAACGACTGAAATGATTAATAAACATCTAGATTGCAGATAACACTCGAAATTAACCCGAGCTCTTTCCACACGGAATTCAAATAATTCTAGTTTGTCAATCGGTTGACTGCTTATAATGCAAAATACTAATATATCAAAAGTTTTTAAAACTAACAAAACACAATGATCGTTTCTCTATTTCCCAATGTAAATGAAATGAAACAAAAAACATTTTATATCGCAATAAGAAGAGGAGAGAATTCAACATTTCCGGAACTACTTGGAGTCTAATGACCCCCCACGTAGATAAGTTGGATATCGCGGAAGGAAGGATTAACCCGGCAACTAGAAAGGCATTAAAGCACTGCCTTTAAAAATGACACTACAAGTCGATATCCAAGTTATTTGTTCTGATTATGACGCCCTCAAGTTGAATATTGTTTTTTACTACCGGGTATATATAAAAAAGAAGATGTGGTATGATTGCCAATGAGACAACTCTCACAAGAGACCAAATGACACAGAAATTAACAACTATAGGTCACCGTACGGCCTTCAACAATGAGCAAAGCCCATACCAGACAGTCAGCTATAAAAGGCCCCGAAATGACAATGTAAAACAATTCAAACGAGAAAACTAACAGCCTAATTTATGTACAAAAAATGAACGAAAAACAAATATGTAACACATAAACAAACGACAACCACTGAATTACAGGCTCCTGACTTGGGACAGGCACATACATACAGAATGTGGCGGGGTTAAACATGTTAGCGGGATCCCAACCCTCCCCTAACCTGGGACAGTGGTGTAACAGTACAACATAAGAACGAACTATAAAAATCAGTTGAAAGAGGCTTAACTCATCAGATGGATAAAATACAAATACTACAAATACAAGTGGACGTGGCCGGGTACTTGTACATCCAAACAACAAAAAGACAGTGGCCGGGTATTTGTACATCCAAACAACAAAAAGACACTAATAAAATTGAGAATGGAAATGGGGAATGTGTCAGAGACAACCAGACCATAGAGCAGTACAGATCTGAGAGTACTCGCAGTTACTGAAAGCTATAGTTCAAAGCCACTAACAACTAATAAAAAAAATCAGGCATCTAAGACTAAATTATCAATCCGTACACATCCATTGTCTGTTAATGAATTGGGAAGGGTCTATTATTTTTAATAAAGAGCTGCCCCATGAGCACATGATATGCCCGTCACTTTTTCGAAGAATAAAGTTCCATAACTCCTCAATATCAGAAATTTATAAAAAAAAAACAACTAATGGGCGGTTATTCTAATAGATGTAAACCATTCACCAAAGTTTCATGAAAACTGCTCAAAGTACTTTTGAGTTATTGTCCGAAAACTGGAAAATCACCCCTTTTTTTATGAATAAAATCCCATAACTTGGAAATGTAGAATCTAAAATTTATAAAAATCGAAAGGGAGCTTATGTCAATAGATATTAACAATTCACCAAAGTTTAACTAAAACTGCTCTAAGCATTTTTGAGTAATTGTCCGAAAACTGAAAAATCCCAATTTTTTAACGAATAAAATCCCAAAACTCAGTAACGTCAAATCTAAAATTTATAATATACAGCTGCGCCATGAGCGCATAATACGCCCGTCTTATTTTCAAAGAATAAAGTTCAATCACTTCTCAATGTCATATCAGAAAATCGAAAGGGAGCTTTTGTCAATAGATTTAAACAATTCACCAAAGTTTCATGAGAACTGCTGAAAGTTATTGTCCGCAAACTGTAAACTGCCCCTTTTTCTAATGAATAAAACCCCATAACTCAGAAACGTAAAATCTAAAATTTATGAAAATGGAAAGGGAGCTCATGTCAAAAGATATAAACAATTCACCAATGTAAAATCTGAAATTTATAAAAAACGAAAGGGAGCTCGTGTCAATAGATATAAACAATTCACCCAAGTTTTATGCAAATTGGTTCTAGTGTTTTTGAGTTAATGTCCGACATGTTGAAGATGGACGGACGGACAGACGGACAACGGTATACCATAATACGTTCAGTAAACAGGCGTATAAAAATTGAAAGGGAGCTCATACAACAGGTATAAACAATTCACCAATTTTAATGCAAATTGGTTAAAGAGTTTTTGAGTTATTGTCCGACATGTTGACGATGGATGGACAGACGGACAGACAACATGGACAAAGGAATACCATAATATGTCCCGTAAACAGGCATATAAAAACTTTTAGGGACATGTGTACATGGATTAATCCATAAATTCGTCTGCAAGATGACCATTTTTACACGGATAAAATATTTTGAAGCCATTTTAATGTTTAAATGTATGAATGGACTAGCGCCAGATTATCTTACTAGTAAATTTACTGCGTGCAGTGATCTATATAGTTATTCTCTTAGGTCAACAACATCTGGACATCTTCATTTACCAAGGCCAAAGTCTGAATACTTCAAAAAGACTTTTCAATATTCCGGTCTAATTATTTGGAATAGTTTGCCAAATGTTATAAAGGATTCAAGTCATATCGAAAGCTTTAAGGTGAAATGTGCTAATCTTTTTTTCACAAAACAAAATGAGTAGACAAACTTTTTTTTTTCTTAGGACATTCTTGCCATGCTAGTTCTACAGTCTGTTTTCATGCTTGTGTATATAAATTTGTAATTGTGTACATCTCTATTGATTATTGTGTTATATGCATTGATTGATATATGTATTAATTGTTCATTTTAACGTGTGAAGGCCTCGTGTGAGATTAACAATTGTATGTTAAATGAGTTACCTTAGTTAAATAAAGAATTTATTATTATTATTTATTGTGGCCCTCTCTTCTCATATAATATGTATGACGTTTATTTTTAAAAGAGCCTCCTCGTTGGGTTTTTGATTATGTGATTACTTGGCCGTTTTTAGTGATTATTTGATTACCAGACCAAATATTTCATGATTATTTGATTATTTGATTATCTTGTTTAAAAAAATAATGAATGATATTATGTAATTACAAGCGTATATTGGCAAAAAATTTGTGATTATGTGATAACCTGGACACCCCCATGAGTGGCCTCTTAAAACCTTCAGGTTTAAAAAATATAAATACATAATGCAATCAATTCACAGCCAATTCCATCTTTTTCTACAATTATACGGTCATCAAACTGGTTTTTACATTTCAGTAAAGGGAAGGCTACCGGGTAGAAATATTTGTTTATTTCCATGGTCAGAGGTCAAGGTCACAAGGCCATTTGTCAGGAATTTAAGTCACAAGTATCATTCTGGGCATCGACTCGTTATAGGCATACACACACAAGAGGTTATATACGCCTCAAGGTATATTTGCTGAGTAGATTGTGGGTTAAGTGGTCATCAGAAAGATGCAGAGCAATTCACATTGATGCATCAAATAGAAGAGATATTGCTATGTTTCCAAAACAACTGTCTTTGGAAATAAAGTACCCAAATCATAATCCCAATCATGTGGTAACATCATTTACAACACCTCAGATCAACTGTTAGCCATATAATTTGAAATGAAAATGAAGAAATCTAACGGAATGCTCGTGATATAGTTCTAGTTAAACATCTCAATGTCATTGGTGAATTATTAAACTATAAAGTAAAGGGTACATTTTGGAGGCATCTGAGGTCAAAATAAACAGACATGTAATTCTTATTAAACAAAGGTTTTACAACATATAGGTATAGTTACTAAGTATATATTACAGAAATAATCATGACAAATCAGACAGAAGTAGTAAATACAATTGCTGGTTTTGAGACTACCCTTTACATTTTACCTGTAGGTTTCATTGTTACTCATTGGTGAAGATAGCTATTGAAAATGTTTATTTGTAGTCCATTGGTATATTTGTATCTTAATAGCTATAATAATTGAAAATTGCACAGAATTATAATAGGCATAAGGCCTGAACATCCCACTGCTTAAACTAGAAGGAGATTTTTTGGTTTACGCCAACAAGAAAGAAACACAATTCATTACAATTTTTTTTTATAATCAAAAGACATCTATAGAGGTCAACATACATGTATATATGACCTTCAATAATACTGTGTTTTGTTTGATTTATTTTTTTTCAATTTGCCAAGGTTTAACTCATGTCAAGTTACGACAGAAGACAATCGGGAACCAGGTGCAAAACTTTTGAGTACTAAAAAAAATATTGTCTTCGTTTGGTACATCTCGTATATATGTACATATTGACAGTAAAATTTAAGCAACAAACAGAAGAGAATCCTTTCAAAAGCATTTAAACTCACATTGTTTTGAGTTTAAACAACAAATTATAGGAATAGTGTTAGACCATAACCTGTGTTCACATTATCAATATTATCAACTCTGTCTGCTTTCTGAAATTGGCACAATTTATTCCTGTCATTTCAAATTTTAATGCCCTTTTCGAAAATCTCTTACTGGTACAATGATTCTACATTTTTTTTTCTTTTGTATAACATGAATAAAAATACATATCCTATTGCATTCTCATCAAAAGACCATTGGTCAATCATTACAATTATCATGAATCTAACTTATCTATGGTGTTATAAAAATAATTGATATCATATCTGGTTTTATTACATATCTGAATAAGACATTGTTTCATCATCATCATCATCATCATCATCAATGCTGGTTATATCTAGGTTTTCCGCAGTTTGTTCTGTTTTGACCGTTTGAGTACCAACAGATAATTTTATTTTCTTGCACTTTGACCTTTCGTGTCTTTGTAGCTGATTCATCTGACAAAATTGTCGATGACATAGGGAGCATGCATGCGGTTTTTCCTTTTTATGAATTCTTTCATGCATCTGTAACTGAATCCGTTGCACAAAACGTTTACTACAAAAAGAACATATGAACTGCTTGTCTCCAGTGTGCGTCTTTATATGTTGACTCAAGGTATTACTCTTATTAAAACATTTACCACATACATCACATCCAAATGGTTTCTCTCCAGTATGAATTCGTTTGTGTGAATTTAAATTACTTCGCTGACTAAAACTTTTTTGACATACATCACACGAATAAGGCTTCTCATTTAAATGTATTCGCTCATGTTTTACAAGTGCCCCACTTTCACAGAACCCTTTGCCACATGTATGGCAAAGGTAAGGTTTAACAGATGTGTGAATCAATAAGTGGCGTCGTAAAACATCTAGACGGCCAAACGCTTTTCCACATCTAACACAGATGTACGCCTTTACACCCATGTGTATTTTAGCATGTTTTGAAAGAGATCCTTTTGTTTTAAACGTCTTATTACAGGTATCACACTTCAATGTTTCATTTGCAGATTTTCTAAAATTTATATTAATAGTTTTTTCTTTCCGAATGTCTTCTTTCCTTTTTCTGGAAAGTTTGTTCTTGCCATTCTTTGTCTGTAAACTGTCTTGCCCTTTGATCTGTTTTGTCCCATCTGAAGTATTTCTTTTACTTTTCCTTTTTCTATACATTCTTGTTTTATTTAACATACTGATTGCAAACAAAGTAAATATAAGGAGATCTTTTGTATCTTGCCGAATTTGATTCAAATGATTAATTATATTGCAGAATCAAGCGTAAAACAATGATGAAGAGGAAACACAACTTTCTCTGAAATGATGATATGAACTGTCCTTTTTGCTTTCTCTAGCTTTTTTCATCAGTTTTTCTGCAAAAGAATTTAACTTCTTCTCTGATCTTTTTTCTGCAACTTGTATATCTTCTTCATAAGTACATGTAGGTATCTTTTACTTTCATATCAAGTCTATTCCTACATGTACTTTTAAATCATCATGCTCATGATTTAAATTTTTCTCATAGCAGTTTGTATGGCACTGAAAAAGACAAAAGAAAACTTGTGAATGCAATGATTTTTATATTCAGACATATTTAACCTTCCATGTTCAGTAGCTGGACTTACAAGTGACTATATCATGGTAAATTGTGAAAGATGATTGATCTACAATGTAACAGAGAGTGGAAGAGAGAACAGGGCTACTGGTCCGTCTATCTGAAAAATTGGTTTAACTCTATTTGCAAGTAATATAAAGATTTTGAAATTATACACAAGTATAAACATGAAAATTTACAGAAAGAAATGGAAAGTCATCACAATTGTCATACATTTTAGGGATCACGAAATTCATCATATTTGCACCAAGCACACAAAAAAAACCTAGTGAAAGACAAAAAGAACCCACATCAGAATTCTAGTCACTTTGGCACCTGGTTAAATCGGCACCCATTTTAGTCAATTCGGTACCTAGTCAAATCGGGACCTGGTTTTTTCGGCACCCTTGGCCATTGTAGGCTATTATTTCAGCACCCACAATTAACATTATGTTTTGCAAGTAAACTATTGGACTGTTCTTCATGCATTTTTTTAATATTTTCACTAGAGGTGTCAACGTATATTTACTGCACTGAACAGAAAGTACCAATGGAAACAAAGAACTACCATAAAATTATTAAAACAACACACGGGTTATTGTTTGTAATTGATATAAGTTCATAAGTTTATAAAGTGATAACCAATCAAAACATTATTAATAGAATATTGAAAAATATTCAAACAGAAAGCCGACTGATTATTTTTTATTGTGTATTCTTCCTGCTTAACTACCATGACTACACATGCTCATGTTTTTAACGATCTACATGATCTGCGAAATGAAGTTTTGAACACAAAAAAAAGATACATACAATAGTGTTCCGTAATTCTGCCTGTCCAGTAAACCTGCCCACTCCCATTTACTTTCTTTATTGTCACTTCCATGAATATTTGATTTTCGTCTGCTATTTTATTCATAGGAACTGTACTTATCATCACTGCATGTCAAATTTTAAAGAAAAATCCTTTATTACCAAAATATCTAGTGATATATAGAATACAGTTCCTAAAGCTAACGATAATCACACTATTACAAAACTCGTTTCTGACTTGAAATTTTTTTTTTTTCGATTGTCTGGAATCCTTTATACTACAGTCAGGGGTACTACTTGTACAAGTAATTTTTATTTACTTGAAGAAGTAAATATTAGTATACTTATATAAGTAAATTTGTAGGATACTTATACAAGTGTATTTTATTTACTTGTATAGGTAAAAAAAAATTGGGCTTAGTTATGTCCCTTAGACATTCAGATTTTTTTACTTCTACAAGTAAAAAAGTCATTCTATCTTCTTTTCTTGAATTCTTAGGACTTCTTTGCTCTAATAGAATTTTTGATTGTCTGTCCTTTGCAGATGTCTTTACTAATCATTTAAGTGTAATTTCATGGACAATGAAAATCTCATTTGTCTGTTATCTTCAGAACACTGCTCATTTACAAGCCCCCAAGGGGCAATTTTTGAAGGCCTTGTGCAAATACTTAAGATATTTGCTCAATCAGTTTTTTGTTGAATTAATGAGATGAAACATTGAACTCTAATCAAAAACTATGAGCTAACCTGAGAAAAATTGTTAAAGGCATGTTTTTACATCTCAAAACTTGAGAATTTTTGTAGGATTGTAAAAAAAATTTACTTATACCAGTAAATATTTGAGAAAATTAAGGGAAGATTATTCAAACATTATAATTAACTTATATAAGTTTATTTTATCTACTTCTTCAAGTAAATAAAGATTACTTGTACAAGTAGTACCCCTGACTGTACTAGCTTTATACATTTTTATGTAAGAGGTCTATCAATAGATCGCCTTTTCCTTTCATAAATATGTGATAAACTGGCCCTCCATACATATTTACTACGCATGGGCGGATTTACCGCACAAACACATTTCCAATATAAACACAGATGACCCAGGGCCACTTGTTTTGTTGATTTTAAAATTTATTTCAGATATTTTTGGGAGAATGAGATAAACTGCATATCCTCAAATTTAATATTTCAGTAAAACTATTTATATTAAATTTGATATAATTTTTATATATTAAAGCAGAAATACATACGATCAAAGCCTTATGCGGGTGGATTAACCGGACTGCATCGTATGTAATAAAAAACGAAATCAAATAATAAGGACAGAAAACGGTAAAAATAATATTAGATGCCAGTTGAATTATCAAATGCCAAAATGACTTTAAACAGGTGTCGATTTGACTAGAGGTCTGACCAGGTGCCGATTTGACTCTTTCCTTAGATGCCAAATTCATGAAATTGACCCGGTGCCGAATTGACTTGTACCCCCTACATAATAATATTAATAGTGTCTCACTCCTTTTACAGAACATCATTACTTTTAAAAGAATGTTGTTGTACGGTTAAGGTTCATCATAACAAATGGACAAATATGGCCGTATTTTCACCTCAAAAACTACTCTGTGTACAGACTTACCTGTACAGTTTGAAAAGTTTTAAGGCCTGGCATCCACTAGATATATAAAAGTTAAAATTATTTTGCATATCAGAAAGATGGTATCTTGTTTGGATTATGATGGGCATTTTTTTTTCGTTCCTGCAGAAGGTGTTAAAATTAACTAAGTTGGGAAACAATTTTGAGATGCTCCCTCTCAGGTAACAACTGGTTTGTATTGTATTAATTATCCTTGATTGGCATGGACAATAGATATCTACACATCTATAGGCGAGTTAAAGGTAGGAATTGAGTGGACCATATCAAATGCAACTCAGGTGTTTGTTTATTTTTACATCTTCTGCAGAAAGGAAAAAAAATGCCCATCAAAATCCAAAAACGATTTTATCTTTCTGATATGCAAAATAAATTTAACTTTTATATATCTAGTGGATGCCAGGCCTTAAAACTTTCCAAACTGCACAGGTAAGTCTGTACACAGAGTAGTTTTTGAGGTGAAAATACGGCCATGTTTGTCCATTTGTTATGATGAACCTTAATGTAAAAATATCGTCATATGTTACTCCAAAAGAAAATTCAATACAAAAGAATATTACTTTTCCAGCTCTGGTGTTCCGGTAAGGTAAGAGCTCAAGGTAAATGTAAACAAAGGCCAAAGGGGGGATAACCGATGGTTTTAGCAAGCATATGCATTTCCCAAATATATTATAATATTTTTCTGCAAATAAAAACAAACTACAGAGGGCATATACATAACAAGACTTCTCTTCAAATAATTATTGAGCGTACAATGATCACTGTAACCCTCAAAATCGGCACAAAATATTGATCCCAAAATTAGAGATGTTTCCTAAGGGGACGACCATTTGATATTCTGGGGGGGGCCAGGAGGATTTGTTTTGGATCGGTTATTTATTTTTGTAAACTAAGAGGACAGATTATCTATTTTCTGCACTATTGAAGCAAGATTTTTCATTTTCATTAAAGCAAGGGACTGATTATTTATTTTCACAACTATATTTATAATATTCGAAAACATACAATTTTTAAATTATTTGTTTATTAAGTCATTATGTACCATTTAATCAGAATTAATTATTATCCTCTGCAGAAATGAATCTTCTATATTCCCCAATGCATATACATGTATTGCATAAATTCACAGTATTAAAGTTTGGTTGTAACTAAGGCTCTTTTAAAAGTATTGGCAAACATGTTTTGCCGAGCGGAGCGAGGCAAAACTTTTTTGAAGGGTTTTTGAACCGCTGAAGGCCCAAGAAGCTATAGAACAAATAATGCAAAATCATGCCTTCTGGGTGTTCCCCAGACCCTTTCTTAAACTGAAAATGCAAGTTCTGTTTTTATAATTTTATGACAATTTTTTGGTCTCAAAGCAAAATCACGTTTTAGATTCAGTGTAAGACTTAAGTTTCTAGGGACAACATCAAAAGACAAATATGCATGATAAAGCAAAAATGTAATTCACATAGTTAAGTCTGTGGCTGCTGTGTTTTTTTAAACTCATGATCAAGTTAATAATAAAATTACTAAATTACAAAATGAATGCAACACTAACAGAATACAGAAGGGCAATCAATGAACAAAAGACAAATAAATAAGAAACATTGATCCCGAAAAATCAGGGGCTACGTCTGAGGGAGAACAGAACTTGTTTCTTGCAAGGCACTCACGGTGAACACAATTTGATATGGAGACAAGCGTTTGGTTTTGAAATTTCCTACATGAGGCATTTGTCTCAATGTAGTTACGGTCCTGATTTAATAAAAGTGAGGTAAGTGTTCCTGAGACAATTAACCTCAAGTTAAATGAAACCAATTTTCTGACATTTCAAGTATATTTAAATAATATTTATACTTTTATTATTAAAAGATATGGGAAGTGTTTCCCGATTTTTTTTTTTGGAAAAGAAGAATCTGGTGCCATCTCATACTTTCGATTAGACCTGCTGAGTTATTTATTTTCAATACATTGCAAGTCAGGTAATTTATTTTCAAACTACCACAGAACAAACCATTTATTTTTGTGATTATCAAGGCTGAGTTATTTATTTTCAAAATCCTCCTGGCCCCCCCCAGAATATCAAATGGTCGTCCCCTAAGTTTGCGGCCATGTTGTTCATAAAAATTTAGTATGTCATTATTTTTTTACCGAAAAAAAAGTCTTTTTTCATTTGAAATCGTTTAGATACGCATCTTAAAAATATTTATGTGTTATTTCAAGGCAATTGCATTACAAGACCTTAATATTCTTGTTCTCGTTTAATCGAGAACTAGATATTTATCCAATCGAAAAGCATGTAACATTTTCGCTTTCGGTGTCTGGTATTTTCATCCAATCAGAGAGAAGCTTTTGCCCGCGTAGAATCAAAGCCACACGACCTCCAAAGGTGAGTATCCTCCAAAAATCCCAATTATAGAAAAATCGGTGGCACCTAGAAATAAAACATCCCCATATTCGTAATCTTCGATGAATTTTAAGGAAGGGGTCATCTATAGTTTTGTAATTTTATCTTCTGTGCTGCGGGAAAAGATCCATGAAAATCATCGAAATGAGGCCTCCATCCCACGCTCCCTGCCATTGTTTTCGTTATATTTTACATTTTCCATGCTGTAAAATAAAATCCCATAATATCATATGTAACTTCAATACACAATTTTAGTGGTTAATCATTTTTCCACGATGAATTTTTGGAATAGAGTGTTCTTTGCATGTTTTTTTCAGTTGACCTATATATTGCCATTGCTTACAAATATGTGCTGTATTCAGGTCATGGAAAACATGAAGTTTTCACTTTTCTCAAAAATGTTATCAAATGTATCCATATACTAGACAACCGCTTCAACAAATTACAAGTAGAGTATTTCTTTTTTAATTTTTTTTAGATTTTAGTGTTCACCATGTCTTCTATGATAACATATCTTATCCTAATGTCTACTTCTCTCCTGTTCAGGTAAGATATGTTTAAAAGAGTATAGAAAACAGTCTCTTTACTGAAGACCATCAAATCAGACACTGTGGACTTCAAATGCCATCCTGACATCATGAACATTAGAATTTAATAAAAAGTTAGTCATGAATATTTTATCACCAAATCTGTAAATACTCTGTCTTATTGTATGCAAACCTCTGGTGACATTCCATTGACGGCAATAAGATGAACTGATGTCTATCTTAATTTTCATGTATAAATTGTAAACTGTCAGTAAAATTACACAAGATAAAGGGAATGTAAGCAGAGAGCATGATTTGCCTTCCAAAAACAATTACTGCACCAGCCCAGATTCTAACCCGGGATCC
Organism: Mytilus californianus; assembly: GCF_021869535.1. NCBI lineage: Eukaryota > Metazoa > Mollusca > Bivalvia > Mytilida > Mytilidae > Mytilus > Mytilus californianus. The sequence goes on along the minus strand of NW_026262701.1, from coordinate 12,104,104 downwards.
CTGGCATATTTAACCACCACTCTACCATGTCTATCAGCTAAATAAGTACACCACTAAAACAGCTAATGGAGGGCAGTTATATATCTAGTAGGTAAAGGGAAGCACCACTACACTTCCTCCACCTCAAGAGTCATTATACTATAATGATAAGATCTTGATCCCCTCTCCTGGCTTGGTATTATTGCTTCTACATGTTGTACCTATACCATGTTTTTTTTTTTTTGTTGGGCACCAATTTTGTACATGTAACTAGAGAGCATGATTTGCTTTCCAAAATTAATTTTAAGTACCAGCCAGGATTCAAACCGCGACCTCTGGCACAGTAAGCCAACGCTCTACCAACTGAGTTAAATGAGTATGCCACTGTTATTTTGGTCATTGTTGGTATCTTTCGCCGCTCTTTAGCTAGGACTAAAGTTATTAAAAGCAATATCATGTTGCCATGGATTCCAACAGTTGCCTTGTTATTGGGCTTGTGAGCCAGTGGTTGAGAGCAAAGACGGCTTCTGACTTTTAACTTTAAAGTTTGTCTGTGTTCAAGGATTAAACTTAAAAAAAAAGGATATGGGGTATCCATCCATGTCAAAAATACGTACATGCACAGCAAAAAAAAAAAAAACACCACAAAAAGCAAAGGAACAGCCTTTTATTGCTATACTTCATCTCAAAGTCACAGTTAGTATGAATATTCTGTACTAGAAGGTGTGTCTGGTACACTGAAGAAAACCTTACATTGAAAGTCTGGATCAAAAACCTAGTTCATCTTACAAATGTAGCCATCCCTGTCATGCCTGTGACAAAAATCCTTTCTGCTCTCTGACTTTTCAACTCTATTGAGTTACCAGATGAAATTTGACCTAATTATTCAACACTGCTTTTTTGAAAACATGGAATAAAACTGTATTGATGTTCGTGATCAAAAAGTGAATTGCACTTTGACATGTGCACACCTTTGCATATATACATGTATGGAATAAACCTAATTGCATCACATATTTATTTACATACATATACTGCAGGGCCCTCTGTGATTGCTCCCATCACTATCCTCTTGTTTTTGTTTTGAAGAAACAGCCACATGAAGGATTTTCTGTTTTGATATAATACATGTAATAAGGAAATTTCAAGACTGAGAAATTGTCGTAAATTGTTTTGTTATAAATTAGGGTGTTAGTTTTTCTCGTTTGAATTGTTTCACATTTTTTTATGTCAGGGTCTTTAAAAGCGGACTATACAGAATGGGTTTTTCTCATTGTACAAGGTTGTATTGTTGCCTTTAATTGATTACATCCTCTTCATTTGAACTTGGTGGATAGTTGTCTTATTGGCAATCATACCACATCTCTTTACAACACTAAAAAATAATGAAATAATCATAGAAGCTTTAAAAGAGAGATGGGAACACCTGTTTAGAGACAGGGTATATGTCAAATCGTGACTTCCTATCGAAAACTTAGTTGTCCAACATTAAATTATCTTCCCTATCATCAAATCGTCCCATGCCATAGTTAAATCATCTTCCGCCAATGTCAAATGATCCCAGCCATTGTTGAATAATTATGTAACTGCACTTTAATTGAAAGGTGTAGTCATAATTTGGTTTCGTTTTGCTAGCCATCAACATTTTGTTAGCAAGTATAATCAATTGCATGTAATAGCATTGCCCCATTTGTATTATAATCCAAAGGGTGTTCCTGATTACTGTTTTAAAGCCCTAAGGGATATGCGGCTGACAATCGCTAATCAATTGTACAGGTAGATTGAGACACCTGACCTGACAGGAGAACACTTGATCAACAAGAGAGATGATTAATTGAATTATTTTATTACTTTTAAGCAAATGCTTATGAATATTTAAATAAAAAAATAAAATTTAAATTCAATTACAAAGAAAAAAGTTTGACTAGTCATACATGTCATACAAGTGTGTTTATTGATTTACTCAATCAGCATCCCCCTTTATAAACAAGTACAAGGCTATAATCTTAATCATAAAACAAAACATAACTTCATGCCAAATAACAATAACTTATCGATCATAATGAATCACTTTAGTAGTTTAAAAGTAAATACTCGAATATTTATAACTACAACATGATAATGTGAAGAAATTTCGTATTGTAATTCTGAATTCCTTTCATAGTTTACAATCATATTAATACATCCGGTTTACATTCAGAATCGAAAGATTCATGTTGCATGGTCTGTTAGTGTGGAATTTGCAATTTTAAGTTATTAAAACCATTCCAGTTTTAAACTTCTGCCCTCCACAAATCTGTATTCCACATTATACAAAAACGGATTCAAGATTTCTTCTTGTTCATGCTACAAATCATTGAACCAGGTTTGACTTCTCAATTAAATTTAACACTTCTGTACTGCTACAGGGTAGTTGACAGTGAGAAAAACAATCTCCATTTTATGATCACTTCGATCACTCCATTAACGCCGGTCAACCGGAAATTAAAAATAAGCTGCATCATGGGAACAATGTATGCTGACGTATGACGCGAAAAAAGGAGGAGTTTAAAATTGTTTGTCAACGTGCAATGGAGCACGAAACGTGTTTTCAATGTACACACGTGTTTGAACAGAAGAATTTAGCGAAGGAATGCAGATGAAATCAGAAGATTCACGTGCACGGTGAAATCGATTTAACTATTAGAAATTTTGAAATCAATTTACCATGGTGTTGAACTACATGATGGTTTTGAACAAGAATGTTTTGTTTAGAAGTGCCATAATGTCATACATCCATACAGGGCATCCCGAATAATCCAGTCTTTATATTACGATCACTTCGTTCACTCCATTAATTTGAATTTTCCAAATTTCATAGAATTTTATTGTACTTTTCGGATTGGGTAAATTTGATCAAAAGGGCAAAATTGTGAAGGAAAAAACAAATTTTAATGTATTTTTTTTAGTATTTTACTGAGAAATTAAAATGTAGTCAGTTATTTGTAATGGGGCAAAGTAATTTAGACATCAATGAACATGATGAATAGCTTTTTTTTTAACAAGACATCAATGAATAGCTAGTATTTATATCTTAGTCATCAAAATTTCTTTAAACATGTTTAATGTATTAAATGAGCAGTGGACATAATCAAGAAATGCATCAGAAGAAAAAGGTTGATTATTTCATACTGACAGAAGATACAGAAGCATGAGTAGCAAAATCTCATGTACAAAAAATGTATGGAACTTATAAATAATTTGGTACGCTAGAAATGCTACACAAAACTCATCAGTGGCACATGAATCAAAACAGTAAGAAAGTCGAATCAAATACAAAGTTGAAGAACATAAAAAACAGGGTTTAGTTTAATCCATTAGTTTTTTTTGTTAAATTGAGATACCGTTTTCCAAAAAGCTTTTCTTTCATGATAGAATTTACAATCTTGCCCGCGATCATCATTTAAATGTGCAATTTTGGAAGACGTCTAGGATTTTAACATTTTGGGCCATATGAATCCTAAACCCAAAGAAAGAACCGATTGACTTTTGTGTGCTTGTACAAATGTATATTTTTGACACTTAGTATGTGGGATTGATAACATTTAGAAGAAATCTATACTACTAAAGGAAGAGACTGATTTCATTGAGCCCCAAATCCTCTGAAACCATACAAGTCCGAAATATTTGTGATATCATGTATAAATCTAGTGTTTTGTTCTTCCTAAATTTGTCTTTGAAACACTTGTTTTTCCACATTGAGAAAATATCCAAATTTCGGAGACTGTTATCGATCTTTGTCTTATACACTATCAAGCATGCTCAATCGACGTACTGCACACGAAATCTAACTTATATAGGACAATGGTGTTGATTGAAAATTACGACATTCCAGGCCCAATAGTACCTGTTACCTGTTGCATAATCTGTACTTTCCGGCTGTCACACCTGAACTTTGTCATTATACTGACTAATATCAATGAAAACAATGGCAATCGTATCCCTCAGAGCAATCATGCTCTTTGATTTTTTTTTTGCATTAAAATAAATCGGAATAGTGCCGTAATTTTGATTGTAATCACGGAGTTTGTTCCGGTTTTTATTTATTTCAAAGCATGATCGTAAAAGCACTACTTGTGCACCTGTACACTGTATTGAGAACAAACTTTGAATGACATAGAATAGAAAAACGTCTGCCAAAAGTAAATAATGTCAAAGAGGCTGGCAGAATAAGTTTAAGATAATTCTTAAAACAGAAAAGAAATCTGACAGCAACATATTTATAAATGTATCTAGTGTACCAGTGATGAATAAATTCCCCCCCCCTCCCCCCCCTCATTGTTTTAAAGGCTCGTGAATTTATCTGTATTTATGTCATGCATGTCCAGAATCCTGTTAATCAAACAATCATTACAACCCATAATTTATTTATCTGTAAAAATTGTCTGCCCTGCGGCATATTTCCATTTTGAATTTATCATACATGTAAAACCTAGCCCTTGAAAAACTTTCACTGCGATTATTATAATAAACGCCCTGTCAGGCATTCATGTCTGTATTTGGGCCAACCTTCCAAATTTGTAATATTTTGCTATCCTAATTTGGTACGGATCCTCTATCCTCAAAGCTTATCAGGCTGCGGTGGCTGTGATCGTATGGTAGTTCTTCAAAACTTACATACATGTGAATGAATACTAACCTATCACCTCTAGCTATATATGGGTTTGAGCCTTGGTTGGGCAGTTGCAAAACTAAGGTTATATTTTCATATTGGACATGTTATATGGTTAATGTCAGTTTCCTTCCACAGGTCTGTGGTTTCCGCTGGGTACTTTGGTTTACTACACCAATAAAACTGACGGTCTGACATGAAATTACCCATATGGTGTAGAATGTGACATTAACCCCTATCAAAGAAACCATCAGTTTGTACACACAACAATGCTGCACTGCTTTGGTTTGGACAGTGATCTAGAGTCATCATGGTTTCAATATATAAAGCTTTCAAAAGTAAAAAAAAAAAAATCCCTACCTACCTACCCACCTGCTGATAGTGTGGGTCAGCAATGCCAAACAAACAATTTTTTAAGGGTGGCCTAAACAATAATGTATACTTAGTTCAGCGAAATAGACGCACACTGAACTCGGAAACATGTAAAAGAACCAAAATTAAAAAACACACAAGACTAACAAAGGCTACAGGTTCCTGACTTGGGACAGACACAAAAAATGTGGCTGGGTTAAACATGTTTTGTGAGATCTCAACCCTCTCCTATACCTCTAGCCAATGTGGAATAAACAAACACACAGCAAAAGGACAGTAAAACTCAGTTTAAAAGAAGTCTGAGTCCAATGTTAGAAGATTGAGTTACAGAAGAAACTAAGCAAAATGACAATGATGAACATAAATTAACAAAGGACTACTGGCAGTTACTGACATGCAAGCTCCAGACTTCAATTAAGCTGATTTAAAGATTATGTCTTTATCATATAAAAATCATCGACATTCCCTCCCGTTAGGGGTTTAGTCTCATGCCATTATAAAATATATACAGGAACATAACACTGGAAATAACCTGTATCGTGCCAACAACTGATTTTAGAATAAATGTGTTTATTTCCAATGCAAAGAACCTATGAGCATGATGAGTGAATCAGTATTAATTCCCCATCTCATTTCGACAGAGTTTGATATGATTAACTGAATAGTCAAAATTTCTAAAATGGCGACGGGCCATTAAGTGTTACCCTTGACCATGCGTTTTTCCGTCCATCGGACCCATTTTCATTTTTTTGAAGCTTGAGGGAGGTCATTCGTGTCCTCTGGCACATTCTTTTTTTATATTTATTCTTTTACCTGTATCATTGGCACAAATTACATTTTTTTTGTGCAAATGTAATATGGTTTGTGTCACAAATGAAAGTTTTTTTCTGGCACAAATGAAATGCCAATTGGCAAAAATGCAAAGCACCCTTTGTTATAATAATTAAACTGTTGACACCTGTTACAAGACATTGGTAATCTAGTCACTTATAATTCTATTTGTGTATAAAATATCAAACGTTTTCAAGAAAATATTACTTGATTTATACATGTTGAAATTATTAATATAGCATACCAATAGTATTTCTATATAAAATAAATCTTACAAAAGGAATATAGTTTAGATAATTTCTCCCATCTACCAATTTTTAACAAAAATGAAAATAATAAAAAATTAATCTACTAGCTAGTATTTGGCAGAATTGGTGACCACTTGAGTATTGACCAGGGCAGTATATACTATTAAACCTTGATTCAGTGTTTTCCCCAGAAAAAGAAGCATTCTAACAAAGATGTAATTTTCAAACAACAGGTCATTCTAATTGATAGCAATACCTTACAGAAATTCCTATCTCGTAGGGTCAGAATAAAGAAAAATGATTGCATGTAAACATGCTACATGTATAGTGAGAACACTGCATTCTTCTGTCAACTGTACCTACAGTAATAGAATTTGTAAATGTATTTCTCTCATGTTTTTAAACTATAACCCCAACAGACCTGGCCTATAAATATTTCACTTGGATTTGAATTTAACTTTTCATGCTGAGTGGTCTAATGACAACACAGTTTGTAAAACCTCCTTATGACGACTCCCCCCACGCATTACTCCATCAACACTGTTGATTCAACAGAGGGAGGGGTTAAAAGGAAATTTTCCGTTTTTGTTATAAATTACTTGTAAGTGTATGCTTAAAATCTTTATCCTCATGATCAACTGTTATAAAGAAACAATTACAGAAGATTACTGCTTTCATATTGAAATGGACAGAGTGAACTAAGAAGGTTTCTGTCTAATTACTTTGGTCAGATTAATGCCTTTGTTTGTAAGAAATACAATGTACCAAAATGTTAACACATATATGATTTGTTCTTGACTGATTTTCTCAAGTATCACTTATACATGTAGGTTTCAATTGAAGAAGAAGGGGGGACGGAAGTATACAAGATATACATGATATAAATCCATATGCCAAAAACTAATTTTATTTAACATATTCTGTTTTGAAAAGTTAATGAAAAGCAGGGGAATTTTTCAAATTTTTTTTGCCTTTGTGCCTCACACATCCTATTTTAATAAAAATCAATGTTCTTTTGAAAAGATCTATGTCTCTAATGCATGAATAACTAAGATAGAAAAAGTATTGATTTTTTATCTCCTTCTAAATATAGACTAGTGGTAAACAGCTTTAGGTTAGAGCTAGTGTACTCTTATTGCCTAGGTCATTTGAGTTTAATGTTGCTTTTTTTGCTATTTATCTTCAGATATACATAATTCTGTTATCAATCATTCTTAAAATATGTTGTTTTGTAAATATTTGAAATATTATATTCTTTCACATTTGAATAAATTTTGTATAAAATGTTTACTTCAACAAAGAAAGATATTTGCAAATAAGGGGTGTATTAATTACAATAGGACACAATGTACCGTTTTGACATGTTACATAACATATTGATTATTGCATTGTAAAACTACAAAGATAACAACAAGTAACCATTTAAGTACATTTTTTATTTGTAAATTAAAATAATATCTAAGGTAGATTAATCATGTCATTGATTAAATCATCATGTACCTTAAGAATTACTGAAATAGGTGTTTCTTAAAAAGCTACTTTTAGATTTTTTCTCATGAATTTTATATATTCCTATCTGATATATATATATTTAAACCACGAGGAATACTTAAGAAATAATTCCTTCATGTCATGCTCTATGCTCATTTTAACATGGGTAGGCATTATATTTGTCGATATTTTACTACCTCACATTAGATATGTTCATTTAAGTTGACATGTCACATGGTTTCAATGCATTACAACATTATAAATATAGAGACCTATATAGTATTTTGATCCTTTATAAGCTTTCCAAGTATTAACTGTAATTAAGACAGAAATTATGGAGATTAATGTTACTTCCTAGAAGATTAAAAATAAATGATATACAAACACCTCAAATGTGCATGATGTACTTTGAAAAAGTTTACTACATGTAGCATTCTTCATAGTCCTGTAAAAAAGACCCATTCTCAGTGAGAAACTTTCAAGTCAAGATGATGATCCCACTAACTTTTATTCCCTTATTTTATGTTAAAAACTATCCCAAATGGCATTACGGTTGCCTATAATTGCTTACATCCTCTTCATTTGAACTTGGGTGGATAGTTGTCTCATTGGCAATCATACCACTTCTCCTTATTTTTATATTGAATGGATTTTTTCTAAACACCATGATAAACCTTGATACAAATGGATCTTCAGGTAAGCTCAAATCCCCAATTTTGAAAGCCATCTATGTTTAAGTAGTATATTCAACATGTTCAAAGTTAATTGTTTTATTTCAGATGAAATATACAAGAAACAAGAAAAGAGTTGGAGATTGTTTACTGTCAACGTATCAATGTATAAAAACCTAATACGACGAATCAAGGGGTCTGCATGCCGTCTCTACAATACACAGTGTTGCCATTCTTGGATATGTCTGACAAAAAATCGCCTCCTAGAAAGGTTTGTATTTATGAAGATTTTCTGAAAGTGTTTCTCATTGACGAAGGCTGTACAGTGGCCTATAATTGATTACATCCACTTCATTTGAACTTTGCTGGATAGTTGTCTCATAGGCAATCATGCCACACCTCCTTATTTTTATATAACAGTTATTTTGGTATTTTCAAATTCAAGAGAAGTAAACATGGTAAATGTGAATGGCCAGGTTATTAGTTTATTAATGATATGTGTGTAACCATCTGTTTATTATCAAACCTATCCTTAACAGGATATTGATAGGATTGTTTTGTGTTTGAACAATGCATGTTTATATACAAGCAAACCTAAGTATTATTTACATGTTTATGATTTGCACATGTTGTTGACCCATTGTCACACCTGAGTCAAATTCTCAGTAAATACAGGTGTGTGACAGTGTGGAATAATGACAGGTGTTTTGAAATAAAGCATGTTTACATATAATTCCCTCTATAAGGTCTGCACATCAAAAAGCAAAATTAACTTTTAAAGTTTGGTTCCCTGTACTGCTTATAATTACTTACAACAACAAAAAAGAATATATTTCTATTCAGATATTTATTTAAATTAATTATTCTAAATCTATATATTATTTTTTCTTTTAAATTTTTAAGTTTTCTAGATGAGTTGTTTTTTGTCAGGTTTTTATCTACCAAGGAAGAAGGATGCTCTGATTATTCTGTATATCAGTATATTGTTCATAACTTTACAATGCATGAACTGAACTGTGAATATCAGATTTGTATGAAAGTGCATTGTTCAGGTTGAAAAAATATCAAGAGAAATCACTGAAGGAAAAGTTATCTTCAATTCTGCTTTTTGTCAGCTTTCTGATAGAAACAACTTGGAGAAAAATCTCATTTCACAAAAGTGAAAGGATAAATTTGAAAAAAAAATATGAAAGGGAATAAAGAATGGTGAAGCCATGCCAGCTATGTTAGGAATATGAAAAATAGCATTGTGGTATTAAAAGTATCATATGATACTGTATATCAGCAGTCAGGGACAGGGAACTTACTTAAATGAATGATTTCTAAATCACTGATTCAAGTAACTATTTAAGTAGTACAAATAAATCACTAGACTAAGTGATTGAATTTTATTGTAGCTTTAAATATACAATACTAATGATCCAGGGACTAATTATGTTGCTAAAATTATCAGAACCAACATCTGTGTTGATAGGATGACCGGTCATGTCAGGTGATGACCTTGTACTGAATCTGGGATAATGACATGAAAATCACTTGTTTAAGTATCATACCTCTATTTTCTTCCAAAAAATCACGTCTTGAAAGGGGCACAAGCTACGAGATACATTGTATATAAAAAATCTAAAATATTTTTTTTTGTTCAATCAATAATGAAAGTGAAATAGTGAAAAATTAATTCGCTTTTAGCAGCCAGTATGGTTCAATTTTGTCAAAATAAGCGAAGAAACATTGATAATGTATTATTCACTTGCAAGTGAATAAGTGAATAATTCGACCTCATTAAATCCGTATTCATGTGAACTTCAATTTAACCCCTTAGATAGAGATGAATTGTGTGTGTATAATTATTTAAAGGAAAGGAATGTCAACATTGAAAGTGAAATAAAGGTAAATCATTTAATTGACTATTTCGATCCACAAAAAATCATTCTTATACAGGTAAAAACGATGATTAACATATATTTTTAATCTATAATATGAAATTAAACAGACATAGAAAAATCCAATTACACGAGTTCACTTTGTCTATTTATATCTTTATTTATGTTAATATCACTTATATGGTCATCGGAGGTAATCAGAGGTCAACTCGATAGTTAATTAGATGGCGTCTAGACTAAAATACACACGAAACGATGCTACATATTCTCGAGCCCATGCCCTGTAAATTGTTTATTTTAGACTTTTTATAATTTGGATAAATGTTTTACAGTGATATAAATCAAATATTAGAATTTGAGTCAAATGGGTGAACATGAATTTGACAGCTAGTGCCCCTTTAAGTATTATTATTTTAATTACCCCACTAATTACCCCACTAACACCCTTTAAAATACTCTGTTATACAATCACAAAAATGATCAAAACGTTAGTTTTTAGCTTGCAGCATTGTTCCTAATTAACTTTCTTTGAATGATCTCTGAATTTTGTATATCTTAGTTTGTAGTACTCGTATTAATTTGCTATCGATTCTCTGTCCGTCCGTAAAGTTCATGCTGGTTACATCTTAATACATTACAGTTATTTTCTTAATCAGCGAATATAATACACAGTGAAAATTTAACTTGCCCATTTTGTCATCAAATCGTGAAAAAAGGTGATGTGAAAAATAACTGATATACAGTATACCTGATGAGAGGTTCAAATTAGTAAATTGACCACCTCAGATTTTTCTAGTCCCACCAGTTGAGAGTCTGTTTAGGGCTGGTAGAATTTCATGATTGAATTAAAATCTCTTATATTGTCATACCAGTTATATAGATATTAAGTCCAACAATACAGAAGTGTTAGGACTATACAAGACCAGGTTTACATGTACACATTGAGAAACTTCTGAAAAATAAATCTCATTAATATATAAATATAGATACTAGAACAAACCCGCGACATCATGGGTCCGTGACTGAATTGAAGTACTTATGCCTTATTTTTAGCCTGGATTTTTAGTATTTGTATTGTCATCTGATAAAGTCATGCTGATTGTAAGGTGCACAGTTTTCTCTTGCTTTCAAAATCTTTTTGTTTGAACTGTCCTGGTTTTCTTGCTACAATAAACTTACTAGTATAAACTAAATTTATTTATTTAACTAATTAACCAAAATTAATAATGGTATTGAGGTGCAAGTAAACAGACATGTTGAATAGTGTACTATAGTGTAACATAGATATAAAACAACTACTGGAAGAATTCCAGGTTCTCCTGATAGAGGAGAGATCTCCAGAAGGTAACAGGTAACTACAACCGGAAACTACATGTGACATATACTATTGGCATTGGTATTGGATTCAACCCAGAACTTGTTAATTATTGTAAATATTAATTATGTGGAAAACAAAAGGGCCTGGAATGGTTTAAATTTTAAACACTGTTGTCCTATATTAGTTATATGTAAAGTTGAATTCTTTGATATGTTGTTTTTACATCATGCTGGCTAACAAATTGGACCTTATTATTTAGTAGTATAGATCATGTAGATATAGCATTATTTAAACTATCTGTGTAATTAATGAAAAGTGTCAAATGAGTTCATGGATTAGAAGATTTTTATCTGTGAAATAACCTTTATTTTGTCTGTATGTTGCAGGTGTTCATTAGAACTAACTTCACACTTGACAACTGTTTGAAAGTGTTAATCTGTATTACACAGTTTGCTAAGAGTACTTTTCAGCCAACACAATTTTTTGACGAGACAAATCATATAATTGTTCAAATGAATTAAAGATGTCCGTTTAGATTTCATTTGTTCAAGAAGTTTGTTTTGTTTAAAGGTTTTAATAATAACTGAAATCTTAAGTTTACAAAATGTTTATGAAGTTTACAAATTTTTTCTTGAAGGAGAAGCCTATTTTTGTACGGACACCACAGTCAGAAAACAAATCGCTGAAGAGAAAGATCTTATCATCAGAATCACCCCCACACGACGAAGAAGGTAGGTTTTGCTGGGAAAGTCTGTCCAAAATCATCAATTCTTGCACTTCTTTCTGCTGATGACTATGACTTTTTAGGGTAATTAACCAGAACAAGTTATCACATTTGATAGTCAGATTTAAATATAATTTGTAAATATATGTTGTCAGTACTTAAACTGAAGTAAATATATATGTTGTTAGAAACTAAACTAGTTAAAAATATGTTGTCAGTACCTACACTTAGTAAATATATGTTGTCAGTACCTACACTTAGTAAAAATATGTTGTCAGTACCTACACTTAGTAAATATATGTTGTCAGTACCTACACTTAGTAAATATATGTTGCCAGTTCTTAAACTTTATAAATATATGTTTTCAGCACCTAAACTGAGTAAATATATGTTGGCAGTACTTAAATTAGTTAATACATGTTGTCAGTACCTAAACTAAGTAGATATATGTTGTCAGTACTTAAATTAGTAAATATATGTTGTCAGAAGCTCAACTTAAGTAAATACATATTCATTGATATTGTCAGTATCTAAACAAAGTAATTATATGTTGTCAGTTCCTTAGCTAAGAAAAATATATGTTGTCAGTACTTTTAACTTTGTAAATATATATTGCCAGTACCTGAACTAAGTAAATATATGTTGTCAGTACCTTAACTTTGTAAATATATATTGTCAGTACCTTAACTAAGTAAAAATATGTTGTCAGTACCTAAACTTAGTAAATATATGTTGTCAGTACCTAATCTAAGTAATTGTATGTTGTCAGTACCTAATCTAAGTAATTGTATGTTGTCAGTACCTAAAGTAATTAAATATATGTTGTCAGTCAGCCTGTTCTGATCATTGCTTTGGTTGACCTTAGATTTTATGATTACATTTGTTATTCATTGAAAATAGTTTCTATAAAGATTAAAATTCAACACTAAATGTTGAATATAACTATATGTGATGCAGGCCTGTCTAATTGTTAAAAATACAAAGATATGATGTTAAATCAAATTTATGTAGATCAGAGTTACATTATGATACATGGATTTTGGAGTTAAAATATCAGACTTTTGGACTTGATAATCTTTTAAAGGGGAAATTACAGAACCTCTTGTTGTTTTGGTAATTTCTATCATTTAAATACTCTTGTACATTTTTATTTCAGATAAAAAAGTTACACCAAAGAGAAAGAAGACTTTTAACTCTGACATCTCACCTCCCCAGGGGATTGTCCAGCTACCAAAAACCCCCACCAGTGGGATAACATCACCTCGTACAGGCCCTCTGTCAGAGAGGCAACAGATGTTGATACTAATGCGTATGACAGATGAAAACTCACAAGGTAAAAACAGATTTCTAGGTTAGCCAACAAAAAACTAACTAAAGGTACCAAGGGGGCAATCATAAACTGTTCAGTCAAGGAAAGCCATACAACACCATGGTCAATAGATACCAAGGGGCAATCATAAACTGTTCAGTCAAGGAAAGCCATACAACGCCATGGTCAATAGATACCAAGGGGGCAATCATAAACTGTTCAGTCAAGGAAAGCCATACAACACCATGGTCAAAAGATACCAAGGGGGCAATCATAAACTGTTCAGTCATGGAAAGCCATACAACACCATGGTCAAAAGATACCAAGGGGGCAATCATAAACTGTTCAGTCAAGGAAAGCCATACAACACCATGGTCAAAAGATACCCAAGGGGGCAATCATAAACTGTTCAGTCAAGGAAAGCCATACAACACCATGGTCAATAGATACCAAGGGGGCAATCATAAACTGTTCAGTCAAGGAAAGCCATACAACACCATGGTCAATAGATACCCAAGGGGGCAATCATAAACTGTTCAGTCAAGGAAAGCCATACAACACCATGGTCAATAGATACCCAAGGGGGCAATCATAAACTGTTCAGTCAAGGAAAGCCATACAACACCATGGTCAATAGATACCCAAGGGGGCAATCAAAAACTGTTCAGTCAAGGAAAGCCATACAACACCATGGTCAAAAGATACCAAGGGGGCAATCATAAACTGTTCAGTCAAGGAAAGCCATACAACACCATGGTCAATAGATACCCAAGGGGGCAATCATAAACTGTTCAGTCAAGGAAAGCCATACAACACCATGGTCAAAAGATACCAAGGGGGCAATCATAAACTGTTCAGTCAAGGAAAGCCATACAACACCATGGTCAATAGATACCCAAGGGGGCAATCATAAACTGTTCAGTCAAGGAAAGCCATACAACACCTTGGTCAATAGATACCCAAGGGGGCAATCATAAACTGTTCAGTCAAGGAAAGCCATACAACACCATGGTCAAAAGATACCAAGGGGGCAATCATAAACTGTTCAGTCAAGGAAAGCCATACAACACCATGGTCAATAGATACCCAAGGGGGCAATCATAAACTGTTCAGTCAAGGAAAGCCATACAACACCATGGTCAAAAGATACCAAGGGGGCAATCATAAACTGTTCAGTCAAGGAAAGCCATACAACACCATGGTCAATAGATACCAAGGGGGCAATCATAAACTGTTCAGTCAAGGAAAGCCATACAACACCATGGTCAATAGACACCAAGGGGGCAATCATAAACTGTTCAGTCAAGGAAAGCCATACAACACCATGGTCAAAAGATACCAAGGGGGCAATCATAAACTGTTCAGTCAAGGAAAGCCATACAACACCATGGTCTTGAACAATGCTGTTCTGTTATTTCAAAATCATTTTCTGAATTGATCTTTTGGGCTATGAGACAAACCGTACAAAGGAGCAGTTCCACTGAAAACTTTTTGACTTACGAAATTCAGTGTCACATTATTTTTATTTGAATAAATATGGCTTGTAAGGCCTCTTTTCATGAAAATTTTACTGGCCTGGGCATAGGCCTACTGTTTAATTGCAAAGACTGCTGGATTAGCTACTTTTATAACACAGAGGTATAATAAGAAGAAGCGACCACTTATTGTCATGCTTCAAGTACATGTAGTGATGTCCCAATAAGTTATTTTAATCTTAAAGTATGATGCTAATAAGTGATGTTGTTGTTGAAAACCCTGCCTCTGCTAGTGATGACATATACATGTACTATTGTTCATACATATGTCTTGTATAAAGAAATTGTTGTTTATTCTAAGATAGTTGCAACAACATTAACATTGATATGAACTTCCTCACATAATTCAGACATATTAATATTAAAGATTTCTTGGTATGTAATAAACTGGACCATTACAATCAGTCACATAGGTTTTTGCCCTTTTCAAAAGGAATAGGTTCAATAAAGTCCCAATTTCACCTTTTTTTTCTTGCTAAAATTTAAAAAAAAGATTTATTGACTATTTTCTTATAAATGAATCATAGCTAAAACAATGACTAGATTGGAAAACAGGTCAATTTCCATTGGTTTTTAGGACCGGACAAATAAGATTTTTTGACACACTTACTCATCCAATATATACATGAAAAATCACTTTCTCATCCAGTCTATACATGAGAAAGCACTCACTCGTTCAATCTGTTGACATGAAGTTTGTTATAACAAATAAAATATGTGACTTGAATATTAAGATGGCCAAACCCTGGGTTTTTTGTTTCCTAGGCATAAATGTGGTTGAAATCCAGACCATTTTGTCAACTTTCACTGTTATTGGCCTATTTGGGGTGTTTATGTCAATGCTTTGAATAAAGAAAAGCTTAACAAAAAATATGAGTTGGGTATTCTTAGCGCAACCAGCATGTAGTATTCATTATCTGATATTGAATTTTAGATTCAACAACAAATAAACCAGCCTCTCCACAGCCAAACATCCCTATACCAAAAAGAACGCCTATAGATAAGAAAGTACACAAACGAAATGAGAGAGGAGAGACACCTCTACATATCGCAGCTATTAAAGGAGATGTTAAACAGATAAAGAAACTTATCAAGGCTGGGGCTGATGTTAATGTTGCTGATTTTGCAGGTAAAGGGCTTGTGTAACAAGGGACCTAACATGTATAATATGCATAAGATTTGTTTTTTTGATTCAAGTATTATGAAGAGTGGAGAAATTTAGATGTCACATTTAATAGATGTAGTTATGAATTTTGTTTTTGTCACTTTAAACATGCTTAATACACTATTTTATCATGCTTATATTGACTACTTATGACCAGCAAGCATTTTTTTTTATATTGCTAAAATTCGGTTTTAAATTCTCAAATGGATAAAATACAAAATGCTAATTTTTTAAATTTTTCACAAGTCTATAAAAGTTGTTAACAAATTAAGGAGAAAGTATCAAAGTTATGCCATCAACACCAAATTCTCTGATTAACCAAAAGATTAAGAAATAACAGACAACCAACTTAGAAGCTCCTGACTTTGGACAGGCACATGAACAAGTAGATGTGGTGTGATTGCCAATGAGGCAACTATCCACCAAAGTTCAAATGAAGTGGATGTAAGCAATTATAGGCAATTGTACGGCCTTCAACAATGAGAAAAACCCTAGTCTTTTTAGATCTCAACTCTACCCCTTTGTATGGTGAATTTCTCTGATTTCCTCTTTTTATGTGTAATTTTTTTGTAACATCATACTTAAGATATGAGAAAGTTGCATTGGTTATTATCATGCTCATCATTTGAAATTACATGTACAATTTTACAATTCAGGTTGGACCCCATTACATGAAGCTTGTAATCGAGGATGGGTACAAGTTGCAAAGCAGCTGTTGAAAGCCGGTGCAAATGTTAATGTTCAGGGTCTAGAAAATGACACACCATTACATGATGCTGTTATAAATGCTCATAGTAAAGTAAGTGTCCTGGTCGTGGTATTGCAAATTATTCAAACTGAATATTTTTGTAGATAGCTGGTTCTTGTTGCTGAACTTGAGATCAATTAACATAAATTCAAAAATATTTGATAAGAATGAAACGATTTTATGTAGCAGTTGATAAAATTAAATAGTATTGATTAATAACCAGAAAATTATCCAACAGTTGTCATAGTCTAGTCTGTCTACGGCAAATATTGCATAAATCTAAACAAATTGCAACAAAAATGGTTTCAACGGTTTTACAATACCAAAGCATGACACAATCATATATGAAAAGTCTAGAAAAATCGTACGATCGGAAATCACCATTTTGGGCTAAAAACATTGATTTTAACCAAAAATCGATGAAAATTGTGAAAAAATTTTGAAAATCGAAATTATGGCACTATGTTAGCCAATCAAACGTCAAAAACGAATTCAGATGACAAAAACAACTACAAAGAACATTTCCGATGTAAAATTTACAATCCAGAGTTAGAATTTATTGGTAAAATTATCCCTTTTAATGATAAAATCACAAAAAAAATGCAAAAAAAACCCATATATTTGAGATTCATATATGGCTGTTTTCAAACGTTTTATTTTGAAGGCAGCTTTGAAGGACAACATTTAACACATTTATTTACAATTATTTACGAAGTGAAAAAAGAAAGCAAACGGTTGTTTTAAGGAAAATCTATTTATCTATCAACGAAATTAGTCCAAAATTACCCCCCAAAAAAAATGAAATAAATTTCTACAAAAAATGTATTAATGTTAGATTTGTTATAACATTCATTGAATTAATATAATAAATGGCCTAAACTGTTCAATAATTGATTACTTTGATTTTTACTTGGTTACTTTTGTTTTCACCTAAAAGTATTAGGATGATAAATATAATTTCTGAAAAATTTATCTTTGAAAATATTTGATTTTGTTTTAATTTAACAAAAAACAGACAATTTTGATATAAGTCTTCTTAATGTATAGTTATATGTCTCTGCAATGTACATGCATATTGATGCCTTCACATGTCGTCAAGTTCATCGGCTTCTGTAATGTTACTTGTATTTGAACAATTCATTCCCCGACATTCCCCACATGCTGGGGAACAGTCTATTCCGTGTTTACGACAGGAGCATCGTTTTGTGTCACAGTTCAATTTGCAATTACATCTGATTATCCTTAGAAGCTTTTCGGGAGCCGGTGGTAGTATTGTTCTAATTGGAAGCAATTTATTGTCCTCAACATGCCAACCCCAGTCCTTTGGATCTAATTTATCACCTTTCCCAATCCAAACTTGAGTTTGATGATAAACTCTCATGCAATGTAGCTTAGCAGCGTCAGATGTTGGTGGGAGGGTGTGCACTTGTACATATATATTTCCAACGCAAACTTTGGAGGCGAATATTCTGTAGCGCAGCATATCTAATGTTTCAACATCTTGTAACCCTCCATATAATGCAACAAAGATTTGTTCTCCTGCATTATGAAGGCTCTCGACATTAGACTCCTGGCAAAAGACAGCTGCATGATCTTGTAATTTAATGTTTGTACTAATTTTCTTGAAAACCGTGCCCTTGCCTTGACCAAAAATTCGAGATGTTGTGTCGCATCCGCTAAAGGCGTGAATGAATGGCAAAATATTGCAAACAAGTGGTCCAATTTTTCTCCTTGTCTCTGTTATGTCCCAAATCTTTATTTTGTGAGTGTTTTGCTTGGCTTCTGATTTGAAGTAAATCTTGTTTATAGTATCTTTTGAATGATAACAGAGCAGTATGAGTAGGTCAGTGTCTTCTCCTATGACGGTAGTTGTATGTTGTGCCGACTTTTCTATTGCTGTAAGCACAATCTTTAGATCGGCATCGTCTTCTGCATGGATAACTTGAACATGTCCGTCCTTAAGTTTTTCTCCAAGGGTATTGATAAAGTGCTGTTTATTTTCTGAATTTGAAAGAAATTCATCTTTTTTTGTTTTAATTGGTGTGTCATTGTTAAAATTGACTTTTGGAGATATGATTCCTTTAGTACGTCTGAAATGAGTTACATCTTTTGTAGTTGGAACTGATGGATATCCGTCAAACACAACAGTTGCATCTTTATAGTGATTGCTAACATAATTGACGTAAGTCATACATATGGTGTCAACTGTAGCTCCTTTTGTCCATGGTAAACGGTGTATAAGAGAACCACCATCAAGTACAAAGTGGGTTTCTGTTGGTGCTTTTGGTTTAAGTTCAATCAAATTCCACATATATTCGGCAAGGGTTGATTTTTGGGGTTCTCTTGGAAGGCCCGTGGTTTCAAATATTGATGAAGGAACTCCGCATAATTCAAATTGAAATATCTCTGAAATATCTTCGAAAATACCATGCGCAGCAGTGGTGCATCTCTGAAAAAGGAGCTATGAATCTATTCTGATAGGTTCGCCGTCAAGTTTTGCCTGAACTTTGTTTCCAAGCGTAATGGCTTGTTTCTTTCTCCTAAACGTGTGATCAGCTATATTCTTTCCTACTAGTTCTTGTAGAATGGAAGTCCCAACCTTTTTGGCATCATCTACATTCACGGTTTTATCAGCTACTACTCCTGTCTCAATGTTTCGTAGTGAACGGTCTACCTCTGAATCAGTGAATGGATTCCGACTTTTGAAGAACGTGAGAAGAGTTTGAATGTCGTTAGTGTCCTTTTTTTGTCTTGCATGTGTTTCGTCTTTGTGTTGTTCACTAGAAAAGTATCCTACCCAGGACAAATCCTGCATAGCTTGATTAATCTCAGCACATGCTGGCATGGACATAAGCCAAAGGGAACGCTGGCTTTCGGTCATTCCTCGACCTCTCGTCAATCCACCCGCTGTTTTCACACTTCTCATTAGGACTTGTTCTATAAATAAATCTGAAGATATTCCAGCCCAGTACCTATTGCTGCGTCTTATGACATGATTCCCATTGATAAAATTAGCATACACATCAGGATGGTCTTTGTCTAAAGATTGCATTGTCATTAAGTAAACGTATGCTGTTTTCGTGTACAGATTATGTCCAGATGCAGCCAAAAAGGGCAACATTGCTTGGATGCTTTGCAAATGAAGAGGCCAGTTACCGGTTCTCTCTGCTTTGATAAATTGTCTTAAAACCTGAAGCATTTCTGAATATTGCAGCCACAACTTTGCTGTACGACTTTGCTTTAAAATTTCAGTTTTTCTCCGGACCGTTGTTTCTAGGTTTTTCAAGACGTCCGATTCACCCGCTTCTGAAGCTGACAGCTCTCCAGAGGATAATTGGGAATATAATTCATCAATTTCCTTCATTTCAGTTGTTTCAAGGGTTGAATTGGGTTCTTCCAAAAGTTTAGATACGTCAATATTGAATATCTCTGCAATCAACAAACAATACAGTGCTGTATCCACCAACATGTGACCTCTAAAAGCTCTAGCTACAGCTTTTCCGCTAAGGATATGCGTGACGGCATTCAGAGCGTATATGAGTTCTAACATCTCTTTCAAACCAGTATTACTCATAAGATTCCCTATTGAGCCGAGGAAGCTCATCTCTGTGTGGAATGGTCCTAATCGTAAAACCATAGACTTCAAGGTGCTTCCTGGATTTTCGTTTTCAATAATTGAGAAGGCTTTCCAATACAGAGGTTGATCAAAAGTCAAGATTGCTGTTATGTCATAACGCTTTGCTTGTTTGGCGACGAAGTTCAATGTGGAATAAATACAGGTCATGTCCGAAGCATTTAAATCTATCATAGGCAGGAATGAAACCGATGATTTTCCTGGGTAGTCTCCTGTCTGAACCATCTGCATGAAGCCAGACCACATTGGTATTGGATACTTGAAAGGCCAAACAATAACCGACAGCAGATCAAGACGAAAAGTCTTATCCAGTGTGTTTAAGTTTTTCAACTCAGCATAACTTAATTCAGCCATGCGATCTGATTGAGGTTTGTAATATTTGATCTCTATCTTTGCTAATGCCTTTATTTCATCAGTAGAAAAAGCTATTCTAGGAATGGGTTGTGTTCTCTTCGTACCAGGCGTAATTCCAGCTATTATGCCCATGCCATGAAAAGTGTTGAGGCCGTCTATCGTTCTTGTGTTGTGGTCAACGTTATCTGCTACAAATTGTACAAAGCTGTTGCTTACATCGCCTGGAAGGTCAACTCCTTGTACAGCTGCAGCACTTGATTCAAACTTCTGGACTTCATAGTATGACGAACAAAATCCTAAGCTGTTCAATGTGGACACAAGAAATCGTGAAGCGAAGTTGTGATGCACTTGTACTCCTAGACCGAGTTGAAGCGGTGTAATAAGTGCTCGAGGTCGTGAAGCTTGCATTACTGCTTGTCCTATGGAAGCTATTTTCACTAATGGGTCCTTCTCAGAAAATATAATAGAAAGGAATAACAGCAGGCTTTCGGGTAAGTATGATAAATTTGTATCAACTGATGCAATGTTGGCTGGAGTTGGATAAATAGACTTTGTGGTATCTACAGATCGGATGTCGCTTTTTATCAGTTTGGCAGCTGCTTTGATCAAAGCTCTCTTTTCGTCATCTGGACTTAGATTACTTGGCCTCTGGTAATAGTCCTGAAGAATACAACTCACGGTTTCTCGTAGAGTTACAACACTTTTTTTACCTGGTATATCGGTAATAATGATTTCGTCTCCAAAATGTTGCTTCAATCTTTTCTTCAAATATATCTGGCTATAAGCATTCCCATCACACATCTCGTCCATTTTTTCAACAAGATCTGATATCGAAATCTGTTCGTCGTCATGATGTTTAAGGAAGTCGACTATTTTGTAGAAGCCGTCTTCTTGCAAAGCTGGCCTTCCTCTTTTGTTTTCAGGCTTTGCGTCCGGTGATATTGGAGAACGAAATACAGGAATATTTTTGCACGTGCGGAAGTTTACACTACATGCCTGGTGATAAACAGCATCCGCTGCATGGAGGTCGCTCATGCTCTCAAGTCTTCCGCGAACCTCGGCTGCCCAATCATCATTTCGAAGATCACAAGCATCTTGTATGCTACTCTCAAAATCATCAGTACGAACTGGAAATACATTTTTGTCTTTTTTCTTGGAGTCTGTTGCTTCATTTCCACAGAATAAACAATGATGTTTAAAATCAAAATAAGACTTTGATCGTAATTTTGGAGTGTTTGTATTTGTTTCTCGTAGAACAAGTTTTTCTTTTTTGTATTTCTTTATATCATTTGGATTGGTATATGTTTTCCTGCAGAGTTGATGGACAAAATTACCCTCTAATGCGGACAAACAGTCTCCTCTTTCCTGGCTAGCTCTGATGATTCCAAGACAACCTTTTTGTCGCAATTTGATCAGCGTTGTTGGGTGGTCATCTTTTAGGCACACAATGCATTTCTCCATGGTATAGTTGTAGCTGAAAAGAGTAAGAACACAAATTATTTGTTGATGCATACTTTAATCATTATATGTCATATAACAATACACATTATAATATTATTCGGAACAAGAAGAATTAACAACGTTGACTCTAAATAATAATGTTTTCTTGTTCGTGTGATGTTTCTTTTTTAGTGTGTCTATACACTGTAATTCATTTGTCCATTTCTCAATTTCTTAGGAATTCTAACACTACTGAAGATAATGAATTATTTGAAAAGCGAGAATACCGAAGTGTCAAAAAGGATGACAAGAGAAGTTGAATCAATGGGCTTAAATCGCGTCCGAGAAAACGAAAAAGGACATAAAAACAAACAAGACAAAATATACAAAGTACACACAGAAACGAGCAGCTTGAACTAAGCACAATATTTAACATAAAGCATTTAAAAGTATACTTTGTTCGATGTTTTCCCTACTTGAAAACTTTCGATTGTGTTTTACTGTAGCATATTTCGTACATTTGTTTTGTTAACCATTCATTTTGAATTGACTTATTGATAGAGCAAGATACGCAATCAAATATTTTTGACTCCATTGTGATAAATTATTTTCATGGAAATAAGAAATTCAGAATAATATAATATAGTACCTGATATAGAAATGATCCTTGCGCTAAACAATTAGCACAGTGACTGTGGTTAGGTCCAATAAAATAATGACGCTGAATCGAACATAGGTCACTTCAAGTGATAGCTGAAATAAAGTTACAAAATAGTTTATTTTCGGCAATAATTCATTAAAAAAGGAAGAAAATAATTATTTACAATTCGTTATAGGAAGAAAATGCAATATTAGTTAAGAATAAAGGCTTTGGCTATAGTAATAAGTGCAAAATCCACGAAATTGTAATTATGACTATCCATTTTTGTTAATTTGGCGTTCCATACTTTTTTGTTTTCGTTAGGGACGATTCTTACTATGTTACTTTAAATTATTTTTATTGCTACATTTTGGACTTTTTTAGTTTAAATTTAGTTGATTTTACGTAAAGGTAGTTGATTGTATTTATTTTCTTTGAAATAAACAAACATATAGCGATCTTTGTCGTTTGACCTGCGTCAAGAACTTTTGTACGTCTAATTCATTTCTAGACGCATTTCCGAATATATAAATACACGTAAAACATTAGGGTATGTTAAAAAAACACTTACCAGCATATTTGTATAATAACATAAATTTATGTTAGCGATTCTTTCAGTGATATCATCTACTCAGTAGGTTTCTATAAATTGACATATGTAAGAGTCTTCTCCCCTTGTCGATATGGCGGACCATTTCTGACATGAATCGGTAGGCACATCACCGTTATTTTTATTTTCAATTTTCACCGATTTCCGACCGTACGATTTTGTTAGACTTTTTTAATGTTAATGTGCTATAATAATCTCATATGATATTCAAAAAATCTTTTCTGTTGCAATTTGTTTAGATTGAATCTGTAGACAGACTAGACTATCAGTGATTTAGTTATAAAAGATACAATTATTTCTACCTTCACTAGAAAATTGTCAAAGATTGTCAGCAATTTTGTTGATAAAGATACCATTGGTATTGCCTTCATCAAAAAGTTGTCCGAGTACAGTGTAGTTAACAAGTGACTTTCTGTCCTGTGACTATATCTGTCCATTTACCCAGGTAGGCTTTGGTTTTTATAGTATTATCCAATCAAAATTTCAGTTGACCAGTATTTGCCAGTATTAACCATGTTTACTGTTATTTATTGCCAGCCTTGTCAATACTAGTAATGACTGCTTTTTTGCCAACCATGCTTCAGGTTGAAATTAAATTGATTGAAAACATTGATAGATGATTGCTAAAAAAGTATCTGACAGTTAATTTTTTGGGTCTATCTCAAGCCTTGTCAAATGAATAGGTTTCAAACTGCTATATAGTTTTTGTATAAAAAATAAGTAATATTTTCTTTTTATAGCTTGTGGAATTACTGTTGAAACATGGAGCTAATCCACTTCAACAGAACAGTACAGGGAAGTCTCCGGTTGACTTGGCTAGCTCTGTTGATATGGGCAAGTTACTGAGGAAGGAGATTATTACATCAAGTAGTGATAGTTCCAGTTTGGATGATATGCGATCACCTGCCTCACCTGAAAGTATTTCCTCGTTAAAAGAGGAGGATTTCAGGAACTCTGATAATGAAGAAAGAGGTATAAGATTTATACTTTTATGTTTAATGTAAGAACACAGAAAAAAAACATATTCAAGTAATTCCTTCATTTAAAAGATTGGATATGGGTAAAATGCTCATGAAACAATAAATATATCAAAACACATGTTTAGTTTAAACATATTTTATTTGCTAAATTAAAGAAAAATGGATGAGACACAAGTAAATCATACTTATTAAGTCTTCTCCATAATACAATATGAATAATTTAAATATCTGATAATATTACGAGCATGCATGTATAAAAGCAAGCAGTTTAATAGATATTATATGCATGTAAAGTAAACAGTTTATTGGATCTTGTACAAGCTATATATATTAAAAAAAAGGGAAGAAGCAAAGATTGAGAAGTAATATAATTCTGTGATGATGACTTAGGTGTTGAGTGTTGATGATGATGTTGACAATGAGGATGGTACGGGCCAGTATCAATAACACTTTATGAAGAATAGAAATAATATAAGACATGTCTGACATCATCAGATCTAGAGGCTTTATTAATAATCAAAGTGAGAAAGTTACATTATAAATTTGTTAATATATTTAATACCAGAAAGGAAAAGAAAATTATAAATATTTTACCTGACCTTTGGGTTTTTAATGTTTTAAAGGTTATTTGCGTAACTACTGTTGTGACACCTGCCTAGTGAAAATTTACAAGTTATCACAGTCTTGCACACGTTTATTACACTTTTGCCTATATAGAATTATTTCGAGAATTTGTGAAAAGGCCTTGCGGTCATTAAACTTTCGAGCACGATTTTCGTACTCAGACTCAGAAATCAACCAATCAAATTCCTGTATTTGGTGTTTCGAGCACAAATTTTGTACTCCGAGTACTGAGTAAAGTTTTATGACCGAGAGCCCAGATGTCTTAGATTTTAAAGATGAAAAATGATCAAAGTAGCCCTAGTAACATTTATGAAAGATTTTTTTTTCATTATTTTTCCATTAATGTTATAATAATATATGTTATATTATAATTATAAGTGAACATTCCTCACAATCATTTTTTTAAAGATTTTAAAAAATAAAGCAAAGACAAAATGGTAAGAATTTTGAATTATTTAAAAACATTGCTGAATTAGAGGAAACTATGTCAGTTATCTTATACATTTAATTGGAAACTATTCAAGGAATTTGAAGAAAAGTCAGTCAGGGGTACTACTTGTACAAGTAATGTTTATTTACTTGAAGAAGTAAATAAAATATACTTATATAAGTTAATTATAATGTTTGAATAATCTCCCCTTAATTTTCTCAAAAATTTACTTGTATAAGTAATTTTTTTTTACAATCCCACAAGTATTCTCAAGTTTTGAGATGTAATAACATGTCTTTAACAATTTTTCTCAGTTTAGCTCATAATTTTTGATTAGAGTCCAATGTTTCATCTCATTAATTCAAGAAAGAAACTGATTGCACAAAGATCTTAAGTATTTGCGCAAGGGCTTAAAAAATTGCCCCTTGGGGGCTTGTAAATGAGCAGTGTTCTGAAGATAACAGACAAATGAGATTTTCATTGTCCATGAAAGTACACTTAAATGATTAGTAAAGACATCTGCAAAGGACAGACAATTAAAAATTCTATTAGAGCAAAGAAGTCCTAAGAATTCAAGAAAAGAAGAAAGGATGACTTTTTTACTTGTATAAGTAAAAAATTCTGAATGTGTAAGGGACATAACTAAGCCCAAATTTGGTTTACCTATACAACATGTACAAGTAAATAAAATACACTTGTATATTTAAAGTATCCTACAAATTTACTTATATAAGTATATTGATATTTACTTCTTCAAGTAAATAAAAATTACTTGTACAAGTAGTACCCCTGACTGAAAGTGTAGCATAGAAATAAAGAAGCTACACTGTTTTATTTAATCTTTAATTGATTAGAGAATGTCAAATTTTGAAATGTTGAAAGAGTATTTTTAGGTTACATGGCAAAAAGAGAAGTTGTGAGCTTTTTCTGTCATTTCACTTTTTCCAAAATCTTCTCTGATATGACAGGACAAGTGGAATCAATTAGGTTCACAATTATCCTTATGGTATCTAGTTCAATATTTTATATGTAATTTTCATGCCAACCAACTAACATGGCTTCTTTTACTATAAATAGACCTAGAAAAGGTAAATCTGACAGACAACAAATTTTTTTTCTAAGATTATGGATCAAAATGATAGCAGACTTTATGGTCTTCATCACCAAAATCAAAAAAAAAAAAAAAGAAGCAGACACAAAAATCTGTTTTTTTTGGAAATTACAAATCCATCATAAAGATCACAACTCTTGACAGCTCAGCACTGATGGTGTACCGTCATTTTTTAAATGTCATTTCTGAATCTTTAGGTTTTATTACAGTTTTAGGATGTAAAGTTTGAAAGTGATAAATTAAATGTCCATCTATGTTAATCAACACTATTTCTTTAATCTTTATTTGAGAATCTCCTTCAGATAGTCTGTGTGAAGGGACTCTTGAGCTAATTTTTGTTTTATCTGAATGGAGTTCCAAAGGTCTTTTTTTCCTGCATTCTTATAGATTTCCAATTGGTGCAAACTTGATGTTGTATGTTTGTTTTTGAATACTATTATAAGTTATATGGTTCGCTACTGACCCCCTACGGATCCATAGAGGTTAGTAAAATCCATAGGGGGTGAGGCAGAAGGCCGAATCTATGGATTTTATTCACCCTCTATGGTCCGTAGGGGGTCAGTAGTGAACCCCATAACGAATTTATCACATGGGACTTTTTCTGCTGCGTTTTGTAGAAACATAAACAATGAAACACGACAACATTAATAGATGACGTCACCATTAACAGTAGACGTGACGTCATGAACCCCCTATGAAATTTACTAACCCCCTACGGATCCATAGGGGGTCACCACGTGACGGCGTTAAACCAATCACAACGTGAAAATTTACCTGCGGTGCGATAAAATTGAATTACTGCCCCTCCAACTTGGAAGTCAATTAATTAATATAAAATGATAACTGTGTGTACACTCATGATTTATGCAATACATGTGTGCACAAGAAATTTTAATGATAAACTAAAGGAAAAAGAAAATGTATAAATAATACAAAACTCCACCCTAAGAGGCAGTATAGTATTTAACACACATATTAACTTAATAAAAGGGTATTAGACACCCTCCAATAGTTCAGATTTTGAAGTCCCATTTATGTTTTTATGAAACAGCCATTATGTTTGTTTGTGAATATAATCATAATTTGAGTTTTCATAGTAACACTATTAAAAATAAAACTCTTATATCTGACAGATCTGATCACATCAAGGCTAGCTAAATCTGATGGCACTTTTGGTTTTGGAAGTTCACAGGGACCAAGCAGTCGCAGGATGTTAATTCCAAAGACACAGGAATCCCCAAGACTATTTTTAAAATTTCACAGAGAAACAGGGGATGAAGTAAGTGACAAACAAAAGGAAGTGACATCATACAGTGTTATTATGGGAATGAGTGACAAGAGATCTTTTTCTCCAGCTGATAGTAATGTGTCAAGTGTGGATAGTGACCTTTATGACCCTCATCTGGAGGCAAAAAGTAACAATACAAAAACATGTCAAGTTGAAAATGAAAGTGATATTTCATCAACAAATGTGCTAACAAAAAATAATGTGACGTCATCTGTGATTAACCCTAATATGGAATTTCAAAATTTTGAACGGCTTGATAATTTAGAACCAGACAGTCAAAGCATGGATTCCTCTAGGAAGTTTTTTACATCAGAGATGCCAAAAGAGGACTTGGAGTCATTTACTGCGCAAGGAAATATGAGTGATTCAGACGTTAAAAGTAATAGTGATAAATGGGATTACATTCCAAGTGTTGTTGATTCAACTCATACTCGATTAAAAGAAGATAAATTATACAGTCAAAATTCATCAAATCATAGAACGTTGTCTTCATCAATATCTCAGTCTGTTACAACTAATTCGGTGAATAGTTTAACTTCAGTTGTACCTTTTTCTTCAACAGAACGGACTAGTACAAGTAACAATTTACAATGTTTCTCAAATTTTCCTCGACGAAATAGTATTTCTAGTAATGTTGTCTCCTCAAATGTTGGACCTAGTAATGGGGCTTCTGGTGATAATAGCTCTGAATCATTAGTGACAACCAGTGGATTGAAGTGGGAATTGAGGTCTGCTTCTTCACCTCGTGTTGAAGACGATAGTAATTTATCTGGGAAGTCTGAAAGTGATAGGGTGTCGTCACCTGTACGGTTAGACAAAGACATAAGAAATTCACCAAGAAGTGATAAAGAGAAAGACAGTCGCTCTTGCTCACCAAAAGTTCCACCATTAAAAATTATTATTCCACAAAAAAGTTCATCCTCATCTTCTAGTGAATCAGAATCATTAAAAATTCATGTGTCAAAGGCAGCTTTGCCATATGTGTTAAATCCAGGGGAAACAACTCAAGTGTCGACTGCTGCTGGTGCCCCTGTGTCTTCACTTTTAGCACAGGAATCACTGCGACCATCCAGCCCAGCATCATCACGACCATCCTCAAGGGCAAGTAACACAGCCTCTGTATCAAAAGAAAATGAAAAAGTTATAAAAGAGGAAGAAGACAGACTGACAGATGATACACTTGGAAAAGTAGAAATGACAGAAGAGGAAAAGGAATCAGCAAAATGTAAGGAAGAGGAGAAAAAAGATGAAGCAAATCAAAAGTCTACACGGACCTTGAGGTCACATACAA
This sequence comes from Mytilus californianus, assembly GCF_021869535.1. NCBI lineage: Eukaryota > Metazoa > Mollusca > Bivalvia > Mytilida > Mytilidae > Mytilus > Mytilus californianus. The sequence goes on along the minus strand of NW_026262701.1, from coordinate 12,074,777 downwards.
AAGAAATACAGAAGCAACAGGAAAAACCAAAAGAGAAGGAGAAGGAAAAAGTTGACAAAGAAAAGGATAAAGAAAGAGAGAAAGAAAAACTCTGTAAGTATCTTATGTAGGTTTGATTTAACAAACCAATAAGCTATAGACATGATAGAAATGTATAAAAAAGTGTTGGTTTGGTGGATCAACAAGATTCTACACATTCATTAACATACATTCTGTTGTTCTTAGCGCCAAAGTAAGGGCAACACCTTTATTTATAGAGCTACACAACAAACAAAATGTAAAGGTTTTAGTGTATACTAAAATATTTATCTGATTTGGAATTTGGTTTAATATCATGATTATCAGTCCCCATGAACAGACAGAATTTATGACAACCTTTTTAGCAGTATTTTTTAAAGAGCACACATGACGTCAATGCTGTTAAAGAAAAAACTAATTAGCACATGAGGCAGTGTTCCCTCCAAGGCCATTAACCAACATGGCACAACGATGCTTAACTATCTAAATAGATTTAATAGTAGAATGTTTTCTGCACAAATAGTAGCATGAGTAGAGTGCATACATGTACATACTTGTAGAGTTGATTATATAAAATATCAGACAATTGTTATCATGGTTATTATGGAAGAAATAGACATTTCATCTGCTTGTTGTTGTTTTTTGCTAAACTGCAATATTACATGTCTGTCACTATAACCGTCATAAAAATTCGTTGTTAATAACACTTTCAAAATAAGTCAGTGTAAATGTTCTCAATAAATGATGAAGGGTCAACTAACAAATTTATGTAAGTCTGGTTTATATATATTACAATGAAAAATGTACTTGTTACTGATCATGAGGATTCATTGATTTTCGCGGGTTCCAATTTTCATGGATTGAGGAAGTATGTATTTGTGTATATTTGATTGTGTAGATTTGCCCAACTCTACATACAAGGATACAAGGATACAAGCTTAAGTCTACAATAAGTAAATTGATACTTCTTAAAACATTTAAATTCATGCATGATAATCAAAATTGACAACAACACTTCAACTGGTCTGCAATTTGATTATTATTTAAGTGTTGCATTCACTTGCATTATTTGACAACTTGGCATACCAAGCCAAGGTATCCACTTCATGAACTCTACCGAAAGAATTCACACAGGCGTTGGTTCACCAGATGGAGTTTAATTTAAATTCATGGTTTATTATACCCGAAAATCCACAAAAGTTGGTACCCATCAAATAATATTAATGAATCCACAGTATATTAGACTTTCATCTCCATGATCATTTGTTTTCTTTATTTGGTTTTGATCCCGCATTGTTTCATGAGATTTCCTCAGAGACTACTAATTTTTTCTTAAATACAATGTACATGTATTTTTGCTTTCACTAGTCAATTCTTTATATATCATGTATATAATTAATATCCAAGGAACCTTGTCAGCATTGGGCATGTCTTCTTAAAAATTTGTGTTATACAAAATTCCTCAAAGAAACAGCCCTCAACTTCAGCATGTAACCATGGTAACTGTCATGACTGTTAAAATATGTATTATTTCTGTAAACATGGTAAAAACAACCAAACTAACATGTGTGTAATGGTGAAGATTTCAATGGTGTACTCACACTGAAACAACAAATAGCTAAATCATGGACTGAGAAATGGCAAATTTGGCAGCACTTATTATTATTATTATATCATGTATATATTGTTATTACAGCTTATATCATCTTAAGGCCAAACAATTCAGGAGAGATATATTGCTGATTTTACCTTTATTTGACACAATCAATTTTCATATGCATTATTGAAATATATACCTCTATGACTCACTTTTTGAGGTATTACTGCTTGATTTTAGCCTGTTTGATGTAAAAACACAAATTTTCCTATATGAATGCCTAGTTGAAAAAATAGCAAAACTCTCATATATGACATGTATGAAAAGAGATATTTTCACCGGTTTTTGTAAACTGTTCCGTTGTGCATTACCTTTCAATGTTGTTTCCAAGTTGAAGGTCAAATAAGATAAAATTGTTGTGAAATTATTCATTTATAGGCTACAGAAAACCACACAGCTTGCTTGCCATTACAAGTGCATGCCAAAAAAATAAACCGCAATTATGACAAAACATTCTCAAAGCAGTACACTATTGAATCAAAAAGAAATTAAATGGGGGTTCACATCATTGTGTAAGCATTTCCACCATATACCATAACATTATACAAATCTCTGACATTTGTTGAATGTTTATGGCAAAAAGGTAGCCAGGTGTTTAGTTAAATCAAGCTTTACATGTATGTTACACAGTAGATTTTACATACATTGTACATGTACTTCCATAAGCAGCATATCTGTATTCCTTTGAGACTGCATTCAAATTCATGCAACTGATTTGATGACGTCTTGTATATTTTCCTAAGTAATTTAGATGGATCTATATTTTTAACAAAGGCGCCTCAAAAAAAGCATTAAGCTTGGCATGTTATTATCTGCCCTTGTTATTGTATTGTTTACCCTTATTAAAGACAAAATATGATGACTTCTGTATTTTTTCTGTCTAAATCTATAGAAAACATTCACTATACATTTTGCTATAAAGATAAGAAGATGTGTTATGATTGCCTATGAGACAATTATCCACCAGGGTCCAAATGACGTAGATGTTAGCAGCTATAGGTCACCATATGGATATGGTCTTTAAAAATGAGAAAGCTACATGTATAAAAGGAAATCACATGACAAAATGTAAACCATTGGAAAGAGAAACCATCTGACCGAGTTAAAACCTGTGTATTCTTATTTCATAAATATACACAAAATATAGATTAAAGAGTAGTAAAGAATAAGATCCCAAGAACATGAAGAACAAGCATTACAAGTTTTATAATAAAAAATAATACAATGTATATATATATAAAATGTAGGATTTCTAGTAGTACAACATGTACAATGTAATATGTCAGTCAGATTTTGAGGCTTCAATCAGCTTTTTTATTCATAGGTATTGTACATGTATGTAATAATAACCTTATAGAGGGGAGCACATTTTGATGGTGATCCTCTTCACACAAAAATGGAATGATTGACAAATAGGAATTATATCAATACTGTAAATTCAGAAACTATTGTGAGGTTTTTATTAATGCGAGTCATGTGACTTATAGAGTATCACAATAATATATGATACATATATCTGTATGCAGATTTTCATGAAATTGCAATAATTAATCTCTCATTTTTGTCCATTCTTCAAACATCGCAATAATAAATGCACACAATCATGACAATAATTTCTGAATTGACAGTAAATTAATATGCTGTTCATTTTCTTCATTTTTATACGACCGCAAAAAAATTTTTGTGGTCGTATATTGGTATGACGTTGGCGTCGTCGTCGTCCGGCGTCGTCGTCGTCCGGCGTCGTCGTCGTCGTCCGGCGTCGTCTGGCGTCGTCCGAAGACACATTGGTTTTCGCACTCTAACTTTAGTTTAAGTGAATGGATCTTTATGAAATTTTACCACAAGGTTCAATACCACAAAAGGAAGGTTGGGATTGATTTTGGGGGTTATGGTAATAACAGTAAAGGAATTAGGGGCCAAAAAGGGGCCAAAAATAAGCATTTTTGTAACTTCCTGACATAACTTGTGTGTTAGTGTATGGATCTCTCTGACATTGTACCACAAGGTTCCATATCACTAAAGGAATGCTGGGATTGATTTTGGGGATAATTGCCTCCAAATTTTAGGAATTAGGGGCCAAAAAAGGGGCAAAAAACAAGCATTTTTCTAGTTTCATGACAATAACTTGTGTGTAAGTGTATGGATCTTTCTGAAATTGTACAAAAGGTTCCATATCACAAAGGGAAAGCTGGGTTTGAGTTTGGGGGTAATTGCCCTAAACGTATAGGAATTTGGGGCCAAAAAGGGGCCAAAAAACACATTTTTTTCTAGTTTCCAGACAATAACTTGTGTTCAAGTGTATGGATCTCTCTGAAATTGTACTGCAAGGTACCATACCACAAAGGGAAGGCTGGGATTGAGTTTGGGGGTGATGAATCATAATGGGGGTTCAAAAAATTTTGGGGGGGGATTTATTTTTTTTTTCCTTTTTTTTCTTTTTTTCCTTTTTTGTTTCTTTTAAAATTTTCCATTTTAAGTTGGTTATTTCTGATTTATATTTAAAATCAAATAATAATGATATGGTAGGAGATACACACCAAACAGGATGTGTAAATTATTATATAATAAGTATTGTGCAATAGCAAGAAATTTTCAATTGCACAGTATTGCACAATAGCAAGAAATCTTCAATTGCACAGTATTGCGCAATAGCAAGAAATCTTCAATTGCACAGTATTGCGCAATAGCAAGAAATATCCAATAGCACAATATTGCGCAATAGCAAGAAATTGTCAATTGTACAGTATTGCGCAATAGCAAGAAATATATAATAGCACAGGATTGTGCAAAAGAAGATACTTCCTATAAATTGCTTATTTCTTGACCAATTTCAATGGGGTTTTATTCTTGATTTCATGGGGTTCTTTAATATGCTGAATCTAACCGTGTATTTAGTTTTTGGATTTTGGGCCCCGTTTTTAAATTGGTCCACATTGAGGTCCAAAGGGTCCAAAATTAAACTTTTTTGTTTGATTTCATCAAAAATTGAATTATTGGGGTTCTTTGATATGCCGAATCTAACTGTGTATTTAGATTCTTAAATTTTGGTTCCGTTTTCAAATTGGTCTACATTAAGGTCCAAAGGGTCCAAAATTAAACTTAGTTTGATTTTAACAAAAATTGAATTCTTAGGGTTCTTTGATATGCTGAATCTAAACATGTATTTAGATTTTTGATTATGGGCCCAGTTTTCAAGTTGGTCCAAATCGGGGTCCAAAATTAAACTTTGTTTGATTTCAACAAAAATTGAATATATGGGGTTCTTTGATATGCTGAATCTAACCATGTATTTAGATTTTTTATTTTTGGGCCCCGTTATAAACTTTGTCCACATTGAGGTCAAAAGGGTCCAAAATTAAACTTTGTTTGATTTCATCAAAAATTGAATTATTGGGTTTCTTTGATATGCTGAATCTAACTGTGTATTTAGATTCTTAATTTTTGGTTCCGTTTTCAAATTGGTCTACATTAAGGTCCAAAAGGTCCAAAATTAAACTTAGTTTGATTTTAACAAAAATTGAATTCTTAGGGTTCTTTGATATGCTGAATCTAAACATGTATTTAGATTTTTGATTATGGGCCCAGTTTTCAAGTTGGTCCAAATCGGGGTCCAAAATTAAACTTTGTTTGATTTCAACAAAAATTGAATATATGGGGTTCTTTGATATGCTGAATCTAACCATGTATTTAGATTTTTGATTTTTGGGCCCCGTTATCAACTTTGTCCACATTGAGGTCAAAAGGGTCCAAAATTAAACTTTGTTTGATTTCATCAAAAATTGAATTCTTGGGGTTCTTTGATATGCTGAATCTAACCATGTATTTAGATTTTGGATATTGGACCATAATAGGTGAATGTCCAATTTAAAATTTTTAAGTTCTTAGACCACATTCAATCTGTGTTAGAAACCTATGCTGTGTCAAATATTTAATCACAATCCAAATCCAAAGCTGTATCAAGCTTGAATGTTGTGTCCATACTTCCCCCAACTGTTCAGGGTTCGACCTCTGCGGTCGTATCAAGCTGCGCCCTGCGGAGCATTTTATTGTTGTTACTGTAAAGTTCTTTAAGTTGGTTTTTGGGAGTTCAATACAGGTCAGATAAGTGTATAAAAAGGGCAAGATATTAAATGATTAGAGAATTCATGCTGCCAGACAAGCCTAACATACAGTGAACGTTTCAGCAGTTGATTTGTTACTGCTCTTACTTGCCAGGCAGGCAAACAGTACTATCCAAATTATCCTTCAATCAGTTATTCTTAAACAGTAAAAAAATAAGGAGGCTTGTTTGTAGAATCTATTATCAATATAAAAATAAGAAGATGTGGTAAGATTGCCATTGAGACAACTCTCCACCAGACACCAAATGACTTAGAAGTTAACATTTATGGGTCATTGTACATGTATGGCCTTCAACAAAGTGCAACCCACATACTGGATAGTATTTATAGCTATAAAAAGCCCTGAAATGGCCAATCAACATGGCTAAAATTAGAACATAGGGGTAAACATGGTAAAATGAAAGTTTTGTCTATTATTTTGAAAACTGCATACATGTACATGGAGAAAATATGACAGCCAGAAATATTCAGCATGTTTAGAATGTTGATATCTACCTACTGTCTATTTGGGTTTAATCAACAATCTTTCATGTTTTACACACATACATTCTATAATCTTAAAATTTGCTTTCTTTCAGCAATTATAAATTCAGATCAGTCCATGAGAGACGATGTATCAGTTTCATCAAAGACGGCAAAAGGTGATGAGGATGATACACAGTCTTCAGTGCAGCTGCGGAAACGTAATTTGCGACCGAAAATTGAACCAACAGAACCTCCTGTTCCAACTTTACCTCCAGTTACTTATGAAAAACCACCTAATCCATATGAAACATACCTGGCTATCAGAAGACAGGTAAATATTGGGGTCATGCCTGAAAAACTACCTGATACATGTGAAACATATCTGGCTATCAGAAGACGTAAAAATTAGGGTCATGCATAAAAAAAACACCTAATCCATATGAAACATACCTGGCTATCAGAAGACAGGTAAATATTAAGGTCATGCCCGAAAAACCACCTAATCCATATGAAACATACTTGGCTATATCCTGCATATCAGGCACATTCCTTTTAACAAGGTTGTACCAGTAGTCATGTTTGGAAGAAAATTCCTACACTACACATGCACTATAGCCTACAGATTTAAGATACATCTTTCATCGTCAGTTGCTTTTATCAAAATTAAGCTTGGTTGAATTTTTGTTGTACTTGAGGTTTTAGTTTGCATCGACCAATTGCAGCAATGTAAACTTATCAAAGGAATTCACAGTTAATATCACTGAAAGTTCCAGGTTGCAGCAATTCTGTTAATCTCTGTGCCCCTGCTCTGAGAGGAAGGGGAGTATTCTGATTTACGTACATGTGTGTATCTCCATCCAACCGATGAAACTTTTATTACACTTTTCTCTGGAACTGCAAGGCAGAGCTTCCTGAAATTAAGTAGTAAGCTTCATATGAGCATGTTGTGTGACACTTTCACATTCATATAAATAATCAACTTCCTGTCTTCTGAATACTTGTATATTCTTACAGATTATTAAGTACAATTCGGGGTTTTCCAAAATTGGGAATCAACCTTCATGTGAGCATGCTTTTATACATCCATCACTCATCAACTTCCTATTTACATAATACTTATAGCATAGGTATCAGTAGTGAGCAATAGCTCACAGTTCAACTTGTTCTTTGCAGACTTACATTAAGTGCCAATCTGCCTAAGAATCAGGCAGTGGTGAAAATATGACAAACAAAAACCCACTCAAGTTTACATTGTTTTTTGTTCAAAATGTATTATGGTGCGCAAATATAGCTTTCGTTTCCTTTTCCTGTTCTGGTAATTCAAGATATAATTTGGTTGAAATGCATTAGAAATTAACAATTAAGGGGAGCTGACTCCGTAATTTGCTATCATTCTAACCAAAATTTATCTAAAGATTTCTCAAATTACCAGACACACAGAAACAAAAGACCTACCATTTCTAACTCAGGATGAGGGTAACTTCAAAATAGGATGGTTAGGTCGGTGGGTTTTTTTCGGCCATGTTTTGAATTTTTACAAAATTGCCTGATTCTTACAAAGACTTACATAAATGTATAAAACAACCATTCTGACTTTATCATTATGATTGTGTATTATTATTTCTTACAGAAGATTATATTTCAACAGAAGAGTTTATCAGTTGTACAACCAAAGCCACCACAAGGTTTTAAAGATTATCTTTTAGTGAACTGTAGTTACGTTCTTCAGGGGAATTCAGCCAGTACTCTTTCTGTACCAATGGTGGGTATATCTTATTACCAAAAGTTCCAAACATCTATTTAATAGTTTCAGGATGTTTTAAAATGAATGAATGAATGAATGAATGAATGAATATTCTCATAAAACAAAATGTTACAGAGACCATATACATATTAATATACAAATATGTAGTGCATGTGTGAATTAAATTTATGTACAACAAACACTAGTCATTCTAACCTGGAGAAATGACCTTCTCCTGGACGTTCTTAATAAATTTACACAGTTTAATACGGTTACAGTGTTTGAAGAAAATAGTTGTTCAAACTTATAAATGTTTTCTTTTTCATGACAAAATTGGGGAAGCAGATTTTTTCTAGCACAATTATAGATCTAAATTGTAATACATTTTGAATTGTAATTTGTACATGTGTTATATTAACTATGTAACATTTCTAACAAACTTAAGACTGTTATCAAGATCATGAGTAAATTTAATTCTCTTACATTTAAATCAGTGTAAGCAGTGAAGATATTTATATTTTTGATAGCCACTTTGTTGTTTTAGATTTTCTCATACAATTTATCTTAACACAAACAATGATCTGACCCCTCTATTTTGTTGACTAAATAACAAAATCGGAAAAGAATAAATAAAAATTTGAAAGTATATTGTATTGATTAAATGAGGATTTTGTTTTTAATCAGACTTTTTTACATATTTTCAGCTTTCACCTCCTAATTCTGTTACTGAGAAGATGCGTGATTTATTTATAGAACAAGAAAAGGCACGCTACAAACTTAGGTTGCAGCATCTGACAGAAAGGGTTTGTATTTAGAAAGTGCACAATAGATTGATAATATAGACATAATTGTAGGGTGTACACGGAAAGGAAACACCTGACCTTGACCTCATTAGGCTGATTTTCATGGTTAATTGATCATGTGAGGCCATAGTGATTTTACACTTTTGGTTATAACAAGTAAAAGGTTAACTATATTCTGACTAGAGATTCATTTTGAGTGTTTCATGTCTTAACAAGTCATCTGACCTTGACCCCATTTTCTGATTTTATGTTTTCCTGATACAAAGTAATCAAGGAAGGCATTTTAGTAAATCCACTTTTGTCTACTTTTTAAAAATATTTTGAATGAGAAATATAACAAAGTTACAGTAAGCACATTCATAGAAATTACAAGCCTGTTTCAATGATTGAATCTGCTGTGACCTCCTTGGACTTTAGAAATGGTGTAAATCTATATTAACTGATGAGGAATAAAAAGACTGTTTTTGATTAGATAATTTTGCCTTGTTTGAAATAAATGGGATGTAAAACTGTATGCAAAGATGTTTGAGGTTAGAGAATTATTAACAAAATGATGATTGAACTAAATCAAATTTTGCTCAGTTTTGCATGTAAGATGTTCTGTTTAATGTCCAAACTTAAACAGTTTTCCAGCTAGATGTTTTTTTTTAGGTTGTGAAATATTTGCACACATGATTAAAGTATGCATATTGTCATGGTTATGATTTTCTTGTAATTCAAATATATTAATGCAAATGGACTTAGATGTGACTTAGTTATTTTTTGTTGGAGACAAACATTGATGTTGTTTTTTAAAGCAATTGCTTTTATGCCATCGCGTATGGCCATCTTTGTGATGCAAATCAGAGACTCCGCCCAGATCAAGCCATAGTATTTTGTTAAACAGGCTCCTGGTCTGTCATTCTGAAACACCTATATATGTTTTCTAATATAATACATAGCTTGAAACTTTTGAAAAACATTAGTGGATTTAAGAGGTTTCAGCATATGTTCTTGTAGATGTATTTTTGTATTTAGGGGACAACCGTTTGACTATAAAAAAAACATAGAAGTCCGAGTGAAAAAAAGTGCATTTTTATACCTGCGATTCCGTTCTCTGTTCGTACGATGTTTCAACAAAATATGGAATCATTTCTGTTGTTGATTTAGTATTGAAAATTTTACTGAAAGTTATCTCTTATTAAATACGGTTTTATATGTTTAATTGGTGTTTCTCTAAGAAAGAGGCCAGGTGCTCTTGTTCATTCATTAAATTATCGTTCATTCATAAATTTATCGTAAAATCAAAATCACTTCACAGGTTATATGTAGTGTCAAATGATTACCTGTAATCTAAAAATAGACAAACTTAACTGACCTATTTTGTTGATTTGTTTGCGCAAATAATTTAGCAGAACGAAACCCTTGTTAAAAACACATAACAATAAGTTCGTTTTCCTTTTTTGTCATAACTCCGTAAGATTTATCGATCACCTTACTAATGAAATGGACTCGTCAAAACGTGATAGATGCCAAGTCCAGATGAAGAGATATTTACAATTTGGAATTTTCTAGTTTCATAGATTGAAAAAAAGTACGTCCTTTTGGATATCATAATCAAAACTGGGTATGCATGACAAATGATGAAACCATAATCCTCGTCTTTCCAGTGGACGAGTCTACACGTGTGTTGACACTCGACGGTCCACAGTGTTTGCAATTTTATTTCACATGTTTTCGAAATATTGAAGATCATTTTTGGCAATGTTTCCTGAAAATTGATAAATATCAAAGCAACGAAGAGCTGTTTGTTCTTGTTTGTATAATGACGATTTAATGTCATGTTTGTCAGTGATGACCCCCCTTTTCGGGATTGCATGAGAATTATAGTTATCTCGTACCGCATGAGGATGACACATATCAACTGAGCAATAATGTTTGGGACTTAGTTTTAAGAAATGAAGAGAAAGTAACATTATGAAAATATTTTTAGTAAGCTGAAATATATATTTATTTTTTACATATTTATGTCTTGTAAGATATTTTATTTCTTTCCCGTTTTTCAACATTTGCGTCTGGAAAGTTGAAATGTTTTTATTGAATGGTTAAATTTAAATTAATTATGATAATTGTTAAAATTAAATCAATAAAGGAAATTATTACCCAGTTACAAACACTACCAGGGGATAATTTCTTTTTGAGTTATATGTTTCAGCACATGTAAATTTGACCCCAACTTTAGCCTGGTAAACGTGTTGTCTCCTTGTTAAATATAAAACATATCAAAAATGACTTTCTGCTAAAGTCTTTTATTGATATAAAGTTTAAACCTTCTTACTTCTCACTAGACAACACTCCTGTCAGGTTTAATTCATATATATATGTGGATGAAAAATAAAAGTCCCCAAAACATTAACATGGCAGCAATTGCTTTTACAGCCTTTAAGGCTTTGATTCTTTTTTGATACTAAGTTTTCTGATAAGGTTGATTTGTTTTTTATTAAAATAAGCTCATATGACAATAACTGCTACATATGCTTAATATATGTTTTTAAATGCAGTGAAACTTGACATGACCTTTGAGAGGAGAAAAATCACTGTACAACATGTTGATTTTATATTTTAGGAGAAACTAAGGTTGGCCTTAGAACAAGAGAAGATTAGAGAACATGGTCGTGCAGCACGAGCATCTAGTAATCAAAATTTACCACTTAGTGTATGTACATTGATGAAATACGATGACACTTGTAACATCAATGACTTCGATCAGGTTTGTTTAGAAAAATATATTGAATGTTAAATGTTTGTACCATAAATAGTTACATATGACTAATGAAGATGTGGGTATACATCAATGAGACAAAAAATAGTTACATATGACTAATGAAGATGTGGGTATACCTCAATGAGACAGAAATAGTTACATTTGACTAATGAAGATGTGGGTATACCTCAATGAGACAGAAATAGTTACATTTGACTAATGAAGATGTGGGTATACCTCAATGAGACAGAAATAGTTACATTTGACTAATGAAGATGTGGGTATAGCTCAATGAGACAAAAAAAGTTACATATGACCAGGCATGGGGCGAATTACATTGCAATGTAATGCATTATATTACAATTACTTTGACCAAACCATGCATTATATTACAATTACAATTACATGAATTTATCAAAGTAATGCATTATATTACAATTACTTTTGAAAAGTAATGCCTTGAATTACACATTACATTTGAAAATGTTATTAAGTGAATAGAAAAACTAAACATTTTGAAAAACAACTAGAAGTCACAAAAGATTCTAGCATATGCAGTAAATGTTCCATGAATTGAATATAAGTATACATGTAAAAAATCTATTTAATTCGACTTTTACAATTTTAATTATTTTAACTTAATGTTGACTTTACTTTTAAAAATATACTTTTTGTTGTTTTTTTAATTTTAAAAGAAATATTTAATTACTGCGAATTACTTCCCTAATTATAAAATAAACATAGACCTTAATTAATGAACAATTGTCTAAATGGTGAAAATATTGATTGTAAAACAAACTAATTAGTGTTTTATAACAAAGTTTAATTATCTTTTATTTAAACAAGACAAGATATTCTTTGATCTTATGACAACAATACAGTTATGCTTTTCAAATATCAATCTTTTTATGCAGGAAAATGTATGAAATAAGATGAAATAAAGAATATATTCTAATGATTAACATATTCTTAGTTAATCAAGAAATCTAAAATTTGGTTTAGTTAAAACTCCAACAATATGTTGTAGTATGTGAAAAAAGTAATGACATGTAATGCCATGTAATGCATGAAATTACACAACTTTTTGCTAAAGTAATGCATTATATTACAATTACATGTAATGCACAAATTGCTGCATTACACATTACATGCAATTACTTGGAAAAATGTAATTACAATTACAAATTTGCATTACCCCATGCCTGCATATGACTAATGAAGATGTGGGTATACCTCAATGAGACAAAAATGCAACCATAATCAATGTGAGGTCAAAATTAGAGGATTGACCCGTAGTTGTTTACATCCTTTTCCTATTTCTCTTTGGTAGATTGATGTCTCAATCATACCATATCTCCTTATTTTATATATTACATGATATTTATTTTTCACACATGTATATTGATAGGCCACAAAAGAATGTTTTACAGTCAATAGTTTATAGGGATTTCTGCCTATTGCTAAATTGATAACTTGTCCTTGTGCTGATATTTTTCTGAATTACATTACTGTTTGGTTTTCAAGAAAGTGTTGCTTGCTGTTACTGGTACTCAATTTAGAATGTAACATGATATGGTAGGCAACCAGTAGAAAATAATATTTCATTTGCTTTATACATATACTATGTAATTTTTTGACATAAAAGTAACACACACTGCACTATTTACTCACAAAAATGTAACTTTATTACAGTCTGATGAAAAGGAAAAGACATCACGCTCAAGATATAATGGCAGACAGTTTTTGTCATGGATTAAAGATGTCGAGGACAAATTCGAAAAAATTAAGGTAAAGTCAAAAACTGATTCCATGTTAATATATTTTAAGTGATTCTGTGTTTAAATGATAATATATTATATCCCCACTCTAAAAGTGGGGGCTATATTGCAATCACATTATCTGTCTGTCCTTTGTCCAACAAATATTTTTCGTCACACTTTCCTCAGAAACTTATTTTGTCAGCAGCTTAACAGTGATTAGTTGTAACATGTGTGCGCTTTTCAGATCTGACACCTTCTTTCTGTTTTACAATAAAAAGTGACTGAAATACACACCACATGGTGCTGTTGCAAACTTTCATATCATTTGAAAATGGGTAACCTTATTGATGCAAGTGCTACTAATGAAATTTGGTATAAAACAAAAGGTAAAACTTTCAAAACTATATCAATACTATTTCATCAAAGACAAGATGATGAATAGATAATATTATATGACTCTTTCAGTATTACACCGGTATTAACCAGAGACATTAGCAATTTCCAAAGACCTCTGTTCACTGGATTACATTGGTTTAGGGTTGATGCGGTGTGTGTGATATATATTGAAAGCCATATTATATTCACTATATCATACACCTAAAATAGATGATTTCATGTGACTTGAAAGACCAGGGGTTTTACAAAGCCTTTGCAATCTTGTCTGATATCGATATCATCATGTATGGCTGATACAGAACGATTGCCATTGATTGTATTACCTATTAAATCTATGTGTATTTCCTACTAGTATCTTGTATCTAATGAATTAAGTTACATCTACTATAAAAATAGATTGTCATTTTCATGAGTTTTAAGCAATAGGAAAGCAGGCTGAATGACTCTTCAAAGCAAGTAATGCTTTGTTCCTCCTTGGAAATGTGCATTGTCATTTTCAATCATATGGTACGAAAACTTTCAGTTCACCAAAAAACTTTATAAACGATAATAATGGAACAAAAAAGTACCAGTAAATTAAATGAAAAATGTATTTCTCTAATTTTTTCACTATTTTCACAATTCCCAACCGATTGTGAAAAAAGTGTTCTCCTCCCTAGTGAAATATCTGTTCTCGGCAAATGATTGGTTGAAATTTAATTACGACGTCAAATTTACTTGGTTTCTTCTGAATTTCCTATTGTGATGTCATGAAAAAAGGTGACCATGCCTGATGACATCACATATAAAGAACACAACTCTCTGCAAATCTTTGAAAAGGATGGATAAAAATCATAAGAGAAACAGTTTCCACCACTATAACTTGTGTATTATGATATTTTTCAACTCTCAACAGTTAAATTTTAATTATTTAAAAAGCTCACCAAGCCTCATACTTTAAATATTAAAATTTAACTGTCTCGAGTGGAGAAATAACGTTACAAACTTGTTGCAGTGGTGGAATCTTGTATGTATTACCTATAAAAGTATTTACCAAGCAATGAAAATTATGATGGTTTATCAAAACATGTAGGTACATGTATAAATTTTAGCATTATGGTATGATAATATATTAGCATCTACATGAAGAATTATAACAGCTGTGTACCTTTGTATTTAATTCTAAAACGTGATTCAGTGCATTTATTGTCATCAAGTTGTGCTTTGGAATGAGTTATTCAGGAATTTTGCTTTTTATACGACCGCAAAAAAATTTTGCGGTCGTATATTGGTATGACGTTGGCGTCGTCGTCGTCGTCCGATGACACATTGGTTTTCGCACTCTAACTTTAGTTTAAGGGAATGGATCTCTATGAAATTTTACCATACGGTTCAATACCACAAAAGGAAGGTTGGGATTGATTTTAGGGGTTATGGTACCAACAGTTAAGGAATTAGGGGCCAAAAAGGGGCCAAAAATAAGCATTTTTGTAACTTCTAGACATAACTTGTGTGTTAGTGTATGGATCTCTCTGAAATTGTACCACAAGGTTCCATATCACACAGGGAATACTGGGATTGATTTTGGGGGTAATTGCCTCAAAATATTAGGAATTAGGGGCCAAAAAAGGGGCAAAAAACAAGCATTTTTCTAGTTTCATGACAATAACTTGTTTGTAAGTGTATGGATCTTTCTGAAATTGTACTACAAGGTTCCATATCACAAAGGGAAAGCTGGAATTGAGTTTGCGGGTAATTGCCCTAAACGTTTAGGAATAAGGGGCCAAAAATAAGCATTTTTCTAGTTTCCAGACAATAACTTGTGTTCAAGTGTATGGATCTCTCTGAAATTGTACCACAAGGTTCCATATCACACAGGGAATGCTGGGATTGATTTTGGGGGTAATTGCCTCAAAATATTAGGAATTAGGGGCCAAAAAAGGGGCAAAAAACAAGCATTTTTCTAGTTTCATGATAATAACTTGTGTGTAAGTGTATGGATCTTTCTGAAATTGTACTACAAGGTTCCATATCACAAAGGGAAAGCTGGAATTGAGTTTGGGGGTAATTGCCCAAAACGTTTATGAATAAGAGGCCAAAAAGGGGCCAAAAATAAGCATTTTTTCTAGTTTCCAGACAGTAACTTGTGTTCAAGTGTATGGATCTCTCTGAAATTGTACTGCAAGGTACCATACCATAAAGGGAAGGCTGGGATTGAGTTTGGGGGTGATGAATCATAAGGGGGTTCAAAAAATTTGGGGGGGGAGGGATTTTTTTTCTTTCTTTTTTTCCTTTTTTTTTCCTTTTAAAATTTTCCATTTTAAGTTGGTTATTTCTGTTTTATATTTAAAAGCAAATAATAATGATATGGTAGGAGATACACACCAAACAGGATGTGTAAATTATTATATAATAAGTATTGTGCAATAGCAAGAAATTTTCAATTGCACAGTATTGCACAATAGCCAGAAATCTTCAATTTGCACAGTATTGCGCAATAGCAAGACATCTTCAATTGCACAGTATTGTGCAATAGCAAGAAATATCCAATAGCACAATATTGCGCAATAGCAAGAAATTGTCAATTGTACAGTATTGCGCAATAGCAAGAAATATTCAATTGCACAATATTGTGCAAAAGAAGATACTTCTTATAAATTGCTTATTTCTTGACCAATTTCAATGGGGTTTTATTCTTGAATTCTTGGGGTTCTTTAATATGCTGATTCTAACCGTGTATTAAGTTTTTGGATTTTGGGCCCCTTTTTAAATTGGTCCACATTGAGGTCCAAAGGGTCCAAATTAAACTTAGTTTGAATCCATCAAAAATTGAATTATTGGGGTTCTTTGATATGCTGAATCTAACCGTGTATTTAGATTCTTAATTTTAGGTTCCGTTTTCAAATTGGTCTACATTAAGGTCCAAAGGGTCCAAAATTAAACTTAGTTTGATTTTAACAAAAATTGAATTCTTAGGGTTCTTTGATATGCTGAATCTAAACATGTATTTAGATTTTTGATTATGGGCCTAGTTTTCAAGTTGGTCCAACTCGGGGTCCAAAATTAAACTTTGTTTGATTTCAACAAAAATTGAATATATGGGGTTCTTTGATATGCTGAATCTAACCATGTATTTAGATTTTTGATTTTTGGGCCCCATTTTCAACTTTGTCCACATTGAGGTCAAAAGGGTCCAAAATTAAACTTTGTTTGATTTCATTAAAAATTGAATTCTTGGGGTTCTTTGATATGCTGAATCTAACCATTTAGATTTTGGATATTGGACCATAATAGATGAATGTCCAATTTAAAATTTTTTAATTCTTAGACCACATTCATTCTGTGTCAGAAACCTATGCTGTGTCAAATATTTAATCACAATCCAAATTCAAAGCTTGAATGTTGTGTCCATACTTGCCCCAACTGTTCAGGGTTCGACCTCTGCGGTCGTATCAAGCTGCGCCCTGCGGAGCATTTTATTATGGAGTGTGATGGTAGCCCAACATGTCACAATAAAATATAATTATTACTAATCTAGCATTAATAAAATGTCGAAAATTTGATTATTTCAGAACGCATTATTACTACGACATCATAACGAGGCAGAATCTTTATTTGCTGTACAAAAAATGGACTGGGAATGTAAAATGAAAGAGTTTGGACTTTGTGACAAAAATCGATTGCCTGTTGTAGAAGAACTTCATGTTCCCATGGTCCAAGTTAATGATGATTTTGAATTGTTGCCTTCATAGTGTTATGTTACTTGTTAGTGTAATACATTGAACATTCAGTAAATGTTTTTTGAGAGTTTGATTTTTAATCTCTGTTTTATCAAGATAAAGATTGCACAAGTGCAATAAAATGCCTGTAATTGAATTGTTAGATAATTTAAGCCATCTGCCTTACCTTCATAATACATGAAGTGAACTGTCTTTAGATCCAATCCATACCCCTATCAAGCAATTAATTATTAATAGATACTTAGATATTCAGCATACTTGTGAAGTTAACCATGATATTAAAAATTACAAAAGTTGCAGAAAATAGAAATGGTTTTACCTGCAATTGTGACAAAGGGAGATAACTTAAAAATAAAAATGAAGCTCACATTGCAAATTTAAAGGCAATCTTTACACCCTCAGTTCTCACAAGTACTTTGATTTTTTCAAACTTTTTAATTGGAAATTTTCTTCCAGTACATATATGATTAGAAAATAAGATGTTTCAAGTTTCATTAAGATGAGAATTTTTAATACTCATTCTGAAAGTTAAATGGTGGATCGTTTCATGTAACTGTTAATACCATCAGTAAACCAAGCACTTGAAAAATCAATGCCATTTTTTTACATCAATTTTATTTTTGTACACCCCTACAGACACTTTTAATAACCACTCGGAAAGGATGTAAAACTCAATCCTTTGAGGAAAAAAAAACATTTACTGAATGCGTCTATAGGGCCTATTGTAATAACTTACTTCTCTCTCAGTGCTATATCTTTACAGAGTTTTATTTATTTCACATGTTTTAATTTTATGTGCATTTTTGCTTGTAAAAGTTACTCATTTTGTGAGCCATGAACACTTGAAATAAAACATTTGTTAGTTAAGATACATATATATATTTACCAATATATGGTATTATTTGATGCACATGCTTATTTCTGAAAACCAGTTACTAAGATAAAGGAGAAGGTATAAAAATACTATCTTTGTCCTAAATATTCATAAATATAAAAGAAAACACAATTTTAAATTTACCTATTTGTCTTAGATCCTGTACATTTTTTGCTTTTAGGCCTTCGTACGTCTTTATTGAATGAAAGAATGCAAAATTTTCCTTATTAGCCTCCATTTGAGATCTTTAATAATTAGATGTGAGTAACAATGTTACCTAAAATGATCATTTGTTGCACGATATTTTATACAAGATGTTAGAGTAAATAAAATATACTTTTGTGTAAAGCTGTTGCTCACATTTTACCAAAAATTGTGGACCCTGCTACTAGTTTAGGTTAAGTTAAATATGTCCATTTTGACATATGAATGAAGTCACAGTGACATCACAAATGGCATTTCTGAACTAAAGTGACCAGACTACATCAGCCTTTTCATTTGTTAATAAAATTACACAGATTTGAAAAGATTTTAGAATTTTTACTATTTTGGCAATCTCGGGGTCCAATTTATAATACCTTCTCCTTTCTCCATTCTATGTACTACATATGTCTTAAAACTTTATATTTTATGTGTATGCCCCATTAATACTTAAATAAAACAAAGGTTGTATTTGAAGGAAATAGTTTGGATAATTTAAAATCATATTTGTACTTGTGAAGTACCTACACCGTGTGAGTGGCTTTATAGACTTGCATTATATTATAGTTGTGATTATTTGAACCCTCAACTTATATTTTATGATGACAAGACCATGTAAAACATCTTGTTCCTAAATACTAAATTTTACATGAAATATTGCACTATTTCTCTTTATGCAAGTAAAAAAAAATATTGTTTCAATTCTATATAGCTTCACAAAACATTTAGAAAACATGAAAATAGGAAAAATTGTTTGTGACATCAGTAAGTAAAATGCTTTATTGTATTGTATTCACACAATTTCTTTGTATGAAGTTTAAGGGACAAATATGCAGTTTTCTGCCACACTGGAAAAGTATTAAGTTGTAGTAGCCATTACCAATATTTACAGTGAAAATCAGCTATTTTTTTGTAACAAAGAGTGATCAAATGTAACGTTAAATGTTTGATAATGATATACATTGTTATAAATTTAAGACAAAGAAAACGTTGTCTACTAATGTTTCTGTAAGACATTACTGCTCACACTTTGTACTTGCATCAGTATGCAGAATTACAAAAGAAAAGTACATTAGATTCAAAGGTGTAAAAGTCATATATTGTATAAATATTAAAGATAACACAAAATTTTTTCAATAAAAAAATATTGCTGATGCCTTTAAATTGAATGGGAGTTTTTGCACTGCTAGGTATTTTTGCTGTTGTTGGTTTAATGGTGTTTTGTCCATGCTATTTACAATATTTTTGAATATTTACAAGCAAATAGGAATTTTTTACATGCACAGGTTTATCTCTTTTCCTAATTTTCTGTTGTTTAATTTTGTTTGGTATATTTTAGTTGTTAAGAGTGTCTTCATTTGTTTAATGTCCTTTTGCCTCTTATGTATGTTTTTGTCTCAATTGAGTATTTAGGCTGATCCTCTATTAAATAGCAACGTCTTTGTGAAAGTGCACATGTTGATCCTTGAAACTTTCAGGATGCAGCCATTTAATCTAATTCTATTAAAAGAATCCAATTTTGATTTCAATCACAAGCTTCATGGCATTGCACAAATTTTCATTTTTTACCATCTTCATTACGAAATAAAGCTTCTAGGCCAAAATCTTTTATAGAAGGATTTTTTTAGTAAATGTCAAGTACATTTTCATTTGGGAAAGCAATTTCAACAGCAATCATTTAATTCCTCATATAAAGATTATTTTTTCAGTGCTAGATTTTTAAAAACCTCTGATGAGAAACATTATTTTTAATATAATAACGGATTGAGTGGTGTAATATATTGACAATCTGTTGTAAATCATGTAACAAAGACATCTATAATTATTGTTGTATAAAACTTCATTTTATGTAAATAATCTAGTGTTGTAAAAAGAATTATACCTATGACCCAAGGTCACTAATCTTCAAAGTGCAAGGCCATTGTCTCATGCTGTATGGGTCATGGTAATGTTATGTATATATTTTGCTTGCATCTCATCCTTGTACAGTCTCATCATTGTCATATTGCATAAGGTTTATAAATAGTCACATATCAAACAGACAAGTTAATTTTGCTTGTAGATATTATGCTTTCCTTGAAGCTATTTGGACCAACTTTAATCTGTCTTTAGACATTTTCCACATATGATATATAATGGTAGTGTTTTGATTGCACATGAAATTAGTATTTCTATTTCAAAACTAATTAATATATTTTTTACATGTAAGGTTCCACTTTTGATTTTTGGTTCATTGCCTCTATTAGAACATGGCTTTATTTTTTTGAAAATATCGAAATTCTAGCCCCTTTCATATGATTATTTTCAGTATTAGTTGATTGAAGACTTTTCAGGAAAATGTTAAAAATTTAAGACAATTATGTAAAAATTTATCCTTCTTTAAAAAACATACTACAGCTATGTCTGGTTACTTTGCCTATTTATTTGATTGC
This sequence comes from Mytilus californianus, assembly GCF_021869535.1. NCBI lineage: Eukaryota > Metazoa > Mollusca > Bivalvia > Mytilida > Mytilidae > Mytilus > Mytilus californianus. The sequence goes on along the minus strand of NW_026262701.1, from coordinate 12,053,841 downwards.
AACAAAATTAATCCATAAAATGTAGATCAAGTTAAAGAATGCATGAATATGATATGATTTGTTTTGTTTTAAGTAAGTATCAACACTTTCTAAATTACCACAATAGTTATTTGAAAAAAACACAGATCCAAATATATATATATTTACAATTAGCAGCTCTGTCTTTAGTTCTGAATATCTATGTTTACTAGAAGGGAAGATGACCTCTTGTCTTAACATTTTTCCTGTCACTTGAAGAAAATTTGACTGATTCTTAAAAAGGAATAAAAGATCAAATGAGTCCCGATTTAGTGTCTTTGGGGACAAAAGAATCAAAAAGAAGGAAACTGTGTACTAAACAACAGTTCCAAACTAAATATTAAGTGTCATCCTTTGTCAAGGTAGACAATTCAGTTCATAAGCATTTTGAAATTTTGCAAATGTTTTCTCATGTACAGGTGATAATTTGTAACAAAAATAAGAGCAAAAAGAATTGACTCGACTTTTGTTGGTAGCAGCTGATCAACCATTTCTTAAATGACTTGTATTGTATTATCTTATCATGTGACTACACAGATCATATGCTTCCTTCATATTATGATCATGTGACTATTTGTTCTAGGAACTTCTGTAAATCTATTGTACTTGTGAACAAACCGAATGGTAAATAAATAGATAAAAACCTTAGTATATGTGTTTTCTTAGCCCGTCATACCTAATTTAAGAGACAAATATTAAGGAGATATTTGCACCACTTTGTGTCCATCATAGTTCTGTTAAAAGAATAGGTCTTGATACTGACACCGAGTATTACAAAAATGATTTCAAAATGGGTACTATTGTTAATTTGTTGGTAATTATATCCCACTTGTGTATTGAATGGTTCTTTGTGATGTCCTTTGGTCTCAAAATTTTCGTTGCATATTAATCAAAATATATATAAAGGAAAGATTTGATATTTGGTCTAGTACTTCTTTATGTTGTATTATACCCTGTATTTCAGATCATCAGGAAGTACAGTTCTTTTGACAAATTTTTGATATACAGACTGAGCTTGGAATATACTCTTACAATATTCTTAGGAAAAACCAACCACCCACAATTAATATATGTTGAGTGCTTCCCATCCCCCCATTACAATCAAGTTTGGGATAGCCCTTACATCATTCTCCAGTCCTGTACAATGGAATGATGGGATATTTTATAAGGACATTTTTAATGTTGAGATGTTCCGGATAAGCAAGTTTAGGATCTGTTGAACAGTTACTTTCTGTTTAACTATACTTTGAATGTTTGTAATATCCACATTGTTTGCTACATTATTCATAGTTTCTGTTTTATGGAATAATTTGGTACCCGGATTATTTTTAAATGATGAGATGTTCGATGTAAGCTATTTTTCAGATCATCCTCTGCCAAGCAGTTATTTCATGTTTAATACTTTGAACTTTATTATACCCAATGAGAATAGACATTTTCATCAATGTATAATGATGAGTAGGGCTATACTCTTCGTTGTTGCTAGTCAACCAAGAAGGCCATTTTGGCTTGCCTAGTTTTAATGAAATTTCATTTTGCGAGACATAAGGATGCTAATATAGCGAGGGCATAAACTATTTGTGAAAAACTCTATATTTTAGAAGGTGGATGACCTGGATTCTTCAGACCTTCTAAACGGATACCTCATGTTCTGAAGCTTCATGTTGTCATATGTCAAATGTCCTTGACCTCATTTACATGGTAAAGCAACTTCTTAAAAAACTTGTTTCTTGTTTGAATTTATCACTTATGAGTTTTAGGATAACTAGATTCGGTATATGGGATCCTTGCAAGGTCTACATTTCTGTCAGACAGGTCTCACCTGACCTTGACTTCATGTCATGAATCTGACCGAGGTTTAATTTTTGTTGTCAAGTGCATATCTCAAATACTATAAGCAATAGGTCAAATATATTTGGTATATTGAATGAATGTAAGGAGTAAATGTCTGCTGCAGGGTTCATCTGACTTTGACCTCATTTTCACGGTTCATTTGTTAACCGTAAGTTTTTGTGGCTATGTCCTGTTCTAGGCTACTAAAGCAATATATCAACAATGTTTAGTGCATGGAATGATTGCAAGTTGTACATGTCTGTCTAGCAGGGGTTATCTCACATTTTCATGTTGATGATTGATTGGTCAATGTTATAATTTCGTTGTCAGGAGCGTTTCACAGATACTGTAAGGATATGGTCAATTAAATTTGGTGAATTGACTTATTGTAAGGTGTACATGTGTCTCTAGCAAGGTTTATCTTACGTCAATGTTATGTTTTGTGGTTGCGTCTGGTTCATAGATGCCATAAGCATTAGGTCATCTATATTTGGTGAATTGAATAGTTGTATAGTGTACATGTCCGTGTGACAAGGTTCATTTGAACTTGACCTTATTTTCTTGGTTAATTAATCAATTGCTTAATGGTAAACCAAAGTACAATGGCATGAAGAAATATGATGAGTTTATTTATATACAAATAAATTAACATACACAGTATAAAATATAAGTATTCATGTAAAGTAGATACATTAAGTGGTTACACAGGGAATTCTTGGCATTCAATACTTGCCGAACATTCCAAAATATAATGAAACTCGTCACCAATATCACCGGAATCGTATTTTGCCAAGACGAGCCAATGAGGCGCTTATTGAAAAGTTTCCCGAAGTTCTACTCATTGATGCCACTTATAAACTGAATGAGCTTCGTCTGCCTCATTTTGTGCTAATGTCTGTCGATGGAAACGGCGAGAGCGAGGTTATAGCATTTTGGATAGCTTCTGACGAATATATACTACTGAGAAGCCAGGAATACCAAAAGACGAACGTATTCTTGAATTTTTTCAGAAAATGGCATATACTAGGTCAGAAGACAGCTATTCAGAATTTTACCAAGAACTGAAAGACACAAAGTTCGAATCGGTTATTAGGTAAATCGACTGGCACCCAATTAGAACGGAATGGATAGGACTTAAAGATAATACTACGAGCTTAATAAACAATACAAACAATCGTGATGAATCTATCAATCAAAAATTAAAAGGACTGATATCCAAATTTTCCAATATCACGAATATCGTCCCATTTTTCGATGATTTGATGAAAACCGTGAAATCTTTCCGAACTGAGAGGGATTACAGACCTTTATAAGATAAGAGCACGTACTATCGCCAATAAGAATGAAATTATGATCACAAAACATCTGGACGATGAAAATGAAAATCGGTTCATCTTCAGCTGAATATTGTTGACACCTGTCGGCAAATGTCTAAATCAATTGCCTTCACAAATAGTCCTGGACTATTGTTTTATTTTTTCCGTTTCAGCCATGCTAAGTAGGACATGAAAAGCCGAGTTAAACATAACAGCAGTGATGGACGGAATAGAGATAATATAAAAAGACAACATAAAACAACACCACATGTTTCCGACAAAAAGTTTGGACAAACATATAAATAAAACAAGAATCAAAAAACACTTTTCACCTGAAACATGGCAGGCATTGAATGCTGATATAACTTCACAAAGAGAAACTGAGAGTCCAACTGTTTATTTTGCAAAACCGACGTGCATATTGCGGCGTCACTCGTTTGTGATGGCTCCACCAAACATGCGTCGGACTTAAGCACATTCTGGATGTGCAGAAGCTGCCATTGTAAATTAAATATATAATCTGTATGCAATATTGTATCATTGATTTTTTTTAAAATAAAATTTTTCAAGTTGTATTTCAATTTATTACATAAATACGGGACATACTATATTACTATTCCCAGCATACATTTAAATGCATTAACGTAAAAATAACACATCGTTACCTTAATTAGACACAAATATTATTGTTACGTTCGTAAGAAATCGGTGTTCATAATACAACTAACATTCCGGCAATAAGGGTCCAACGTAGCAATTGTTACGTTGCTACGTTTGTATTTAGTCTAGAAAATATATTTATCTTGATTATATTTCTGAAAAGATTACTGTCAACAAAGTTATGATAAACAATGTTATTGTTATGATGCTCAAAACGACTATTGGAAAATTTATGAAAGTTTCCTTATTACAGTTTAGTTCTGTAGGAGACATACTTAGCAGCTGACGTCCACGGACGTTTGAGGGATTTACACACTCTAGCGACCCTAGGTAGTCATAAGCTTTTGGCATAGTCTTTGAAGATAGATATTCCATTACTTCAATTATTCCACAGTCACATAAGAATGGATTTTCAGTGATGTCGACTTTAGCAAATTCCTGAGTTGAGAACGAGTCAATCATACCTTTTGTTAATGAAATTATCTTATTACGCCTCATATCTATTATTCCGACTGATTTTTGTCTCTTTCATGGTCATTCCGTAATCTCGTATCATTGGAATAACTTTTATTATTGGAAAAGTCCATATATTCCATCTTTGTGAATCGTAGTCGCCAGCCTTGTAGTTTATAAATAGTGTTATACATACCATTTCCAGAGAAATTAAAAATATTGAGATTTTCTGCTACGTCTGTATGAACTATCTTATTGATAGTATTTCTCGTCATATCCATCACTCCGCTTATTTCAAAAACCTCAAGGTTGTTGTACAAACAGGTTCTCTTCTGAATGTTAAAGTATTTATTAAAATTCGTCAGTGCAGTGCTGAAGTCATACAACTGATAGTTTTGGACATCTTCAAATTGCACCTTTTTCCCCCTTCGAATTATGGAAAAAGCATTTTCCGGTCCACATTCTTCAGCTCTTGTTATAGGCAAGTCAGCTTTTGATATTGAGTCATATGTTTCTTTAATACTTAGAATAGTTGTAATGTTTTCCATTTGTAGATAATTTAATGTGTCGGGAATGCTGTCTATCAATGGATTCTTGTATTCAGTTCTGTAATCCTTAATTCTGCAGTCTTTGATATAAATTGTATGTAGTTTGTCTGCTCTGAGTGGCCAAGGAAAGTGTATGATACCATCTTCACATGTGTTTTTTGTGGGGTTCGTGTTGTTTAGTCTTTAGTTTTCTATGTTGTGTCATCTGTACTATTATTTGTCTGTTTGTCTTTTTATTTTTGGCCATGGCGTTGTCAGTATGTTTTCGATCTGTGAGTTTGACTGTCCCTCTGGTATCTTTCGTCCCTCTTTTTCAAATCTGATATTGGATGATATTGTATCGGTAAAACTTCTAAATTCTAATAACTTTATACTAGAATTACCTATTATAATACACACAATATCAAAGTCAGTGTGACCTGTTTGTGATATATTACAAAGCCTTCTCCAGTTCTTTAGGCTTTCAAACTCATTCATAACATCAGAAAAATTGGTAAATGTTTCAAAGAAACTATTCTTCTGCTGCTGTTTTGTCACCAAATTATTATTCCTTTCAGTTGTCTTGGTAAAGATATTTAATGCAAGTCCAATTCCAAGCAAATGACAAATGTTAAGAAATGTGAGATCATTTTTCATTCTGAACTGTTGTCCACGACTGATATTACTATGTATATATGATCCCGGAGGTAATCTAGATCCTTATGAACTAAACAAGAAGAACAACTTTAATATTTTTCAGCGAATAGCATTCTGTAATTCGTTTGTTTCCTGCATAACAAATACTTAAAGTATAAAATTAACTTATAAAAAAAAGGATAATGATGGTGTAAACAAACTTGAAATAATGATAAATGAAAAGTTTACGGAACTGTGTACTATCATTTACTACTACATATTACAGACAGTTATAAATGTTTTCCGCAAATTAAATTTTATCTGGATTTATTCTACATTTTACCGGGCGATTTCACTTTTATTGCATAGCCAATTATGAAATTTTTAAAGCATTAATTACGTCACTAATTTGAAGTTTTATTTTCACTAGTTCCATATGATATATAATTGCACGCAAATGTTTTTTCAACGTTCGGTATCAATATGATATGCAATACAATTATATGATATTTGTTCATCTGTACATGCAGCTAGCCAGAGAAAAATTTAACAATGTAGTATCCTAAACAAGATTGAGGACAGTATTTAGAATTTTTTGATTTTTAATACTTTTCAACTTTGTATTTCATGAAGCCTTCAACTGGTTTGTTTTGAGTGCCACATATAAGTCTTATTTAAACAAAACGCACCCCTGCAGTACTCACAACTGAAATAATCCTTTAAAAAATTGGTGCGTCCGACGCATTTTTCTATGTGTACCTTTATCAGGAACGCTCAAACCTACAATTTGAAAGCCTGTATAAATACCTGAAAACGTGAAAGTCTATATGACGAAAAAGGACATAAAAAGATTGTTCTGAAATCCAACTATTTAGGTCAAATTTGCCTCAGTTGAAAATTAAAACTCGGTTTCTTTGATAGGTTTTGTAATTTCTTGACAAACCTTATAGGCTTCGAACATTTATCAAAACAAGGTACTACAATCAAAACTATTTTAGTAATGTGTAAGTGACCTGTCTACCTTGATTAAATTCGAGACTGTAACTCTATAGAAAGCTCCCTTTTCCATTAGATAGCAGGAATCCTTAATTTCCTTTTCAAATAAGAAAACGGCACAATAATGTCTTTACGATCTACTAGTATTTTGTATATACAACCCATCATGAACTGTATACAAGACTTGAATTGTCAGATTTGGTAAACATAACAAACCGTTGGATTTAAAATAAGTTCTGATATGTCATTCCAGAGGTATATGAGACTTCGACCGTCAGAAAAAGAAAAGGCATTTTTATATATCATGCACTAGCTCGAATATACTTGGATCAAATTACTACAAACTTAACACTATTGTTAAGATTGGTGAATGTAGATTCGCTTTTGATTTTGAAAATTTTCCAGTTTGTTTTATTAAAGTTATGAAACTTTTAGCAGTCATATTTGACGCAATATTTATATGCCTACGGGTACTTACTCATACATGTTTTTCTACAGAGTCATTTTATTTGCTTATGATTACTAGTATATATTTTCTAAATATCTCATATTATTCTTGCAACAATTTCAATATGCACAGTAAGGGCGTATCATGCGCTCTTGGTGCAGCTGTAATTACATTTAACGTCGTATTACTAAGTATTCTGATATTCAATCATGCATCAAAACAGAAATGATCATCACCAATACTATAGTCACACAAATTTACTGCGTTTCAGTCACGGAACTTTTTGTTTGTAGGGAATAATTCAAAGGCGGAACCAGACTGAGTTATCAGCAATGCCAGGTGAACGGGGTAGTACAGGGAATATATTTTATATTTTACCGGATTAAGATCATTGCCTCATTCTACAACAACCTATATAGAAACCTACAGGGAAAAAAGACAAGGCCACATTATGTTATCTCAATAAACGATGTGTTTTAAATGGAAAATGTTAATGTTGGATGTTATTAGAATTATCAGCACAATTTGACCATATGGAGAAAAAACAATTTCAAATTAAATGTTTAAAAATCTAGAATACTAGTTCTAGCATCTTCGTATCAAGAGTGAGTTCAAGGAACATTGGTCGTCGCTTAATAACAATTTTTGTTAAATCTTTAAAATAAAACCATATTAGACAATACTCGCATTGTAAGAAATCGAGTTCATAGTACTTCGCTGCTACTATGCAAATTATTCAATGTAAATATCGGCGGTTAATACCTCAGAAGAGATTTCAAACTGCAACGTTATTTTCATTTACAGTATGCAAGCAAGTACATAACAGACCGATTATTTTCTAAAAGTACGACATAATAGTGTGGATAGCTATAATTATATTCCTGAATGATGGAAGAACGAAATTATTATCAATACTGAGTCTGCTTGTCAGGGTCACTAAATGGTGGAAATATAAAACAATAAATGTGGAAATTTGCTATACAAGCCGTATAAGCCTGCTCCATGGGAAAACTTCTGACAGAAAAATATCCAATACCCAAATTAGACTGATTTGAATTGACGTGAAGAACTGTACCATGTCAATTTCGTTCAATTTTCAGAAATTGGATTGCTTTATGATCGTCTTCGACCTTTTTTTATTTGCTCCTTAAAAGTGCAGTAATTTGTTTTCTAAATAATTACAATTAAATAAAGGCAATAGTAGTATACCCCTGATCAATAGTCATAAATCTATTTAACTGAAACAAATTCGGGTCACAAACCAAAACCAAGGGAAACACATGAACTATAAGAGGAAAACAACGGAACAACAGAAACACTGAACTGCTACAAAAACAAACGCCAACTTACATATAAACGGACTATTTGATAACAACTGCCATATTCCTGACTTGGTACAGCCCATTTTAAGAAAAAAATGGTTGGTTGAACCTTGTTTTATGGCTAGCCAAACCTCCCGCTTATATGGGAATGTTAAAAATACCGCTGAAATGACTACATAACGTGACAGGAATACAGTACAAATAAACGCAAGAACACTCAGGAAAGGAAAATACATAAATAAATAATATAATAGTACATTACAACATGTAAACCACAGAATAACAACGAACACCACAAATTAATTTACGACAGTACATAATTACAGCACAATAGAATTATGAACTGTAAGTCACACGAAAGTATCAACGCCACAAAAAGTGACGTCACAGGGAAATTTTTAAAACTGGAATATAAAATTGGGATTAAGTTTGTAATGGTGTTATTTTATGTATTTCCTAACCGTTACAAGAATATTAATATAGAACTGTGTTAGAAACGGTGTAATTATTTGTATTTTCTAACCATGTCGGGTTTTCTTCTAAATCAAACTGTGTAAAAACAAATAAATCCTGTGCATATAGTTTTTTTCAACTAAAAATCATAAAAATGAAATAACTGATTAATTATCTTTACTTTTACATACATATAGAAAATAAAAATAGAATTCAAACCACAAACGATAAGACATAACATAATATACAAACCATAATTACAAACGAAACATCATAACTAAATACATGAATGTTGGATGTATAAATACCGAGACACATCTAATAGCAATGCGAATTCACACTCGGCAAAACAGTCATATGCGGGAATATGTCACATTCGGTACATAGCAGACCAGACGACGTAGATGGTAAACCACCATCTAGCCGTGGTAAAAAAATCATTAGTTAGTTTAGACACAGACACATTGTATAGATCAACCAATTCGTGATGGTGTCCACAAAATTTACGGAGTGTCATTTTTAATCTGTCCTCCTCATAACTCTGTTGGAGAAGTTTCTGTGTAAGGAGCACACTCCTGTATATGAAGTCCGTATAGTGTGAACATGCACGAGCATAACGTATCAACTGAGATATGTAAACACCATACAGATGGTGCAGAGGGTATGTTACTGCTGAGAAATGGGAAATTGATAATTGGGAAGTTGAAATCGTCCCGTTTGTCATAGATTTTAGTGTGAAGTCGTCCATCTGTGTCAATATTGTGGAAAAGATCAAGGTATGAAGCAGTCCTTCTAGTATCAGTAGTATCCTTAATTTCAAGTTCACTGGGATATATGAGATGTAATTACTGACTGAAATACGGGTTATTCAGTGATAGGACATCATCAATATATCTGAAAGTAAAATTAAAAAAATTGCGCAAGGTGCTTTTTCTTTTATTTGTCTTTTAGTCATTAAGTTATTCTACGAAAGAGGGAGACAATAGACCTTGACAAATGAACTGTTGTAATATAATTTACAATGCGTGAGTTATCCCGAATTTTAATACAGATGATTCAAAGAATTTTAACATGATAGGTATAATAAATCTAGTTGCTTGTTTATTTAAATTTTAACATAGTTGGAATGATAAGTTTAGCTACTAGTTTTTTTTATGCTATTTTAAAATTTCAACATATTATGTATAATAAGCCTAGTTGCTGTATATTTTATGAAATTTGTAAAGCTCTTACATTTGATATATTTTTTTAACACTAGTATATCTTTTAATTGCAATCCTTCTTTATCAATAAAACTAAATAGATAAATACTTAATGGTGATTGATCTGCTAAGAATAAAAGTGTAAGGCAACTAATAACATTGAATAGTATACACAAGATTCGTATTTCGACCTCATAATACAGTGATTCTCGAAGCCAAAACATTCAGGAACCCGAAATCATAAACCAACGGTGCAGAGTTGAAACACAAAAAAGTTATAACGAGCAAAATGATTGAACAAATCGCTTCCAGTAACACGAATAATTTAAAAGCACAGTAATGTTAATACAATTCAATTTGGAATTATTATGCCCCACCTAGGGGCATTATGTTTTTCGGTCTTTGCGTCCGTTCGTTCATTCGTTCGTTCGTTCGTCCGTCCGTTCATCCGTCCGTTCGTCCGTCCGTCTGTTCCGCTTCAGGTTAAAGTTTTTGGTATAGGTAGTTTTTGATGAATTTGGAGTCCAATCAACTTGTAACTTAGTACAAATGTTCCCTATGATATGACTTTCTAATCTTAATGCCAAATTAGAGTTTTGACCCCAATTTAACGGTCCACTGAACATAGAAAATGATAGTGCGAGTGGGGCATCCGTGTACTATGGACACATTCTTGTTAACATTTCTTTAAGATTAAATTTTATTAGTATTCCCCTAAATCGATGTTTTCAGACTAAAAATGGACTAAACGGTAAAGGTTAAAAATGTTCAAGGAAAAATTAAAAGAACACTATAACACGTAATTAAGATAATAACCAAGGTCAGTACCTAGAATCTATACTTCAAGACCATCATGCATTCTTTGTGAAGTCGAGACACCCTTCAACAGTTGGACTAAGTCCTTCCAGCACGAAGATAACAATATGCGTAACAATACAGATAGAGATACAGTTATTGAAGTGACTGCACTCAGAGAATACGATATTATGTGTTTTTGTTCATTTCAATCATGCCGATTCCGTGTTACTGTCCTACTGTGTATACTTTTAAACAAGATTTAAGCATCAAAGGAATCACCTCAACTGTCAGGTTATGTACTGAATACTATTTCGTTTTCTATCTTACAACCATGGCAACAGTTTTGTTATATAAATGAGTTACCAAAACAAGACAAACCTGTTGAATACCATATCGAGATTATCTGCAATCTCAACAGCAATGTTTTGATTTCTTTTTTTCAATTTTCGTCACTTCACATCAAGAACTCAGGAAAATATTTTATTTTCCGTTTTAATAACGTGTGGCCATAATGGAATTGTTTTTTCCCCAACCCTTGACATTCACGTCTCCCTTATTCATTACGAATCTAAAACTGTGTTTTGAATGGATTTACACCCGAAGCAACATCTGATGTCATTGATTCAATACCTGATCGCATGAAATATTTTACTTAGGTCAATTCAGCGATATATAAGATAAGATAAGATAAGTTTTATTTTCCAAATTAGGTCCCCAGGGGGGGGGGGGGGCATATGCACATAACATATATAATTGATACAACATACAGTATTTTACATGACATTCATATAATAAACTTCAACTATTGAAATAAAGTCATCATGACAGGTATTATATATACATATTATATATGTCTCAATGATTTAGGTCAGGTTCAAGTAGCAAAACATTTGAATGAAGCATTTCAATGCTTTAATGTAAACGCTGTTAAAACAATTGAATACAACAGTTCTTGCTTGATTGGTAATGTGAGTAAACTTGCACGATTAGAAACCTATCAAACGCGACCGGATTTTCATGACCGCACCTGCACCTATAAATATCTTCGACATCTGCAGAAAAGTTTTTCAATAATACAACCGTTTACTCGGCAGATTGATAAATCCATATATCCTAATATTGAAATGCTCAACTAAAGTGCAGCCTATATGATAGAAACACCAAAACATTTACAGGACTGGAGGCTAGAATCAAAAGACTTAAAACTTTAGATCTCAGTCACAACTTAATCGAAGATGTGTTTCCTATAATTTGTCATGATCAATACAACGGTGATTGCACTAAAGGATTTTTAGATTTACGTTATAATAACATAAAATATATCAGATTACATGAATCAAGGAGATGATTCCGTAGCATTTTTGATAAACTAACGGTTGATATTCGAAGGAATCCATTTTTGTGTGTTTTTTTAAGTGTTTTCAAGACCTTTAACTGGGGGTAAATTTTACTGCACATTTTCGTTATAAATATCTGTATGATCTTGCATGCTTGCTTTAATCTACCTTCATGACGGGAGCGGAAAGAGGGGGGGGGGGATGACGAGGGGAAGAATCATTATCCAAAGATGACGAATCAAACACTGAATTGATCGACGATAATGGCATCCCTTCGTCTGGTATTTATATCGATATATTTTCCATTGTCATGATGAGTCATAATTAACTATAATTTAATATTGACGTTACATTTGAATTGACGTTACATTATTTCAGATAATTTCCCGCCAATAGCAGTGCCGTTTTTAATTTTCCTCCTAAAATGACACGCAGAGGTCAGGAAGACCGAAAGGTGCAAAAACGGCAGTCGTTGGATTGCCCCGAAGAATGAAGAGAGTCTTGCCGTTTCTCAAAAGACAAAAGGAAAAAGAGGAAGGTAAATAACTTGATTACAACAATATGAGGGAGTATTTATTGATGAGAGCTAACAGAAAAAAATAATGAATAAAAAAAAAACAGAGTAAAAAAAAGTATTATTTTGGTGGCACTATTAATTAATGATTTAATGTAGACATCATGGAATTCAATATGATGTTGAAACAGAATGCAGTGACTAGGTACTTGATACTTGATGACATGTTTTAAATAGCACGTACTATCGCCAATAAGAATGAAATTATGATCACAAAACATCTAGACGATGAAAATGAAAATCGGTTTATCTTCAGCTGAATATTGTTGACACCTGTCGGCAAATGTCAAAATCAATTGCCTTCTTACTTATGTTTTACTTTTTTCCAATTCAGCCATGCTAATTTGGATATGAAAAGCCGAGTTGAACATAACATAATGGACGGAAAAAAGATAATATTAAAAGACAACATAAAACAACATCACATGTTTCCCACAACAGTTTTGGACAAAAATTTAAATATTTCAAGAATTAAGAAATGCTTTTCTCTTGAAGCATGGCAGGCATTGAATGCTGGTATAACTTTAAAAAGGGAAATTGCAGAGTCGAACTATTTATTTTGCAAAATCGACGTGCACATTTCGGCGTCATTCGTATGTGACGGTACCACAAAAAATGTGACTTAAACATGTACTCAAAAGCACATACTGGATGTGCAGACGCTGCCATTGTAAATTAAATATATAACCTGTATGCAATATTGTATCATTGATTTTTTTAAGAATACAAGTTTTCAAGTTGTATTTTATTTTATTACATACATACGGGACACACTATATTACTATTCCTAGCATACATTGAAATGCATTAACTTAACAATAACACATCGTTACCTTAGACACAAATATTATTGTTACTTTCGTCATAAATCGGTTCCTTATCGTAACCAGTGCCACATTTTTATTTAGTCTAGAAAATAAATTTACCTTGATCATATTTCTGAAATAATTAAATAGATAAATTTAGGACAGTTTCTTTGTTACAGTTTTGTTCTGTAGGAGACAGACGTATCAGCTGACGTCCACGGAGGTTTGAGGGATTTGCACACTCTAGCGACCCTAGGTAATCATAAGTTTTTGTCATAGTCTTTGAAGATAGATAATCCATTACGTCAATTATTCCACAGTCACATACGAACGGATTTTCAGTTTGTCGACTTTAACAAATTCGTGAGTTGAGAACGAGTCTATCATACCTTTTGTTATTGAAGTTATCTTATAATTATCACCCCCAGTTTTTGGTGGGGTTCGTGTTGCTTAGTCTTTGGTTTTCTATGTTGTGTCATATGTACTATTATTTGTCTGTTTGTCTTTTTATTTTTGGCCATGTCGTTGTCAGTTTGTTTTCGATCTATGAGTTTGACTGTCCCTCTTGTGTCTTTCGTCCCTCTTTTATTACGCCTCATATTTATTATTCCAACTGATTTTGTCTCTTTCACGGTCATTCCGTAATCTCGTCTCATTGGAAAAGTCTATATATTCCATCACTGGGAATTGTAGTCGCTAGCCTTGTAGTTTATAAATAGTGTCATACATACCATTACCAGAAAAAAATTTAATTTTGAGATTATCTGCTATGTCTGTATGAACTATCTTATTGGCCGCATTTTTCGTTATATCTGTCATTCCGCTTATTTCAAAAACCTCCAGGTTGTTGTACAAACAGGTTCTCTTCTGAATGTTAAAGTAATGACTATGATGCATTATTGCAGTGCTGAATTTAAACAAACTATAGTTTTGTATATCTTCATATTTCGCCTTTGTCCCTGTCCGAATTATGGAAAAAGCATATTCCGGTCCACATTCTGCAGCTCTTGTTATAGGGGAGTTAGCTTTTGACAGTGAGTCATATACTTCTTCAAATCTTAGAATAGTTGTTACGTTATCCATTTGTACTGTAAGTCAAGATATGAGGCAGACTTAACTGTATCTGTAAATCAAATCTGATATTTGATGATACTTTATCGGTAAAATTTCTAAATTCTGATAACTTTATATTGGAATTACCTTTAAATCCTACTTTGTAAAGAATCACTCTGATTCAAACAAAAAATTCTCTGTAACTGACATTATCAAGATGCTTGATTTCTTGATTGACAACATATTTGTTACGTTTGGAGGACGTGTTTTTCAACAGACTGTCGGAATTCCAATAGGAACCAATTGTGCCCCTCTTCTTGCCGACTTGTTTCTTTATTATTATGAGGAAGCTATTAAACCAAGAGTTCCAAATGGTGAAGTTGAAGTCATCCCTTCGTAAATTTTACGGACGCCATCACGAGTTGGTTGACCGTTATGGAATAACCGTTTCACAGATGATATCGGATATGTTCCTTATGTCGTAACTACAATACCCTTCCCTTTTCACGAATGTGACTTACCGAATTAGACGATTTACCGGATTTGTAATAACATAAGCAACTCGACGGGTGCCACATGTGGAGCAGGATCTGCTTACCCTTCCGGAGCACCTGAGATCACCCCCAGTTTTTGGTGGGGTTCGTGTTGCTTAGTCTTTAGTTTTCTATGTTGTGTCATCTGTACTATTATTTGTCTGATTGTCTTTTTATTTTTGGCCATGACGTTGTCAGTTTGTTTTCGATCTATGAGTTTGACTGTCCCTCTGGTATCTTTCGTCCCTCTTTTGTAGATATTTGATTGTGTCGAGAATGCGGTCTATCAATGGATTCTTGTAATCAGTGTTGTAATCCTTAATTCTGCAGTCTTTGATATAAATTCTATGTAGTTTGTCTGCTCTGAATGGCCAGGGAAAGTGTATGATACCATCTTCACACTTGACGGATAAGTCAAATCTGATATTTGATGATACTTTATCGGTAAAATTTCTAAATTCTGATAACTTTATACTGGAATTACCTTTAATGATACACACAACGTTAAAGTCAGTGTGACGAGTTTGTGATATATTACATAGGCTACTCCAGTTCTCCAGGCCTTCAAACTCATTCACAACATCGAAAAAATTGTTGAATGTGTCTACGGAATTATTCATCTGCTGTTGTTTTGCCACCAAATCATTATTCCTTTCAGTTGTACCGGGAAAGATATTTAATGCTAGGTCAAGTCCAAGCAAAGGATAAATATTAAGGAATGTGAGATAAGTTTTCAACCTGAACCGTTGGCACGAATGATATTACTATGTATATGGAATTATGGATGTAGTCTAGATCCTTATGGACTAGATAAGAAGAACGACTTGAATATTTTCAGCAAATAGAATTCTTCAATTCGTTTGTTTTCTACATAACAAATGCACAAAGTTTGCAAATAACTTATAACAAAAAAGGATAATTATGGTGGGAACAAACTTGAAATAATGATAAATGAAAAATTTTCGGAACCGTGTACTATCATTTACTTAAACATATTACACAAACAGTTGTAAAAGTTTTCCGCAATAATTTTATCAGAGTTATTATGATAAATAGGTAACATTTAAATGACATTCTAAAACAAAAAATCTACCATAGCCAGTCTACATTAAACCTTCACGTTAACTAGATTTTTAACGGGCAACTTCCCTTTTATTGCATAGAAATGCATGAAAAACTGTTTAAAGCATATACTTGTCATAATTACTACAAGAATATCAGAAAATTGACATCCCCGGTAAAAATGAAATATGATTTTATCAGTCTACTTTTCGTTCCCGTTCTAGCCAAGAAGTCAACTCTTCAGTGCTAACATGAAATATCATGATGGGGGTATAAGCCTGTATAAATACCTGAAACCATGAACATCAATATGACCAAAAAGGACATAAAAAGATTTTTCGGATCCATCAGTTTAGGTCAAATTTGCTTAAGGAGTAAATTAAAACCCGGTTTCTTTGTTTAGTTTTGTGTTCTCTTGACAAACCTTATAGGCTCCGAATATTACTGTGGTTTCATTATTCTTCGTTGGATACTAATTTTCACGGATTTCGTGGGTATAGGTGAACCACGAAATCAAATATTCAACGAATGACACAGTTCATATATGCTTGTATGCAGACTTCGGTAAAACCACGAAATCAAAGATCCACGAACATGTAAGTTTTCCTTAATCCACGAAAATTGGTTTCCATGAAAATAAAAAAATCCACAGTAATCCAAACAAGCTTCTACAATTAAAACTAGTTTACTACTTTGTAAGTGAACTGTCTACTTTGATCAAATTCGAGACTGTTACTCTATAGAAATCTCCTTTTCCCGTTAGATAGAAAGGACCCGTAATTTCTTTATCAAATAAGAAAACGCCACACTACTGCATGTCTTAACGATCTACTAGTATTTTGTATTTATTACCAATTATGGATTATAAATAAAATATATAAGGAAAACTGTAAGGCGAACTTAATACAGACATATATTTCGATTTTCCTTTTTTTCTTGAACACTATTATAGATAGATAGAAATTAAAAAAGGAGAAATAATCAGCATGACTGAAATTGTCAGTTAACTCTTCATAGAGGTATTCCTTTTTAATGATGATTTTTTACTAAAAAGTGGCCGTTGTTGAATAGACATGTGAGTGACACAGGTTCATTAAAGACCGGGGATGACCTAGAAAACTGTACACCCTTACAGCAATTAAGCCTATTTGGATATGGGCGGTGCTAAGATAAGAAACAGATTATTTTTAGTGAATTTGCTTGTCATGTAAATTCCGTTGTAAACCAAAACAGAAAGTTGTTGAGTTATCTCCTCCTACTTGTTCATCACAAAAATAGCTGTGCTTCAGGATTTTAATTTAAAATGTCATTATTGTGAGTTATTTTATTTTCTCACTTTTTAGCCTAAACTGACCATTATTTATGTTATGACAACTGTACAAATTTAAAAGTAAAGAAGGTAGCATTTTTTTAATTAATTTTGAAAAAATGCTTCAAACTTCTTAACCCTTCCCAATATTTGAATAAAATCAAATTTTCATGAATTGTCTCCCTTTTATACCCTAGCCCCGGTCTTTAAATCCTCTAGTTTTATTTGCTCCATAAATTTTAAAATGCGGTAATTTGTCTTTTGAAAAATTACAATTAAGTGAATCAACTAAAGGCAATAGACCTTGACAAATTAACTTTTGAATGATATGATTTAAAGCGCGTTGGTTGTCCCGGGTTGTGATTCAGAGATCATTCAGAGAATTTTTACATGATAGGTATAACTAATCTAGTTGCTTGTTTATTTGAATTTTAACATGGTAGGAATGATTAGTTAAGCTGCTAGTTTCTATTTGACACAATTTTTAAATTCTATCACGTTAGATATAATAGATCCTTTTGGCGTGGCTCGGTACTTATACATTCCGCCATTGTGTTATTGTGCTATAATCATTTTTTGTATTCTTGTCTTTCATTTTTGCTTATGTGCTTTGTCTATATAACATTTTGTTTTTCTTTGTTTCACATATTTGTTTATTTTTATAGTGATTAAAATTATAACACAATGTTGACTGCGTTACTCCTATTTTTGATTTGACATTTTTACCTATTATGTCTGTTTGTTTTGTTCACACATTGTTGTCAATATAATAGAATTTTATGCAACTGTCATACAAGTCAGAGGTTTAGCTAGCTATAAAACCAGGTTTAATCTACCATTGTCTATATTAGGAAATACCTGTACCAAGTCAGGAATATGACAGTTGTTATCCATTTGTTGATGTGTTTGAGCTTTTGATTTTGTCATTTGATAAGGGATATTCCGTTTTGAATTTTCCTTGGAGATTGGTATTTTTGTTTATTTTACTTTTTACTGTTTACAGTTTCAGTCGGCACACAATACTTTTCAAGGTAATAAGCAAAAACACAAAACATGTCAATTAAAGGAAATAACTTATAGAAGGAGTCAATTGATGAATTCAATCAAATAACAGGATTTCTTATACTGCGGGACTCTTTTGCTAATTACATTTTCTTTCTTATTATTATCCTTTTCAAGACAATAATCAAACACACCTAAAACTTAACATTAAGGCCAATAACTCCTATAATGAGCCAATAGATGGCTTAAATCATTCAGCCCTTTTAAAAATCTTGTATTGCTGATAACTTTTTCTGTTTACAGTTTCTGTCTATATATTATTTCATCAAGATAATATTTGAAAATCCTAAATTTTGTGATAATCGTCATTTTGCTTCATTTAATGTCAATTTGTTCTCGGCCTCGGAATATGCTTCAAATGTTGCGCTATGACGTTTAGTAAATTTTACCTTTTATGTTGAATCTCAGAACTTTTAAATATTAGGTAACCGATTTCAACGACAACCATCTTGAACATTTTCAGCAATAGATCGCCACAACGATAACGGTCGTATAAAAACAATTCAGACCATGATGTTACAAAAATAGTTCAAACACATGGTTAAACGGTGATCCAAGTACATATGTTGATGTTGTAGATATATTGGTCCAATGACATAAAAAGACGACCAGAAAACTATTAGATATTTTGTCCAGCTTCATTTTTAGCATTTTTACACAAAAGAAACAATAATATTTTACCAAATTATTTTGTTCCTATTTGTTTTTTGTTTGTAATCAAGTAACTTTTTTTAAATGTCTCACGCAAGTCTGTTTTTTACAAAACAATTTTCTATTATTTTATGTAACTGAATAAGATAAAAGTAATCTTCATCGCAGATTATCAGCTGTATGAGAAAACAAGAAATATATAAAACCGACAAATAGTCGCACACACACGTGCATATATCTGTTAAAGTTGTTTTGTTGTTAAAAATTCAATATGGACATTTACTTTTATAAAATATCTCCTTGCAAAAATTAGGATGTTGAAAACGCATTCCCTTAGAATTACTCTTGTGATTATTTTCTCTAATTACATAAATTGATCTCTATCAGTGATTTCAGAGATAGAAATACTTTAAAGACACAAATTTATGTCAATAATTACAGTGCAATAGCAGGTATATTTATTTTGTATTTAGTTTCAGTATATGGTTTTTTAATAAAAAAAAAAGCGATGCGTGATTTTTTTTAAATAACATTTATAAAATAGCCCAGGCTGCTATTATCCGTTAATAGTTCGTTGTGTATAATTTGTTTTCATTTTCATTTGGCCTTGGTGTCTCATTGATCAAAGATTATCACTACCCCCTATCTTCAACCTATGCCAACATTTGAAAAATAGATATTCCAACCAATGTCAACATTTGAAAAAAATTATTCAAACCTATGCAAATATTTGAAAAATAAATATCCCAACCTATGCCAACTGAAAAATAAATATCCCAAACTATGCCAACTTTTAAAAAATAAATATGCCAACATATGCCAACATTTGAAAAATAAATATCCCAACCTATGCCAACTGAAAAATAAATATCCCAAACTATGCCAACTTTAAAAAAATAAATATTCCAACATATGCCAACATTTGAAAAATAATTATCCCAACCTATATATAAATAAGAAGATTTGGTATGAGTGCCAATGAGACAACTTTCCATCCAAAAGTACAATGTATGAAAGTAAACAAATATAGGTCAAAGTACGGCCTAAATTAAATAGGAAAACCAACTATCTAATCTATATAAAAAAAGAGAAACGAAAAACACTTATGAACCACACCAACAAACGACAACCACTGAACAACAGGCTCCTGACCTAGGACAGGTGCATACAAATGCAGCGGGTTTAAACGTTTTAACAGGCACCAACATTCACCCTAACCTGAAACAGTAGTGTAACATTACAACATAAAAAGACACATTATAAGATATCAATTGAAATGGCTTAACTCGATCAAAAAGACATATAAACAAAAACAAGTAAACATACACTGAACGAATAAGTTTGATCTTTGACACAATATAAATACAAAATTATGCCAACATTTGAAAAATAAATATACCAACCTATGCCAACTTTTAAAAAATAAATATGACAACATATGCCAACATTTGAAAAATAAATATCCCAACATATGCCAACTGAAAAATAAATATCCCAAACTATGCCAACATTTGAAAAATAAATATCCCAAACTATGCTAACACACAAAAATCAATAGGTGTTGTTATAACAACTTCTAATTAATTTTAGGTAAAACACAGTCATTAGCTCTCAATAATGACGACTTCAGTATGTGCACTAAAGAGATTTATCCTGCTGAACTTACTTTAAAAAATAAATAAAGCTAATACTTACAATGAACACTGCCCTTTCCTGGATCTTGATATCTATATCTTTAACGGGAAGCTTAATACCAAAATTTATGATAAAAGAAATGATTTTTCATTTCCTATTGTTAATTATCCATTTTTAGATGGTGACGTTCCCTTGTCATCTTATGGTGTTTATATATCTCAACTTGTTCGATTCGCTCGCGTATGTAACAACGTATTTGATTTTAACGAAAGAAATATCTGTATTACTGAAAAATTATTACACAAGGGTTTTCGATATCACAAACTAGTCAAAACATTTACTAAATTTTATCATCGGTACAGGGACATCATTCGTAAATATAAATCAATGTGCAGACATCTTATACGTTCAGGTATTTCATATCCAATCTTTTTCTTTACAAAGCACAAAAATGTCGGCATTCACCTCCAAAGCTAACCAAACCTTTAAACAGACTTATTCAGAAGGGATATAGTTACTATACTGTTGTCAGGTCATTGAAGATGGCATATTTTGGTATTAATATTGATTCACTCATAGGGTCTTTGCATCGGAAATAAACACATTTGTTCTAAAACCACTTGTTGGCATGATACGGGTTATGTTCTTCTCATATATTTTATGATGATATGATACTAAACCCTTAACGGGAGGGATTGTGCTTGATTTTCATATAATGAAGACATAATCTTTCAATCAGTTTAATTGAAGTCTGGAGCTAGCATGTCAGTAACTGCTAGTATTCCTTTGTTAATTTATGTATCATTGTCATTTTGCTTAGTGTCTTTTGATTAGGGACTTTCCTTTTTGATTTTTCCTCGGAGTTCAGTATTTTTGTGATTTTACTTTTTGTTACTTATTCTGACATCGGACTCGGACTTCTTTTAAACTGAGTTTTACTGTGTGTATTGATGTGTGTTTTTTTATGTTACATTGGCTAGAGGTATAGGGGTAGGGTTGAGATCTCACAAAACATGTTTAACCCCGCCGCATTTTTGCACCTGTCCCAAGTCAGAAGCCCCTGGCCCTTGTTAATCTCATTGGTGGCGTTCGGCTGTTTTCTGCTCTTTGGTCGGGTTGTTGTCTCTTTGACATATTCCCCATTTCCATTCTCAATTTTATTATTTTTAAGCATTATAAATTATTCCTTTAGAATTAGGAATAAATTTGAAATACTTGCAAAATTATGTTATAGTAAATATGAAATTTGAAAAAATAGACAAAAATAATACAAAAGAACACTTTTGTGTTGTAGAACTTGCAAAATTTTGTTGTTCTATATATGAAATAAGACAAACAAACAAACAAATAAATAAACATACATACATAAATAAACTAAAAAACAAAACAAAAAATAAAGTAAAAAACATTTTGTTCGTGAATTTATTGTTATATATATATATATATATATATATACAAGATTTGTTCAAGAGTGTATTGAATCTGATTCACTTTCTATATATTTAAATTTAAATCTTATTTCGAAAAGTTTCTTAATTATTATTTTTTTAATCATGTATTAGTAGGGAATCAAGTCAACAAATTTGATCGATTTGGGTTAACGAAATAACACACCGCTGTATTTCATATCATTGGAAGGAAGAAAACAAAATTTCATCCAAAATGTGTTCTTGCTCAAATATTTTGATGGATTTTTTTATAGTGACAACCGTAAAACAAAACTTTGATCAAAACCTTTGACGGACTATTTTCCTTAAAACTTGGATAGACTTGGACGGGAATTACCCAATCACAGTGCAGTTTTTTCTTTGTTTTTGAAGAAACTTTTGATAGTGATAACTGATGACTTGGAGCAAGTATACGAACTCAAAGAAAACTTTGACCAAAACTTTGATAGTGACAGCCGGGCTTTATGATGTAGGCTTCTCATATCCGAGGGACGTTAGCCACGAAGATATGAGACGACTTCATCTGATTTACATTGAAGTGATAAATAAATATTTTATCTCCTCTTTTCTTATAAAAAGATCAATTGATAAAACAGGAAAAGAGTCATTATCATAAATTTTCCAGATGCAGTAACACTCTCAGAAGATGTTTCATAGTTATGGATTTGGAATGAAATCTTGATTGCGTCTTTTTTTTGTTCCTTTTCACTTGTTTTGTATGGTAATACGAATCGCTGTGCTATCTTGTTTTTTTCTTGTTTAATTGTCATAATCTGAACATTTTTGCTGATAAATGCTAACACTTCTATGTAAATATCGATGTTGTTGTCTGCAGTGGTCACGATCTTTTTATAGTTGTAAAATTTTTATTCCAAAAGTGCATAATTAAAATTCATTTATCTATTATTTGTTTTCTATAACTATTATCATTTACTTTTCCTTAGTGCTGGTTCACTAAATCCGCATGCACGATTAGAGTGATACATTTTCTTCTCATTGGTTCAGTGAATTTTACATTTTACTTAGCTGTTCCATTTCAATTTGTCCTGTTTGTAATTTCTACTCAGTAAAGTTTTCCTTTCAAATCACTATATTCGTATGGTCATTCTTCCAATCAATTTTCTCTAAGCAGGTCATATTTTTATCAAGTTGACGCGACGATCGACTTAAATCTATATTCTTGAAATACCCGCAATCACAGCCCTATGTTAATTATATCTTTTGTTCAGATCTTTCTCTCCCGGTTTTTTGAAAGATAGGTTTTTTGTACCTTCTGTTTGAGTAAGTTACATGTACTTGTATTGTGACTGTAATTTTTTTGTTGTTGTGTGTAAAGTTTCTGATGTGTAGACCTGTAATTTTTTTTTGACATGCTGATTTAAGCCTAAGTGTTTTACATACTTATTTTTTGTTTGAAATTTGCCAAAGAGATTTAAAAGATTGAAGAGTAATTTAGGTCCAAAGTCAGAGCTACATATTTCAGGAAAATAAATAGTCGCATTAAGATATCTTATCACGCTCTAAGTAAATGCTTTAAGACTGAAATACAGTCGTTCTAAAGTTAGCATGACCAGTCTTCATTGTTGTCGTATAGAAAGACTACAAACATAACCACTGGACTGATAATGGACTATAATTTACTTTTGTTAGTTAATGTGTCCTTTACAACTTCGTTTAGTAACGCTTCATGTACCACAAGATTATTTTGTTTGGTTTAATTCTTCAATCAACACCTGATTGTCGTATAGACAAATGACAAACAATACACCTATACATCTTGCAGTACCTATATAAGAATAAGGAGATGTGGTATGATTGTCAATAAGACAACTTTCCACCAAAGTTCCAATTGAGGTGGATGTAAGCAGCTATAGGCAACTGTACGGTCTATAAACAATGAGAAAACTCATACCATATAGTCGGCTATAAAAGGCCCCAAAATGAAAAATATGAAACATTTCAATAAAGAAAACTAACGACTTCATTTATAAAAAAAACACAATTTATGAAAAAGAAATATGACAGACAAGAACCACTGAACTACAGGCTCCTGACTTTGGACAGACACATTAGAATGTAGACTACTTGAAATTTGCGTAAGGTAGGTCTATACCTAAGATTACACTTAGACTTACCATTACAGTCGGCGATAAACAAAAGGGTCATCTCAAAATAAAAATAAAAACCAAAAGAAATACAAAGTCTAACCATTTTTTTTTATGGTGTAAATAAGTCTTTTCGACGACACACTGATGCGGTGCATATGATCACAGCAGATTTGTATGTCATCACAAAGTCCCCATAAATTTGTATTTTGTTTATCCTCAGATGGCGAGTTCAACCTCTCAATCTCTAATCATCTACAGGTGTAATAAGTCTATTTAATGTTTTACATTTCCTATTCATACTCTTGGGTATTTGAAAAATTTGTTGTCTTATAAATGTGCCAATATTGTTTGTTCGGCCATATTTTGTCGCCAACCAAAAACAGCAGAGAACAATGCGCTCTCCCCGAGAAACATAGTACTTCTTTTTATGTTATGGTTCTAAATATGTGTCTCATCTTATTTATAAATAGCAAAATCAGCAAAAAAAAAAAATCAAGGGATACTCTACAATTGGTACACTTGAAAACACGGGAAAATGCGATAAACATGTTACACAATGTAATTATCAAACACACTGCTGCGCAATGCTTTTGAAATATTAATGCTGGGTGGCGTCAATCTTTTACACAATTATACTTTTGTATCCGCAACTGCTCCCTATCCGACTTAAATAGTGTGGTTCTTTAAACAATTTCTTCTCGCCTGATATACCTTTGCACCTTTTATTCCGTTTAATCAACGGAATAATTTTGCAGATAAACTTTGTGTTGAAATTGACACCGGCTTAAGTGCACTCTATAGTACAATTTCATGAATTGTACCGGTCTCGGATCAGGAGTTAATGTTCTATGAAAGAATTAAGTAACAGTTTTAAGTAATTTATGAAAATTAATCCCTGACTTAATAATTTACCAGTGATGCATTGATTACGTTCGTTAAAATCTATGACATCACTACACACACGGGCATAACGAACGAGTTGAGATATATAAACACCGTATGATGGAGCCAAAGGCACATCGCCGTCTAAAAATGGAAAATTAACAATAGGGAATGAAAAATCGTCTCTTTTGTCGTAAATTTTAGTATGGAATTTCCCTTTAAAAATTGAAATGTCTAAATCTAGAAAAGGACAACTACTGCTGTTTATGTTAGATTTATTTAAAGTACGTTCCTTTGGGTAAATTTCGGTAGTATATTTAGAAAACTCTGAATTATTTAACGAAAAAATATCATCAAGATAACGGTAGGTATTGTTGAATGTATCAACCAAATGTAACAATGACGTGTCTTTACTGAGTTTGGTCATAAACTGAGATTCATAGCAATACAGGAATAAATCTGCTATTAGAGGGGCGCAGTTAGCGCCCATAGGAATACCTACTACCTGTCGATACATTTTCTCGCCGAAAGGTACATATATGTTGTCCAGGAGAAAATTTAAAACTTTAATCATATCTTCACATTTCCAGTAAGTGTATCTAGCATACTTATCTTTTTCGTTACAGAAAAAGGCTTTAAACGAGTTACAGCAAATGAATTTGCCATGAGATTTTTCAAAAGACCATTTAATCAAATATGAACACTTTTTCTTGATAAGATTGTGTGGAAACGTAGTGTATAGAGTAGAAAAATCATAAACAGAATTAAAAGGACCATCAAAAGCACGTATTTTATCTAAAACCTCTACAGAATTTTTAACACTCCAAAAATAATTATTACCATTATTTTCATAAGCTATATTACAAAAGTTAATAACAAGTTCTTTGATAGTAGTAAGGGGGGTAGTTAGAAGCACTGACAGATGAGTAGTAGAACACTTACTAGATGCGGAGATGAAACGGAATTTAAATAGTTGTTTGTGTAATTTAGGTAACCAGTACATAGTCGGGACTTTCAAATGTTCGGAAGAGGCTTTAAGCTGGGTAGTGGCAGTGATATGCTTGTTTACTATTTGACTCTCTGTGGAGCGTACGTACCTGAATGTAAACGAATTGATAGTTTCGTTTTGGAGAACTTCCGTGTAGTATATGCGTCACACCACCACTACATTATTGGCTGCTTTGTCTGCCGGTACGAACTCAAACCGCTTTGCGAGTACTTGGAGTTTATTTTTTATTCTAGAAATGGGCATATCATGGACCCTATTATTAATTTCAGAATTGTTTTCAAAATGAGATATACGAATATCAACAGTATTAATAATTTTATTCTCATTTTATTTATACTGTAGATTTGTAAAAGACTTTTGGAATAAAATAACAGAAAAAATGAAAAACATAAACTTTTGTAAGAAAATAACCCTAATAGATATAGTCTTTGGATATAAAATCGGAGACCGACATTATAATGACATAAACCTTATTATAACTTTGATAGGTTTCTCAATTTACAAATCATTTTACACATCGGAACAAAGAACAAAATCCGCTGATATATACAATATCTTTAAAAACGAATTTGAATTATACTTTGAAGTAAACAGACATGTGAAAGAACGCAAAAGTAATCTAATTCGAAAATTTCAAAATTTCTGTAAAATGTGCTAGATTAAAATATATATATATAAATACATATATAGTTGTGAAGCATAATGTATAGAATAATAACTAATGTATCTATAAAATGAGATACTACACGTGCAAATTTAAAATTGACACCTCTGCGTCCGTTAAGAAAAACCTTAAATTACACTTATTTTAAAACTTTAAATCATAATACAAAATTCACGAAATATTATGAAAGACAATAAAAATTCTATTTCGATAACAAGAAACATATAATACCTTACCTTTTGATTATAATCCAAAATCAATAAGATTAACACATGCACTATATTATCCTTCAATCATGTCAGGTTACGATTATTTGATCACACTGGACACACGCACGATTTTTCTAAACGAGTGAAATAGGTGTCTAGTAGATTGTATAAGGATGGAAAAATAAAGGTCAAATCCGGAACAAAAAATACGTAAATACAAATTTAAATCATTTGCAATTGTATATGTTTATATTATAGTATATTTGTATTTGTAATTAGCTAACAATTATAAAGTAAAACTTATCTTTAAGACACCCTGTTCTTAAAGATATTAATATACCAGGGTACCTTGTTTGTGAAAGCTGTAGCAATAAGGTTATTGTAACAGCTTTAGACCAATAAATCAATTATCATAGTCCAAAAAAAAAAAAAAGAAAAAAGAAAAAAATAATTTTATTCAAAAACCTGTCTAGAGATTTTTTATCAGATTTTTCACGTTTAAACCAATTTTTACAGTAGGCAGACAAAGCGTCTTAAATGACCTGACGACACTGTTTCCAATCTATTATAGATGGAGGACGATATTTAGATCCTTTCTTAAAAAAAGTTTTGACCGCACAGTCTTCGACGATGTTGAGGTCTCATGTAATGACATGACAATAGGGAACATATCTAAAACTAGATGTTTCGGAGTCTCAAGTGGAAGGAGCATTATTTTCTATATTGATGTCTGCTGTAACTGACGTATAATTAAAAATCAAACTTCTGCTGGTTTTTTTTTTATAAGAATACGAAATAATAGGTGGTTCTGTATTATCAAAATATGGAGGTATTTGACTATGAATGGTAGAGTCATTGAATATACTAGATAAATTAATAAAATCAATACCTCTATTTATATATTTTAATTTAAGAAAATGCCGTTTATGATTTTCAGCTAGGTTTATCGATACTAGGAAACAGCCTGTGATGACAAAAGGCTGTAATAATACGGGTGTATTCATACAACGGGCTAAAAAATGAAATTTTATCACACTCCTGAAAAATAGTATATAATTTACTTATTGGTATATGACCCAGTTTGCATGTATACCATTATATTTTATCATAGATAACAGATCAGCAAGTGTATAATTTAAATGATGTTTAATACGTTGATTACGGTTTTTGCGTTTACCATGAGACCTATTATTTCTTGGTCGTTTATCGACAATATTAATGATATCGATAGAAGATTTAGATATGTTCCCCTGTCCCAATATTTTGTCATTGAGACCGAGAGGATAAGCTGTTTGAAGTCTTTTTATCCAAAATAGTTCGTGAACTTCACGGGATTTTTCAAATTGCTTGTGTGATTGTCCTGGTTGTTTCTAAATAGGATTCGAGATTGACATTTGTCCATATATGTTCCACATACGATATTTATTCAGCTGACAAATAACATAGAGCTTTACCAATTACAATTTCAAAATTTATAATTTTTGTATTGTATTTGTTTATGTGACCTCTAGAGATGTTATTTTAGATATTAACATTTATGTTTTTTCTTTTAAGGTGTGTGACAGTGGCAGGATAATTTTTGCGGGCGGGGTTACTAGTCATTTACATTTGTTGCTACACATAGATATAAGAAGATGTGGTATGAGTGCCAATGAGACAACTCTCCATCCAAGTCAAAATATATAAAAGTAAACCATTATAGGTCACAGTACGGTCTTCAACACGGAGCCTTGGCTCACACCGAACAGTAAGCTATAAAGGGTCCCAAAAAATAACTAGTGTAAAACCATTCAAACGGGAAAACCAACGGTCTAATCTATATAAAAAACGAGAAACGAGAAACACTTATGAACCACATCAACAAACGACAACTACTGAACATCAGATTCCTGACTTAGGACAGGTGCAAACAAATGCAGCGGGTTTAAACGTTTTAATGGTACCAAACCTTCACCCTTTTTCTGAAACAATAGTGTAACATCACAACATAGAAAGACACACTATAAAATATCAACTGAAATAGCTTAACTCAATCAAAGGACATATTAACACCATTGACAATACACTGAACAAATAAATTTGACCTATGACACAATGTAAATACAAAATAAATAAACTAAGGGAAGAATAATAAAAATAACATGTTATATCGGTAAGAAATGTTAAACAATTAAAGAAAAACAAAATGCTCGAACAAAAATACCATCCATTTGCAATAACTTTAAACACAGGTAAATGAAAATAATTTTGTTGTTAGGTATACGTGTACAGTACCAATAGAGAAAGGAAATGCTTATTTTATAAATAGTGCTATATTCATCATTTCCATGTATTTCAAGTTATTCCATTCAAATAATGATCATTACAAATGTTCATCACTTGGGTATGATATTCACAAGATTGGTACTGGTACAATGTATATATATGTTTATTAATGGATGATTATAACTTTAACAACATAAGATAAATCCTTAATTTTCATTGTTTTATTATTTCAATTCCTATTAATACAAAAAGAGATCAGTAACACAAAGAAATTGCTTTCATTTTCACTGAATAGTTTTGAGTATTTGAATGTTACAGACCATTTTTCTGCAGTTGAAATATATAATCTGTATTCAGAAACCATTTCTTCTAAATTCTATTCAGATGTTTTAAATAATGATTTAAATGACAATTACCTGAGTATTAGTAATATAGATATTGACTTACAGTCGTTCTATAATTAGTGTGACAAGTCTTGCTAGTAGTCGAATAGAAAGACTGCAAACATAACCATTTGACTGATAATTGACTATAATTTACTTTTGTTAGTTAATGTATTCTTTACAAGTTCGTTTAGTAGCGCTTCAGTACAACAAGATTACCTTGTTTGGTTTAATTATCCAATCAACACCTGATTGCCGTTTAGAAAAATGACATACAATACACACGAACATCTTGCAGTACCTACATGTAAAAATAAGGAGATGTGGTATGATTGTCAATTAGTTCCAAATGAAGTGGATGTAAGCAATTATAGGCAACCATACGGTCTTCCACAATGGGAAAAACCCATACCGTATAGTCTAACTAAAGTCTGTTTATTACTTATCACAAAAACCAGAAGACCAGTGTAACAAATTTAATGAATTTATCAATTTATCAATCATAAACTGTAAGTGAGTGCCTGTCACATAAAAGCTGGTGACCAAATCTTTGTGTATCAACTTCCTCATCAGAATTAGCAAGTACTATTTAAAAATATATGATTAAAATCATCTGGAATTTGCAAACACCGTAGAGAAGCTACATTTGTGAATTTATGTCCGATAAAATGGTCAGCAAATCTTGCAAATTCAGGACTAATTTGATATAGATATTCCCTGACTGTGATATCATCCATTTTTATCAAGTAACACAGAACGAAGTTGTAAACAAGGAAAGCAAAACAGGTGAGTACATTTTTTTAAGTGAGTTTATTTCATGTTGACATTTAATTAAAACTGTACACATTTACCGTTACTATACAGTATCAGGTAAAAGAAATCAAAATGAGAGACATGGAAAATAAGTATGGAAGAAAATACAAACCAGGAATTTCCACTAATATCGAGTTAAAGGAAAAAGTGATAAGACTTTACAAAACAGGGAGGTTCTCTTATTCACAAATAGGACGACATTGTAAAATTTCGCACAATACTGTAGAAAAAGTTGTTCAGAAGTTCCGCATTGACGGGACGTTGCAACCTGTGGAAAACCGTTCTGGACCTGAGAGAATAAAGAGTTCAAACGAGATAGTACAACTAGTACAATATTATAAATCAAAGAAGCCGTCTATTTTTCTATCCAAAATACATAAGCGATTGTTAGTTGATGGTATAACAACACGAAAAAACGTACCAAGTGCATCAACAATAATTAAATCAAGTATGGTGAAAAGGCTATTGAAGTCCAGAGGTATGCAAAATAAAGGCAACAGTAGTATACCGCTGTTCGAAACTCATAAATCGATAGAGATAAAAACAAATCCGGGTTACAAACTAAAACTGAGGGAAACGCATCAAATATAAGAGGAGATCAACGACACAACAAAAACACAACATTAAAATGTAACACACATAGAAACGAACTATAATATAACAATGGCCATTTTCCTGACTTGGTACAACTTATACGGTTAATTTACTTCGTAGACCTTTTGGAATGGAACATTTTTATATAATCGATGGACCACTAAACAGTCTTGTTATGCTAGAGTTTTTAATAACGCATTACAAGCAGTAGATATATATGTAAATGCATTTCTACAGGCCGGAGACACCGTTATAATGGACAATTGCGGGTTTCAGCACGGCCGGTTTGTTCAGGGTCATATGAGGACTTTGTGTAACCAACAAAATGTCGAACTTTTGTTTCAACTACCATACCATCCAGACCTGAACCCATGCCAAAACTGTTTCAAGGTTATGAAGGATATTTTTACGACGCCACAAGGTTTGCTTCAGATTGCACAGAAATAGCTACATGCGATGGTCTAAATACTATAACCCTTTCAAAAACACTGTCATTGTTTCGTGGATGTTTGCATTGTATTTGTTAATTAAAAATATTAGTAAATGAAGTAAGCTTTTATTATTTTTTTCCGATGCTATGAAATTTTCGGTGTGTTTGGCTGAATGTGAGACATATGCATTACTTTGGTATCGATTCATCCAGAGTAAATTCTTGATTATGATTTTGACAATTTTCAATTTTCTTTTCTGTCTGAAACTACAAGGCTAAATATTTTTAATCAGGTGAAAATAATAACTGTAAAACCCTGTACAGTTATGTATCATATTTATTTGAAATGTAGTAGCAACAAGAGAGGTGAGCGAAGGTGTATCGTTAGGCGGGCCTCTTTTTTCAGTCTCTCGTTATCATCACGCTAGATTTACTGTTTGTCTTTTTTTCTATACAGCAATCATGTATTGATTGGATAATTAAGCCAAACAATATAATCGTGTGGTACATGAAGCGTAACTAAACGAAGTTGTAGAGAATAGATTAACTAACAAAAGTAAATTATGGTCAATTATCAGTCCAGTGGTTTTGTTTGTAGTCTTTCTATACGACTTCTAGCAAGACTTGTCACACCAGCTATAGAACGACTGTGAAAAGTACATATTCCTTAGACACTAGTGGTCGTGTATCGAGTGTAAATAGTACCTTTAATAGTGGTCAGGTCATTAATATGTTAATATTTTATGTTAAAACTGTTGTGGCATTAAGTCCAGTATGCAATATCCAGAATTTGAAAATATTATGAAAAAGCACGATATCGTATGTTTTGTTAAGACGAAAACAGACGATATTGATGTCATAAATTTTCCTGGGTAATGAAAACAGGAAAACGGTAACTAGCAGACGATCAGGAGGTAAAATAGTCGGTTATGCGGAAAATTGGAAGAACATGATAGAAATTAAAGAAACAGATTGTAAATATGTCATGTGGTTTTAGGTAAACGGGAAAGTTTTTAATCTAGATAAACCCGTTGTTTTTCGCGTCGTTTACATACCTCCGGAACATACTAAGTATTCTTCAGATGAAGCGATTAATCAGATTGAACAAGAATACTTACGTTTTTTAAATTATTCAAATTATATATGCCTTTTGGGCGACTTTAATACCAGGACAGGTTGTGATGATGATTTTGTTATTTTAGATGAAAAGGAACATGGGGATAATAATTTGGCTGATTTTATCGAAAATCCCGTTAATGCTCTAGGAGCTCTGTCTATCCCCACGAACAGTGCAAATATGGATAAAGGTAAAAATAGATATGGAAATACGCTGTTTAATTTTTGCAAAGGTAACGGCGTTTTCATTCTGAATGGAAGAATGGGAAGGGATAAAAATATTTGTCGTAATGCCAGTGTTGTAGATTATTGTATCAGCAGTCCTGGACTTCTGAAATCGTTCATAACCAACTCTCCATTACATTTTTTTGTGATAAAACCTTGGTAATTGACCATGCAGAAAATGTTGATTGTAATAGTCCCATTAATACTTTTAAGAAAATAAATAGATGGGATTCTGAAAAGATGAATGATTTTCAGAATAATATTGATATAGAACAAGAATATGTCCATAGTACACCGATGCCCTACTCGCACTATCATTATCTATGTTCAGTGGACCGTGAAATTGGGGTCAAAACTCTAATTTGGCATTAAAATTAGAAAGATCATATCATACGGAACATGTGTACTAAGTTTCAAGTTGATTGGACTTCAACTTCAGCAAAAAACTACCTTGACCAAAAACTTTAACCTGACTTGACCAAAAATTTGAACCTGAAGCGGGACAGACGGAAGGACGAAGGGACAGACGAAAGAACGGACGCACAGACCAGAAAACATAATGCCCCTACTATTATCGTAGGTGGGCATAAAAACATTTATCATTTATCACATTTAACTTGATTTATATCATACCTTTCTAAAATTGTCCCGTATATAAATTTTGAAATTATATAAAGAATAAGGTTTCAACTCCCTCAGGCAAAGATGACCTTAGGTAAAGGACAAGGTACGATAAGGCCTGTTTTTGGCCCCCCTATTTTCTCATTTTTTAAATTCTGTTTTGGAAAGCTAATTATTATGTTAAAATATTCCATGAGGTTTGAAGTTTGTTTGGGTGAACTTGAAAACCACTAATTTTAGCAACTGGGTGAGATGAGGGGGGTAAACTTTCTGTTATTATTCAAATATTGTAATTATTTTTTACTTTGCAGGTGTTCCGTACAACGAATTTTTAGTTTTTAAGTGCCTGCGCCAACGTGACCCAGGAATTTTTTTATTCCAATGTCTTGAGAACTGTTTTTGTTTCTAAATCGCCATAATTTTCTCCGGGTCACGTAGGCGCACGCTATTAAATTTTAAGAAACAATGGCCAAACATCGTAATTTTTCCTTCTTTTGGCGTTTTTTATGCCCTTTTACCCCCCTCAACTCACCCATTTTCTGAAATCAATGGTTTTGAAGTTCGTCCAAACAAACTTCAAACCTAAGGGAATATTTTAACGTGAAAAGTAGATTTCCAAAACAAAATTTGAAAAATGAGAAAATAGGGGGGCCAAAAACCGTCCTTATCGTACCTTGTCCTTTGGCTATGTTTAGGTACTTTTTGGTCATATAGCTCTTCATCTGTTTCGGTCATTAAACATCCTCGGCCTTGAAATATTCGGCTTTGAGCGTTCCTAATGATGGTAAATACAGAAAAGCGCCTCGGACGCATGAAATTAATAACGTGTTGTTTTCATTTTTTATCCGATAAGGCCTTAAAAGACATGTACGAAGTCCTGAAAATAGGAAGGATGTATCAATTTTCTGAAAAATGTCAGCTTGATCTTTTTGACAAAATGATTAAGCCCATTCCGTTATATGTTTGCGAAGTATGTGGGTTTGGTAATAATGATATATTAGAAAAGATACATTTAAAATTCTGTAAATTGCTTTTAAATCTGAATCCTCAACACCAAATTACATGGTTTACGGGGAACTAGATCGCCACCCGGAAGACATAGATATAAAAGTTCGAGCAGTATTATTTAAGGCATATTTTATATCCGGCAAACAGGCAAAGTTTTCCTTTATATCATATCAACTTTCTCGCCATATGAACGCTCATCATAACATGCAGACTAAATGGATTCTGTTTGTTCAAAAAATATTTCAAAATTGTGGTTTCTCATATATATGGGATACACAAAATTTCCTTAATAAAGATAGGTTAAAAATGATATGAAGCAAAGATTGTTAGGCCAGTTTCTTCAGAACTGGAACTCGCTTATCCAAAATTCGTCAAAAGGTATTCACTACAAAAAAAAAATTTCCAGAAAAACTGGAAATTTGAGAAATATTTTAATATTTTGGACTTTAAAGATGCTATTGTTCTCTGTCGATTTCGAACGACCAATAAAAAATTGCCGATTGAAACAGAAAGGTAGCAAAACGTATCACGAGAAAACCGTTTTTGCCTCCAATGTAACAATCGACAAATTGGAGACGAATATCATTATATATTCGAATGTACTTTTTTCGATAAAAAAGTAGAGTATTTAATCTCATATTTTGTAAAACGTCATAATACAGTTAAATACTCATGTTAAAAACTTATGTCAAGTACACGAAAACCAGTCCTCAAGAAGCTTTGTTCATGTATAAAAAATATTAATACTTGTGTTTGTCCTCCTGGCTAGGGACTTTTGTAACCTCTCTCCCCTGTTTTGTATATATTGTAAATAGTTATTGTGTTTGTTATCTCTGTACTTATTTTATGCATTGGCTTTATGAGAATAAAGATATATAGTACACGTATACGCTAAGTTTAAACTGGTTGTAAATAGATAGACTCTAATTATATTTTGTTATTATAACACTTAATCTGGTATATTTTTTTAACCTATGTCAACATTTTATTATTATTATTATTATCATTATTATTATTTTATTATTATTATTATTACTTTTATTATTATTATTATTATTATTATTATTATTATTATTATTTATTATTATTATCATTATTATTGATAAACAGTATTAGTGGTGCAGAAATGATATTGCTTTTCTTCTCTCCGATACTCGAAATAAAACATCAGTGTTCTATTACAATACTCATATATGATTGACACTTTGAAAAGCTTTAATAAAAAACACGAATGGTATGGGCTTTATATGTATACAATATATGTTTCTAAAGTTACCTTCATCAGGTACGCGCAAGAGTTAGGAAAGCCAAACATACAAAATGTTGGAGAGCACATAAACCAACGGAACATTAACGGATCAACAAAAACTTTCTCTGCTCAATTCAAATGTAAGATTTGATATAGCTATAAATATTTACAATTATGTTTAAAGTAAATTGCACAAATGCTTTATGAATAAACATTTACATACTTATTTGATTACGCTTTATATTACATTGCTTTGAACTTTTTTTTTGCTTTATCAAATAATAAAAAGGAATAATAACCGTACGCGTTATCTGAGAAACAAATCTTCAAAGAGATTCATCCTGGATATATTTCGTTATCAACAAGGGGGTGCAACGGTTATGAATCATATCATTTGATTGGAATTCTATTGGATATTAGCCAACACATTGTGCGTCACCTAAAATCCTCAGCCGAAACTAGTAATAAAGAACAGAGAAACAATAACAGTTGATCGCAAGGTTACTTTAGAAGTATTTTCCTATTCCAAAAGAAAATGAGGACAAAGACTTTCTCGTTATTGTTTACTTACTTTTTGCATTTAACGACAAATAATATTGTTTGGACAATACCATTAAATGATTCTGATAGCGCTATGGTTGAGATGCCTTTACTTACAAATAACCTGAAAGCACCACTGGTGGCGGATCTCGATGTTTCTTCTTTGAACAAGCAACTTAAGCACTATATAGATACAGCTATTTCTACAACATTAAATGGTAAAGTCAAGGAGATTGTTAAACATAGCCAAGATGAACTTAAAGCTACAATGTTGACCTATAAGGAAAGGTTACAGGAATCAAAGACTGTGTATGAGGAGGATTTATCTCATTTGATTGGCGGATTTAAATCTCGGTTTGAAAGTCTATTCGGGGATTTGACGGAAAATATTACAAATTTGACAGATAATTTAGAAGAATGGAAAAAAGGCTATACTCAAACAATTTCAGGTACAGTTTTTTCGCTAACTTTTTTTAAGGTCAAATGAAACGAGGTTCCAGTAATATTTATGTTATCGAAATTATTGAATCAATGCATGCATGAATATAAACTAAGTCCTGTATGCACATATTTTATATTTATTACCAACCTATAACGTATTATCGACAAATAATATTTCATGCAATAATTGTTGATAGCAAGCTAATTAACTTTCAAGTTTGTTGTAGAAGTTTACCGGATCGTGACATTGATTTAACAATCAACAAAGAGCACGTGGAGCATGTGACAAATAAGTAAGCCAAGATATTTGTTTTATATTTTCCATGCGTGCCAATTTGTTAAATAAACTTTTCCTTAACAGTTGTTAAATGATTTGTTGTGTTAAATTTGTTATTGAAGAATCAGTTATTACTATTTACCTTCCAGTGCACTTTCGCTTACATTCTATTATCACAGTTTCCCCCTTGCACTGGCCAAAGTTCTAAGCATTGGTCTCGTAGTTCAAGTCATTGCATACGGGAAAATATCGGCGCATTAGTGTACGGGAAGGCAATAGCAACACTTTTATGAAGATTTTGATAATATAAAGGATTTCCTTTCACAAGAAAGTTCATGTACATATGTTTGATAGTAAAAGACATTCAAGTATATAAAACATATTCAACTTTTTTTTAATTTGAAGTTTCATATGACTTTAATAGATACAATTAATAGAAACTTGTCCGAAGGTATCTTAAGAGCAGTTGTTAATCTCTGACGGAAAATCTGTCTATTGAAAATATCAGGAATTTCAGAATGAATAAAAAATGAGTAATTATGCAGACAATTTAAAGGTTTATTAAACCAAGGTATGTTTTACTAGTAAAAGACAATTATCATAGTATGTATAGTGTCCGGCTGAGATCGTGTTTTTTCGAGTAAATCGGTCCACTTTTTTCGAGTGTAGATCAGGTTTTTTCGAGTGATATTACATGCGATCAGATCGATTTACTGCTATTTCGTGAATACAATAGTTGTATTCGTGATTGTTCATCTTATTCTGAATGCTATACATGTTTTGAACACAAAATCGACGCACAATTTCCGTGTAGTTCACTCACAATTTAGTGTTTTATATTGTCCGTGTTTTTCGAGAGTAACATCTAAAACGTCCGGGTTTTTCAACAAATGGTCCAGGTTTTTTTAAGAAAATGTGAATAAGAAAGAAGTCAATTTTGGGCTTAAAAATTGACTTTTTCTAGTTTGTAACTGTTATTTAGCGAAAACAAGATTATTTATTCTTAATAAGTCACAAAAACATATTACTATGATGATCAAATTTAACCCTTTTTAATTTAATGATAACTTTCTGTTCTGAAAACATATTACCATAACCTTGCAGTATTAGGCTTTATAAAAAGTCATTGGGTCCCTTTTAAACCTGTCTTTAGAAACGAGGAGAGGGATTCATAATCTTTCCAATTGTATTTCATGCTACCTTTGTTTTTACCGTCCATACTATTTCATGATTGATATATATACAGTGACGAAAAAACATGGGAGCAAAAAACTAATGAAAAGCAGTAAAAAAACAAAATAATTCAATATAAACCCCAAAATTCTACTAAAAGAGTCCTCCCCAAAAAAAATAATACAATAACATTTCAATTGAATGGAATATCTCATAAAAAATTAACACAACACTTTACAAATTTCATGCGTCCGAAGCGCTTTTCTGGATTTAGGAGTGAATGATGTGCCCGGGAGAATAAGCATTTCCTACTCTGTGCGTGGTAGATCTACTTGTCATTTAGCTAACTATAAAAAAGAAGATGTGGTATGATTGCCAATGAGACAACGCTCCACAAGAGACCAAATGACAAAGAAATTAACAACTATATTTCACCGTACGGCCTTCAACAATAAGCAAAGCTCATACCGCACAGTCAGCTATAAAAGGCCCCGAAATGACAATGTAAAACAATTCAAACGAGAAAACTAACGGCCTAATTTATGTACAAAAAATGAACGAAAAACAAATATGTAACACATAAACAAACGACAACCACTGAATTACAGGCTCCTGACTTGGGACAGGCACATACATACAGAATGTGGCGGGGTTATACATATTAGCGGGATCCCAACCCTCCCCCTAACCTGGAACAGTGGTGTAACAGTACAACATTAGAAAGAACTATAAAAATCAGTTGAAAGAGGCTATACTCATCAGATGGATAAAAATACAAATAATACAAATACAAGTGGACGTGGCCGGGTACTTGTACATCCAAACAACAAAAAGACACTAAGTACAGATCTGAGAGTACTCGCAGTTACTTACAGCTAGTTCAAAGCCACTTACAACTAATAAAAAAAAATCATGCATCTAAGACTAAATTATCAATCCGTACACATCCAACATCCAATGGATTTAGTGTAAAGACGTCATAAACAGTCAGAGAAAAACATGACCTTGTGCAATGCCAAGATACAGGTATCGACAGATTGTAGATCCATGAATGTGTATATGTATGTAACAATAATATTTAGTTTGCTTTTAATTTACTGATAACAAAATCAATATTAGTACCAATAAAAACAATATTGAATGATCTAATTACAGTGTTGAATTGCTAACCTTTTAGAATAAGTTTATTTAAAGGATCGATAAGTTTTCCAGGATCGTTTCTAAATTTCCGGGCACGGTAAACAATATTGCCGTTAAAATGAGGATGTACAATCCCGTTTGAAATAAGTTTTCTACAGGTACAACCAAACTTCAAAACCAAATCTTTATATCTGTGGAAGAATTTAGTAAAGGTTTTAAGTAATTTGTGGTAAAGAAATCCCTGGCTTAATAATTTACCAGTAGTCAAAATGAACGTCCATTAACAAATCAAAATG
The DNA here is from genome assembly GCF_021869535.1 of Mytilus californianus. Classification (NCBI taxonomy): domain Eukaryota; kingdom Metazoa; phylum Mollusca; class Bivalvia; order Mytilida; family Mytilidae; genus Mytilus; species Mytilus californianus. The sequence continues at coordinate 12,014,266 of NW_026262701.1, read as the reverse complement.
CAGTTTGAATAAAAAGAATTAAACGCTTTGCCTTTTTACATAATATTTATTTTGGAGTTAATAAATCTTTTTTAACTGATAAGGATTTAGGTCAAAGTGGTATCCTGTGATTTCACCCCTCACTTTATATACTTTGCCAGCCGTAGATGCTATAATATCAACTATAATTCCTTTCCTGAAATATTCGCTTTTAAAAACAGCAGTGCCTTTATTCATCGCGGGATTAGGACGTTACAGCACATATTGTCCCTCCTCTGGATAAAAGGCCCCATCGTCATGTAAACCATTAAGAGGGAAATCGGAAAGTGTTTCCCTGTGTAATTGTTGGCAAAACTCTGTTAGTCCCGGGTAGTATGACGTTATTTAATTGTGACGCTATATTTTACTCTTTTCTCCGGACAATTGCGTAGTTTTAAAATCTGCCATAGATTTGGAGAAATAAACACTGCCATAGATTTATGATTTGTATGGCATTTGTGACGTCATATTTGACATAGATTTGAAATCTGCCATAGATCTGGAACCCACCATAGATTTGATTCCTACAGATGTATGAAAATGTCCCGTTTTAAATAATAGAGGTTAACCAAAATTGGGACACACAAGGTAGAGAACAGAAAGAGAGATTTTGGATGCATCAGCTTAGTACTCTTGGACCTACTTGACTGAATGACAGAAATGAAAACCGTTTTATCAAAGACCAAAGGAATCGAAATCTTGAACTTTATACGATTTAACACATTATCTGTTTTGATCTTTTGAACACAATGTACAATAAGCTGCGAGAATATATTTAAAAGAAATGAATGATAAGCTGCAAATATTTATTAACAGCATCCGATTTTACCTGGATTGCTGCACGTGTCTGGTGAAGCTAACTTGTTAAGCGAAATATTTCGTGAATATATAAAATACAAAAACTATTTTATAACACTCATTAGTGTGTTAAAGTTGCATTCTTATGCATTTATATTATTCAATTTAGTAACTGCATCGGTTTATTTTCAAACTGATGCACGCCAAGATAGATTGAATGTTGATTGTTTTTAGACACTATATATTATCACTATATAATATATAGTGTCTAAACCATAGCAACAACATATGTATATTTACATAGCCTTGTTTGTGACATTGATAATGTGTTTCTGTAGAAATTAATCTATGATATCATGAAAAAATGCAGAGTCTATGAATTTTTACGTTATCCACTTAAAATTATTTTTTTTTATCTATGGTTGAACTATGTAACTGTAGTCTGTGTTTCCCAGGCTTTATAATTCGTGATCATGGGTGGTAACCCAATATTCAAATTTTAATTATGTATAACTTACTGACACCGGTTGTCTCAAAATCAAAACATATCAGGAATTGCAGGTACTTCTTCTATATCTTTTGTTTCAACATCTTCTAAACCTATTTAAAACAATATTTGTTGCAACATCTTCTAACCTATTTAAAACAATATATAAGCAGTCTTTAATAGACAATAATTTATATAAATATCAAAATCTACTAAAAATTCACCATGAATAAACTGTACAAAAAATTTCAATACTTGGGAAAGTTCATGATTACATCTTCATGTTAACTTTAATGCCTGGCTGAAATCTCATGCATTTTCAAAATTGATGATTAACTGCACAGCCACTTTTCAGATTTTAAACGTTTTTTTTTTTCAATTTGGGACATAAAAAGATGCAACAGTAGTATACCGCTGTTCAATAGTCATAAATCGATTAAGCGAAAACAAATCCGGGTCACAAACCAAAACAGAGGGAAACACATCAACTATAAGAGGAAAACAAAGGAACAACAGAAACACTGAACTGCTACAAAAACAAACGCCAACATACATAAAAACGGACTATTTGATAACAAAACAATTTACAAAAAATAAATAAGACAGACATGAACCAATGTCGTGCAACAATCACTTTTTAATTATGATGTCAACTTTATTAAACTGCGTTACAAAAGTTTACGGGAACTTATGTGATTTTAAGTAATGGCAGACTAAGTTGCATACTTGGGAAAGTTCATGATTACATCTTCATGTTAACTTTAATGCCTGGCTGAAATCTCATGCATTTTCAAAATTGATGATTAACTGCACAGCCACTTTTCAGATTTTAAACGTTTTTTTTTTTCAATTTGGGACATAAAAAGAGGCAACAGTAGTATACTGCTGTTCAATAGTCATAAATCGATTAAGCGAAAACAAATCCGGGTCACAAACCAAAACAGAGGGAAACACATCAACTATAAGAGGAAAACAAAGGAACAACAGAAACACTGAACTGCTACAAAAACAAACGCCAACATACATAAAAACGGACTATTTGATAACAACTGCCGTATTTCTGACTTGGTACAGGACATTTAAATGGTGAACCTGGTTTTGAAAGTCATGAATATACAATGCATGATCTATCAGACAACACAGCATCTATTCTATCAATATGAGAAATATTACCAATTGAACTGTGGCATGTTTTCCATTCTTTGACTTCAGCCACTGTTGTTTTTTGTAGGCGTTTCTTTTCAGAACTTTACGTTGTTTTTTCCATGTTCTTTTGAGTCTTTTGTGTTGCCCTCTCTCTTCATGTTTAGTAAATTACCCCTACTGAGTGTCTCATTTCTAGGTGAAATGCCTATAAACGTATTTAACTGAAAAATTAATTCATTTAAAAAAATCATGTATGTCTTTATTATCTTAATTCGCTAATAAAAAGCTTATATTATGTATGTTTTTGTAGTAAAAGTTGACGTCCTTTTGTAGTATGAATATTCCATTTTGTGCAGCGACAAACAACCATTCAATAGATTTAGAAAAGTTTCAAAATGGACAAAATTGAGATAAATCTTGACCATGTAGACCTATCAGACTGTTTACACAGGGATCTTTGATAGCTTATACCATACCGTATGGGCTTTGCTCATTGTTGAAGGCCGTAAAAGTAACAGACCTGTAGTTGCTTAGATATATGTCTTTTGGTCTCTAGTTGATAGATGTCTCATTTGCAATCATACCATATCTTCTTATTTTATAGTTTTATAGAGTATGTTTTTTTAATGAAAAAGTATATATATGAGGTAAGATAGCATTAATTACTGATTGATTGTGTGTAATTGTAAAAACGCTAATGTTTGCAAAGTTTTATTATGTGATAGTTTCAATCAAGTATATAATGTTTATCAAATAATACCTCAGAAATATAATTTTAATCAATTTGAATGGACATAGGACTCCTTGTCTTTAAGGTATCAACACCGAGTATCAGAACAACTGTCACGTTCACTCAATATGTGGTTCAAAGAGGTGTGACCAGGAAAAAAGCAGCTTCATTTTATTGTTTAGGACCTTAATATAAAATTCTCAATTTTGATATTTAGACTTTAATTCTTTGTGTTTCATACCGGTGATTCATTTTATTTGATATTTTCGTTTCTATTTACATTTCTTATCCAGGACTTTAATCAACATGCTTTGGTGTGCAATTTAATTCTCAGTTTGGACATTGAGTGACATGTTTTACTCTGTTAACTAATTATTGACAATTTACCTTTTTCATAATTATATGTTTTTAAATATCATAATCAGATGAGTAAATTAACTTTAAGTTCCAAAAAGTTCTAAAAATAGTTTAATTCTTGACAGTGAACAATATCACTCAAATTAATTGTTTTAACTTATTTGTTATGTTTATTCTTGTCAGTTCAATTGTGTATAAATACTTGTTTGTAATTTTGATAAAGAAGATTTGGACTAGGGACTTTACACTGAACACAATCAATCTGTAATAAAAGTATTCCATGCTGAATTATTGATTTATTCATCGCTAGTTCAGAGTCTCAAGAGTTAGTTTTCACCAGAGTTTCAGTCTCAGAAGTGTCATTGCTATTCAGAGCATTCGTTCATTGTGTGATCAGGTGCATCACACAGTTTCAGTAACAAGGGGCCATTCAGTCAGGCTCTTGTTACACACCCTACAAGTCACCCAGTTTCTCCGGTGATAGAGTCATGCAAAAGTTCCTCTTTACCACTGGTATTACCTACATTCTTGTTGACAACATATGTAAAGTTTTTCACTTTGGCTTCACAAACCATCACAGTTAGAGTTTTGTGTTTTGACTTCAGTTCATTTATCTGTGTAATCATCAGTGATGTTTTATATGATTTTTATTACAGATTTTCTCCCTTTTTGAATTTGGCTTCAATCGCTTTGCTCTGTCAAAACCTGTAGAATCATCATCTCCTACTACGTCTAATATATCTACTCCTTTTTAATCTAATTCTTTAACATTTCGACTACCACATCCGGTTCCATACCCTTAAATAAGTTAAAAACGAATTTGTATCTGGGAAACAGTCAGATGATTCCACAACCCCATTTTTGCTTATCAAAAGCCTTAACTTTGCATTAACACCATGAAAATACCTTACAGTTGTATCCAAAAACTATAAAAATGAGTCAATTGAGTTATCGTTCGACATTTGAATTTTTGGCAAACACAAACGAATTAGTGTATAATGAATTTTTATTTAATGGGTGTAAAGTTTTATATAATATTGTTTAGCTTTTATTTTATCTGAAAGGAAGCTTTGTTCAAAGGAAATTATTTCTTTTCACAATGTTATGATTCAATAACTAGTAAACATATACACTCATCATAAAACTTAGATGGTTAAATAAACACTATAAAGTTTCTGAATATAAACAATAATCGTTTTTTTTTAATATCTAAGGGATTTCCTTTCCTCGGAATGCTTCTTGAAGCGTCAACAGCGGCAATGTTCTGACATAAATGGTCCTTACATTCACTTTTATCAACTAAACATTGAATATGCTCATTTAAAATAACCTCTTATTTTCACAGTAAATATTGAACTGTTTTTTGCTTTCACAATTCAAACTGCAAAGTTTTTACCACTGGTGTTGCTTTCATATGGTTAATACCGTTGCCGAACCACTCCATTTCTTCCTACACTTATGTTGTCTTTGATTGACACCTCTGACTTTTGCCCATTCATGAAGTCTACAGCTTGATATGCGGAGCTTATGGTTGACCGCTTTGCCTGTAGTTTTACCAATCAGCATAGAAGCTCCTTTAAAATGCAACAAAATGAAAGTTTATATGAAAATCATATATTTCAGCCAGGATTTGGAAAGGACAAGGTGCTAATCTAATAATTGGACACACTTTAACGTGTAAAAATGTGTAAAACTATGTCAGATTGTGTGTCTTCTTAAGCAGTTGCGACTCTTTTCACAAAAGATCTTACGATCAGTTCGATTAAAATTGATCGTAAGTTGTATTGAAATGTGTATGACTTACGAGTATTTTTACTCTTAAGATTTTTTGTGAAAATAGCCGCTGTTGTTTAATTATGAACTAAAATTTAGTATGGACACAAATCAAGGTTAAGAAATATATGTTGTATACAAGTCTACCAAATAACAGTCAATTATTACCACGGAACAGCAGGTACATATATTTTGTATTCTGATGGGCGATTGATGTCTTTTGTTCTGTTATAACATTTAAACAAATTGAAGCCCCTTTCTAGTTGTCCCATTTAAATGAAAAGAGCACTTTTCTTATTCAAGTTATAAACATAATTTACTTTTCTTTTTGAAAACATAATGACTAAATTAAATAAGATAGTTGAATTATAGTAGATAACTTAAAATATATTCAGACAAAAACATCTGAAAAAAACATTAGTAAAACTGGTAACTACACTAATAACACTTATTCTTTTGTTTTGGCATAAATTTCAAATCAATCATTGGAAATATTGAAATAACAGAAAGTATGAGCATAAAAAGTTACCAACTAACTAGTATTTGAATATAGCAGGGTGCTCTTGGCCAATGAAATTGTTTGATTTGATGTTTCTTGATTGTGAAGAATGTGTACATCAATAACTTAAAAAAAGGCTTAAACATGAAACATTATCAAATCAAAAAGATGGAAATCACTCATGGAAAGATTGGAAGAGTAGTTTGAATAATTTCAAATTATATTTAGGTATGGCGTGGACAAAAAAGAACGTTAATATAGCACTATTGCTGACAATTGCATTAACTGCAGGTCTATAGAAGGATAAACACTTTTCAGTAGATAAAATGAGCTAAATGTGAATCAATGATAACGGGTCCCTTAATTTGCACAACAATTTCTTTTAAATTGCAATTTTATATCTTAACAAAATAATCTTCCCTATTACATGTTTCACCTTTTACATTTTATCTTTAGAAACGGAAGAAATTACCAAATAGAGATAAAGTTTATCAATTATCCTTGTAGGACATGGAACCAACAGATAGACTTGAAACTAAGATCTATATAGTCTCAAAAAATGATCTAAAAGGGTTATTTTGGTGGCAGTTTGAAACATGACTATCACTACAAACCAGTAAAAGTCTGAAATGGCCTATATTTGTACTCGACTGTACTGATTTTTACTCGACCAGTCTGAATTGGTCTGAAATTTACTTGATAATACTCGACTGTAGTCTGAACCATACTTAACAGTCTGAACTTGTACTCGACCTTTACTCGACCAGTACTTAACCATTTTATTTTCGTCTGAACCATGCTCGACCTAGTCTGAACCATGCTCGACCTAGTCTGAACCATACTCGACCTAGTCTGAACCATACTCGACCTAGTCTGAACCATACTCGACTAAGTCTTAACCAACCTAGCCCCAATTTTTGTATTTATCTATTGTATTTCATCAATTTAGGAACTGTTTTTAACAGCTATTTCCCCTGGCTAGAAATTTGTACATCAATTTGAAATTTAAAATGTATTCAATATGGCATTGAAACCAAAATTTCACAATAAACATAATATAAATTCAACACCATATTTATCAACACTTACATATATATATCACCTTTAAAATAAAAATAAAACAAGCTGATCAAATAATCTCAAAACTAAATTATGACTAATATTTTCAATGTTATTCAAATTTTTTTGAATGTTTCAGATATATTTTATGGTTACTGGACAATTTTCACCATTTACTTAAGCCTTGTATAGATTTATGGTGTCAGTTGAGTTTAGTTAATAATGCAGTGAACATTTTTTTTATTAAAATATATTTAAAATAGTATATAAAGCAACTTAATAAATTTTAAAAATCACACTTTGTTTTGTAAAACCAAGAATTTAATATAATCATGATAATAGAACTTCCATAGCAATCCTTGATAACCATTTAAAAAAGGAAATGTGTTCCAAAGTTGCAGAAAAAAATTATTTCAATTAAATTTAAATAACTTTTGTCGAAATTAAAGACATGGCATACACGAAGCACTTTAATAAGGTTTATTTACCTCAGTACATGTGTGTTTTACAGGTAAAAAGAAAGTCCTTTTTTTCTTAAACTCGTGTATTACTTATCTAGTGAATTCAAAAGGCCTTGCGATTTAAGTTTTACAGGATGTTGCAATTTTTAATGAATGTTACTGATTAGAAATTAATACTCTCTGACCAGGTGTGATCTTTTTAATGAGTTTGCCCCAAGCAGGAGGTTATTACTTTATACTTTACCACTAATCTGAAGAAATTTTTTATCTATTTCTTTAATTTTTTTATCCCTTTTTGATATATATTATATATAATATATCCCAAATTATAATAAGAATAGATATATTTCTAATATAAGGTTAAACAATTTCAGTGATTTTTTGGCTGTTGTTACCTCATTAAAAAGAAAATTATATAACTATTGTATGTAACCATGAAACCTATATAGATTTTCTTTAGGAATTTAGGAAAATTAAGTTTTAAAAAAAAAACACACATGCGAAACAAGAAGCACCTTAATAAGGTTTTATTACCCTCAGTAAAGGTGTGGTTTTTAGTTCAAAGAAAATCTTTTTTTAACAAAACTCTAAAACTTTAAAATTAATATAATTAAATTATTATATAAGATAATTTAATTTAACTATCTCTATTTGATAAATCTGAGAATCATGTAAGGATGTAAAAATATTTTTTTATATATATTTTTATTTTATTGTGGCTGCTGTCATGTCAGAAAAAAAGAAATTAATTTTAACAGCTAAAATAAAAAAAAAGTATAGGTTTTTTGGTCAAGTATGGTTCAGACTGGTCGAGTATTGTTCAGACCTTTGGTCGAGTATGGTTTAGACTGAAAAAATTGGTCGAGAATGGGTTAAGACTGTTTCAGACTGGTCGAGTAATAGTTCAGACTATTTTCAATGGCAAAGATAAGGGTCAAGTACAAATCAGTACGGTCGAGTATGGTTAAGACTGGGGTCGAGTAATGTCGAGTAAATTTCAGACCAATTCAGACTGGTCGAGTAAAAATCAGTACAGTCGAGTACAAATATAGGCCATTTCAGACTTTTACTGGTTTGTAGTGTATAGTTCTACTATTTTACTCCTCTAAGAATTGCTTATTAATTTTGAAAACAATTATCATGATTATATGACACTGAAGATTAAACTTGGAGAGAGTATTTTAATTCAATTTATAATTTAATATTTTACAGAAAAGGGCATTGAAAATGTACTTTTTCAACATATAAAACAAAACAAAAATGATCTTTTTAATCCGTATTCATTTATCTTTCAGACATAATTTATAGAATCATTTTATGTAGTGTAGATCAAAAGTAATAAATAGGCAATGAATAAATCATCAAGCTGTTGTGTCATCAAATGTCTAAAACGCAATTTGTTAAAAGTAATTCCTTACATCACTAAGACTAATCAATAAATATAATACATACAAAATAGTTGTGCATTAATAATGAACATTGCACTACCAATGAAACCAAACATGTCTAATTTCACATCACCAAATGGTCCAATTTTTTACTTCGCCAAAATGTGTCCGAATTTTTACTCTCCCAAACGTGTCCTACAATTGTTATTTGCTAAAAACTTGTCCACTTTATACAAACTTTTAGCTCTAATATGTCCTCAGTCCTAATGCAATAACGTTTACAGCATTCAATGATGGAGGAGGGGGAAGACATCGGGAAACCAGATAAGAAAAAGAATATTACAATAAAAAATTATCTTCATTTGCGAGCTTTTATTATTTTTTTATCAAAATGATTATTATTGTTATAATTTTAGATGAAGGTATTTCAGACTTAAAAAATCTTATACATTTTATCTTGCAAGTGTTCACTAGACTAGTGCAAGTTTTCTCAATGCTTCAACTATTGATTAAGTGGTAATTTATTAGCATTAGTTTGTTTAAAGTCGGTTGTTTATATTTAGCATAATTGCAAATTCAATTTGCAACACATACATTAGCTCTTGACTGTTGATTGCTTAATGTCCAGTGGCAAATATTTCATGCACATTTAGAGCAAACATAAAGATTGTAATTAGTTAGTTTTGTACAGTTAAACTCGTTGTTTACAAAGTAAATTCTTTTGTATTATTATACTGCAATGGTGCCTGAATATTTTAATAATGTATCAGGGTATTGCATGGACGGCTTCTTGCAGGAGTGGTTTCTGGGCTTTTAGAGAGTTACTGTTCCATTTTTACAACAAAATGAAGGTTCCTGGAATAATATCGATTGGATTTATATTTAAACAGCGTTCGTAAAAGGGAGATGTTTTGGCTTCATATGGAACGTTTGAGAGATTGGCCATGTTTGGGCGTTCATAAAAAGGACACGTTTTGGTGTTCATTGACGTCTGACATATGGACACGTTTTGGGGAATGGACATGTTTCTGAGTGTTAAATACAATATACATATTACTCCTTACTTGGGAGCACTCAATGTGCAGTTTAAAAATACATGTAGATTATACATATTATAAAGGGAAAAAGCAATTCGTGAATTTTCCCGAAAATTTCCTACGTCACAATGCTTATTTTTTTACGTCACAGTAAGAACCTATTGTTGTATGACGTCGTTTACGCTGATTGACCTCTGGTCAACCGGTGTAACTCATTGATAAAAAAACAACTAGTCATTGGTGTATTGAAGATGCCGGAATTCCAGACAATTTTTTTATTATTCTCAAACCCTATGGAAGATGCTGGATTTCCAGATTTTATTAGATTTTAGACAAAAATTTGGTTAGACAAATAGCTGAAAATCCAATAATGTTTGCAAAATCTGTAAAAAAAAAATCAAAATATGGAATGATATACATGGAAAGTTTCGACACGTGTTCTGTTGGGTGGTCGTTTGTTTACAAATAATAATGTCTCGTGATTCTATATTATTCTAGAACATTGTCCGCCGTGCATACACAATTCCTCATCATAAGCCAGTTATCTTGTACAAACTTGAACATAAAAGGGAGATGAAAAACCATGACATGCAAAAGATATGTGGAAGGTTACACATTAAATACAAAGATATTGCAAATACAGATAATTTAGAAATTATGTTGGCCAGATAAATCAGAGATTGAAAATGTCAGTGACCCAAATCGTCAAGGTTCCCATTTTTGTCCCTTGTTCATATTTTTAAGAAATGGGATTGATACTTAGAATGTAGGACAGAAAGTCACAGGACAAAAAGTCACAGACAAAAAGTCACGGACAAAAAGTCACAGGACAAAAAGTCACAATTCAGTTTTGAGATTATTTTTCTTTTAACAAGGAAAAACTTTTTGTCCTATCAAATTTGTGACTTTATGTCCTGTGACTTTTTGTCCTGTGACTTTCTGTCCGTTTACCGATACTTACTGTCAGGAAGGTCGACGGAACCCAAATGCAATACAAATCAACTATAAATAATGCTCACCGAAATTACTGAAAATAAAAAGGTTATATTCTCAATTGAAGTCTAAGAAGATTTTTGACATGTCTCATTCATGGATTGTTTATGGCGCGATAGATCCTTACTCACTACCAATTTAATATGGATCTAGATCACCGACCTGCTGATACGGCACCTGCTGATATTGCACCATTGATCTGCCAATATTGCCCCTATGTAGAACAACTAAAGTTGCTTCCCTTTGTACTGTGAGGGTACAGTGTATTGGGTATATTCCAATGCACTTCAAATAATACTCAAAGCAGTAAAACAAAAAACAATTTAATGAAAAGAAAGGAAAGGCATATTCAATTCATATATTTAACACATCAAAACAACTTAATTACTTTTAGACAGAAACCCTTCCTAACATCGTATACAAAACCAGGTTAGCTTAGCTATCATGACGGAGGGGCCTGATGGGAGGGTCTCATCACGATTCACGAGTTGATTTTTTTGTCAATCACGATTCACAGAAAATAAATTTCCATGATCACGGATCACGAAAATATATAAAAAAAATAAATCTGTAGAAAAACGGATCACGATAGCAAAAATGCACCGATCACGAAGAACGAAAATAACCCATCAGGCCCCTCATGACGCAAAGAGGCTTGCATATAGAGCTTGACTTCAAACAGACTGGTCTTGACAAAATCTATTCATATTGTGCAACTCAGTGCACTGTTGTTTTTTTTTTTTTTATCTTTATTCAATTATTCAACATTTATGTACAATAGATATATTACATATTACAGAAAAATATTCACAAAACAATGGTTAAAAAGTATAATGACATATATCATCAACACAATAATCAAAAGTTAAATGCAATGTCACCTTCAGTCTCTTGCACAATAGTATTATACTTTAAAAAGTGTTTCTCAAAATCATTTCTCATACATCTTACACCACACAAATATTCATACAGGTAATTTATATAATGTTTTAAAGTGTACTTAAGTGATTAATTCATATTCAGATATTATAATTATTTCATTGAAATAAGTTCCTTCAAAATGGTAAGCAAAAATAAATAACATTACAAAATTATCGCAAACGTCAAATAAATAAAGGTCTTACTTATATGAATACTAAATATAATCAAGCAAATAGAAATGAAATATAATCAAGCAAATAAATTAACAGCCTGAAATAATTTAGCACTGAAAAGGGAAATAATCCATAGATATAAGAAGATGTGGTATGAGTGCCAATGAGACAACTCTCCATCCAAGTCAGAATTTATAAAAGTAAACCATTATAGGTCACAGTACGGTCTTCAACACGGAGCCTTGGCTCACACCGAACAGTAAGCTATAAAGGGCCCCAAAAAATTACTAGTGTAATACCATTCAAACGGGAAAACCAACGGTCTAATCTATATAAAAAACGAGAAACGAGAAACACTTATGAACCACATCAACAAACGACAACTACTGAACATCAGATTCCTGACTTAGGACAGGTGCAAACAAATGCAGCGGGTTTAAACGTTTGAATGGTACCAAACCTTCACCCTTTTTCTGAAACAATAGTGTAACATCACAACATAGAAAGACACACTATAAAATATCAACTGAAATAGCTTAACTCAATCAAAGGACATATTAACACCATTGAACATACACTGAACAAATAAATTTGACCTATGACACAATGTAAATACAAAATAAATAAACTAAGGGAAGAATAATAAAAGTAACATGTTATATCGGTAAGAAATGTTAAACAATTAAAGAAAAACAACATACCTATTACAGTACATTAAGGTATTTTAGTAAAAGATTACTGTTTGAAGAACACTAAATGAAGTTAATCATCCAACTTATATAATTTACAAAAGGATTTTATAATTAATGCAAAACGATAGATTTCATTAATTTAGGAAAGGGGGAGGGGGGACATTCTGCAATTTGACCGCGTTTATGGTGATCATGATATATGTGCGATATCCGTTTACCTATAATGGGATCATGGTGTAAGTGTATTTATAATTTGTATCAATATAATAATACAGTTACTACTTCTTTCATTACATATAGTTTGATAGAGGAACCATTATAACACCCAGTATTTATTTGCTTTATTTTTTTTCTTGTATACCATTTAAAATTAATTAATATCAATTGCTCATTGTACTAATATTTGACATATATCCCTGACAGCACTAGCAGAAGGGGTATATTTAATTTACAGTGATAATAGGAGTAATACAAATGGGTAGATTGATTGATCAGGGTTTGTTTTACGTCCAGTGTCAAATATTTCATGCATGCTCAGGATGATGACAAATTAAGAATGAATACAACCGGAAGGTCCTTTAATCGGGATGAATCGCGGGAAATTTAAACTGTCACTAGAAAATGAATATAGGACAGAAAGTCACAGGACAAAAAGACACAGACAAAAAGTCACGGACAAAAAGTAACGGGACAAAAAGTCACGTACAAAAAGACACAGACAAAAAGACACAGACAAAAAGTCACAGGACAAAAAGTCACGGACAAAAAGACACAGACAAAAAGTCACGGACAAAAAGTCACAGGACAAAAAGTCACGGACAAAAAGACACAGACAAAAAGTCACAGGACAAAAAGTCACGGACAAGAGACACAGACAAAAAGACACAGACAAAAAGTCACGGATAAAAAGACCCAGACAAAAACTAAACGGACGGACGAAAAGACCCAGACAAAAAGACACAGACAAAAAGTCACGGACAAAAAGACACAGACAAAAAGTCACGGACAAAAAGACACAGACAAAAAGACACGTACAAAAAGTCACGGACAAAAAGTCATGGACTAAAAGTTGCTATATTGTATAATTTCCCTCCATTATTTCGGTCATTTTTGGAGAAAAATGAACCTAGAAAGATTGATTCAACTCTTTCATACACAATCCCATATAGGTGGACGACGCAGTAAAGGGGTCTTTTACCACAGTTTACAACAATACAAATAGAAGTAGAATCCATTTGAATGATACGTTACCATCAGAAAGGATTCTATACTTCTCGTATACACTGTTGATATAGAGCCTATTTCTACCCATAACACCACCTGCTGATCTGACCCCTCCCTATAAGAAAGGGTCTCTATCGATCCTGTTTTTACTTATAACATCACCTGCTCATATGACCTCCTTCCTATACGCACCATAAAAAGTGTCTCTATCGACCCTTTCTTTTCATATAACATCACCTGCTCATATGACCTCTGACTCCCTATATGCACCACAGAAAGTGTATCTATCGACCCTTTCTTTACTTATAACATCACCTGATGATATGACCCTTCCCTATAGGAACCATAGAAAGTATGTCTTTCGACCCCGTCTTTACTTATAAGATCACCTGCTGACCCCTCCCTATAGGCACCATAGAAAGTGTCTCTATCGACCCTTTCTTTACTAGTAACATCACCTGCTGATATGACACCTCTCTATAGGCACAATAAAAAGTGTCTCTATCGACCCTTTCTTTACTTATAACATCACCTGGTGATATGACCCCTCCCCTAATGCACCAAAGAAATTGTTTCTAACGACCCCTTCTTTACTAATAACATCACCTGCTGATATGACCCCTCCCTATAGGCACCATAGAAAGTATCTTTATCGACCCTTTCTTAACTAATAACATCACCTGCTGATATTGCCCCTTCCTATAGGCACAATAGAAAGTGTCTCTATCGACTCCTTCTTTGCATATAACATCACCTGCTGATATGATCCATATAGGCACTATAGAAAGTGTATTAATCGACCCTTTGTTTACATATAACATCACCTGCTGATATGACCCCTCCCTACAGGCACCATAGAAAGTGTCTCTATCGACCCTTTCTTGACTTATAACATCACCTTCTGATATGTCCTCTTCCTATAGGCACCATAGAAAGTGTCTCTATCGACTCCTTCTTTGCATATAACATCACCTGTTGATATGAACCCTCCCCCTAGGCACCATAGAAAGTGTCTTTATACAGGGGCGGATCTAAAGTTTTTGAAAGAGAGCGTTATTCCCGATAATTGAACATATACCGCCGAGCGGAGCTAGGTGAAAACATTTTGGACTATTTTATACTAAAAAATTTCCTATATCGTGATAAACATGAGATTTTTATTTTATTTTTTGCAATCAAAGGGGGGCGTACGCCCTCTACACCCCTGGATCCACCACTGTCATATAATGTGTATAAGACACTTATAGTTATGTTTCATTTCATCAAAAAGTTTGCTAAACAAAATTTGACCTGTCCTAATGTTTTTATCTTCAACAGAATTTGGAAGATTCGACCTTGCAGTCAACAAGAAATGTGGACAAAGTTCTACTCATTTAGACGCATGTAACTATGCTATTGATGGGAACCTAGTCACCTTTTCTCACACAGGACATACCGGTTTCAGTGATGGAGTTAACTATGGAACGAGCAAACCATATTGGTGGGTCGACTTGGGAAACACTTACAAAGTCCGTCGTGTTGACATCTACAATAGATTGACATCTGGTAATATAATAATAGAACTTAAAACGTAGCTATGGATTCTTTCACTTTGAAATTGTAGTACAACGTGATAGTATGCTCAAAATTCTGAAGCTGTGAACAGTGAACGAATTAAGTATGATAAGAGCCATCTGCTTTCCATTGAAATTCCAAAAATAATAAAATGCTTAAATCTTAGTTTTATCGATAAAGTAATAGGATAATATAATCTGGACACTTCAGAAAAAAAAACATGTTAGTGGTGATCTCACTTTGACGTCATAAAATTTTGGAATTGACATTTTTGGCCTTAAAAGGGTCATTTAACAATTAGGTTTTGCAGTAGAGATACCAGAAAATATATATCAAACAAGTACTATCAATTCCAGGCCGGTTATTCTGGATCCTCGTTCAAGTAAAACCCTATGAATATAATTCTAATGTTGTATGTAAAGACATATTTTATTGCTGAGCGTCGATGGCAACTAACAAAAGTTTATAAATACATGTATAAAATCGTTCCGTGGTCACGAGTGTAAATGCCCACATATGCGTAATATTTCGTTAAGCTTTGATGAAATTTCATATCTGGAAATAATTTTAGTGTTTTTTTTTTCTTTGGAATGAAAGAGGAATGTCTACAGATGACTCATTTTTCATCTAGGTGTTATATTTTGTGGATGATGGATATATTGTGCTATCTGAATGAGCTATTGTTATGAATTTGAGATATTCCTTTCGAATCGTGTTATTAGTTAACAAAAATGTATCATGTGGTTGCAATGGACTGAAATATCCCCATCACACCAATTTCTTTTGCTGAGACATCGTACACTCTGCTAGTCTCTCGAAAACGGACGAGAAAAAGAAGCAAACAAGAGTATTCAATAGCGACACAAAAAGGAAATCTTTCTGACGTTAAACGAGCGTTATGTGGGTCTTATGAAGGTAAACACACACAATAAAAACAAAAACCTGCACAGTCCAATTACAAAAACGATGACCAATAACTTGAACAAGATATAAAATACTGCACACTATTCGGAAAGCGGGTCAAAATGAGCTCGCTACTACAGGAAGCCAGCTGAGGTAGCATTTGCTATTGGTTGAATGCTACCGTTCAAGAAGAAAAATCAGAAACAACAAATGTTTATCGATGACATATAGAATTTCAAAACATGCATGTATTCTAAGCCATCGACTGTTGTAACACATATTTATTTATTTATTTATTTATTTATTTATTTATTTATTTATTTATTTATTTATTTATAGGACATAGACTACACAACTTAGATGTTACTGCTGGGAAGTCATTGTCAGTTATGAGCTTGTGTGATCATTACAAAGGAAGGGCTAAGAATGGGGAACTGGTCATCCTCGTCTGCAGGCAGCCAATTGAGGCTCGCTATGTCAAACTACAGATCATGGAGGAGAACACAGCAGATAATTATCTGCAGCTAGCGGCGGTCGAAGTATATGAATGACAACGTCTTATAAAATAAAATATAATTGTAGAATGATACCTCATATATATAAAAGGTTTTGCAAAAAAAAATATATTTGACAATTTATTAAAATATATTGATTGATTGATTGATTGTTGGTTATTAATGCCATTTTCAGCAGTCTTGGCTATATATAGTGGTGGCCAGTTTTTATTGGTGGAGGAAGCCGAAGTACCACGAGAAAACCACCGATATTAGGCAGGAAAACTGGCAATCCTAGTCAGTGTCTCTGAAACGCCGAAAAATTAATTTCTTGTAGATCGTCGTATTGAAAGTTTTTATCACATCTAGTATTGACAAGTCAAATACACATACAAATAGAGGCAGAAGATACCAAGAAGACTATTAAAAAATCATTAGTCGCAGAAAAACAGACACTTCCATGGACAAAAACCTAACGACGAAACAGCCTACAAAACATTACTACTATACTATAAAGTCGTCTAGTTTGATTGGATCGAAATGCTTTTAACAATGATCCATATTCAAAACAAGATTGAAAAAAACGTCAATCAAAAATATAAACAATCTAGAAATATCAGACTTGTGTATAATGTAGGGTTATTGCATGAAAATTGCTGAGTTTTGTCCCGAGTAGATTTTTGCGAGTGCAATATATATTTTATGAGGAATAATATATACCAATATCCATGCAATAACCCTTTCATTGTATAGAAAAACAAAAGGAGATATCAAGGGGTCATTCAAAACCCGTAAGTCGAGAGAAAATGCCAACGCCATGGTAAATCAAAGTGCACTTGTTGAAAGTTTACAACGTTAGATGTATATTATTTCAAATTTGAATTTAATCACAGTTGTGTTGTTTGTTTGCTTTTTTCACACATATGCTTATGGCTCTGGCCTGGCTAAATATATATAGTTATCTCATCAGCAATCATCGAAAATCACCTCTTTTTTTCATATATTTATCATGTATAATTTTGATATTTTTAATTGCAACCTTGCTGCAGATTTAATTATTCAGTACTCAGAAAGCTCTGTTATATTCTTGATGTGCCTATCCCATGCCATGGGCCTGTGATTCGGTGGTTTTTATTGGCTCATGTTCATCATATTTTTTTTTCGCACATTGTATTTTTATTACTTAAACCGTTAGTTTTCTTGTTTGAATTGTTTCAAATTTTTAATATCGAGGCATTTTATAGCCGACTATATGGTATGTGTTTTCTCATTGTTGAAGGCTGTATGGTGACCTGTAATTGCTTCGATCTTCCTACTTTGAACTCAGGTGGATAGTTGTTTCAGTTATATAGATACAATGGATAAGCGTGGATTCTTGAAAAAGAAACCATGAGCCCGGAGGGCGAATGGTTTGTTTTTCATGAATCTACGCTTATCCATTGTATCTATAACTTAAACTATTGTGTTAATTTCTTTTCAAAATTAAAGCCTTTTCTTAATTAGAAGGTATTGTAAGTGAGTTTAAATAACCATGTTATCGTGTCCAACGATGCATTGATAAATCTCAGATCACAATTAATTAGTTAACAAAATACCAATATAACACTTCTACCTTTAAAGATCTTTATATTACCAGGCATATGAATATTATCTGTTTATACAAAATAAGACATATTCAAATTATTTCTAATAAAATTGAAAATGGAAATGGGGAAAGTGTCAAAAAGACAACATCCCGACCAAAAAGCATATATAAAGTATATATAATAAGTATGTTATCGAAATTTTTCTAGCACTCTAGGCACATCACGATTTTCTAGGAATTTGCGAACAAACCTTTGTAAAATTATGTAGTAAAACAGATGAAATCATACTTTATTTATAAAACAAAAATTGACAAATAGAATGTAATCATTTTTGTTTCAAACATGTGAAATAGCCAATAATAATTAAAAAAAACCCTGTAAAACTCGCTATTATTACAAATATATCCACTATAACATGCAAAATTAGAATAAAACCAGGATAACTTAAGAATTGGAACAACAGAGAGAATACAGGGATTCGAACCTAAACCGACAAATCATTGATTTTAACCATGCTAACCTCGCGGCTACCAACTCATACTATACGACTGCCTATTGTGTCTATATAAAGGTACAAGCCATGTGTGTCAGATGAACCGATGTATATCAAATGTTTATTTAAATATATAAAATAGACATTTATAGTGTAACCCATTGGTAGCCGAGAGGTTTCGTCGATGTATTGATGTGAGTCACACATAACAGATTTCAAGAAAGGGTTCGATTCCCAGTGAAGGCATATAAAAATTACAAAAATTAAAGGTAAGTTTTTAAATTAATTCCATTAGTGAACAGAAATCAGTAAATTAGCCAATTCAAACTTAATGAAATTAGGCACACAAAGGAAACAATTGAATATAATTTGGTGAGTCAATTTCAGCGGCAGATTTAGGAAGCGTTGATTCTAGAAAAAAAATCCACGGTAAATGAATAGGCTGACGTCACCACAATGGTTTAATTGGCAATAATATCACATCTCTTATTTCAAATAAGACCGCAAACTTAACACCAATACAACAGAAGTGATAGAGAATTTATGAAAGGATTTAATCAACAATGACAATATGTAGACAGGAATAACAAGTTAGTATACACTAGATTCGTAGCGGGACTTATAACCCTGTACATACATTTTAGATACTGCTGTGAAATTCAGCATTCAAACAATGACGTTTTGAGAGTTTTGGTTTTCATCCATTTATCTTATATGATCATTGCCTCTGTGTTAAATTGACCCATTGTTAATAATAGACCAATCTGAAAGAATTGTACTGACTCAGGAACAAATTCTGAAGTTAATTTGCATAACTGTAAATTCTGAAATTGAAGGTCAAGGCTAGTATGATGCTTCTGCGTACAAAGTTTTGTCAATCTAAGAGCTACAGTACAAAAGTTATGCACCAAACACAAACCAGAAACTGTTTGACTATCAAAATGGTCAAAGGTCAAGGACAGACTCAGCGTCTTGATATGACGCACCCCAATTGCATGATGTAACACCATACCAAGTTTGGTCAACCTAAGTTCTATGGTTTAAAAGTTATGCGCAGGACAAAAATCAGACAAGGTTTTTATTATCATAGGGGTCAACGGCAAAAGGTCAGAATGATCTGCCTTTGGTATATGACACACCCCAGGCCCATGATAGAACTGCATACCAAGTTTGGTTAACCAAAATTTTACGGTACAAAAAATATGAGCCAGACACGAATTGAACAAGGTTTTACTATTATAAGTGTTAAAAGACAAAATCAAGGTCAGAGTGATCTGACTTTGGGGTATGACGCACCCCAAGCCCATGATGCAACTGCGTACAAAGTTTGATTAACCTAAGTTTTAAAGTACAAACGCGATGAACCGGGCACAAAATTGAAATTGGACAGGGTTATCTATTACAGTGGTCAAAAGTAAAGGTCAAGGTCAGATTGACTTGACTTTTAGAATGTTTTACGATACAAAGTTACGAGCAAAACAAGAATTGGACATGGTTTTACTATCTAAGGGGTCAATGTCAAGGTCAGAGCGAAAATTAAAGACAGGTTATTCAGTTTTAAAATGTATTGAAAATGATTTTTTTTTATTACAGTAATTAAAATAAAACGAACAGAGTTCCAATATCCCCCGCTTTGCACATATTTTATCTGTTCAAGGGCAAAAACTAAAAAAAACTTTTTTGTTCTTAAATTTTTTTTTTTATAAATATCTCAAATAAATGAAGGCTTTGGAGCAAATTTAATGCAATATCCGATATAATTAATATTTCCGTGAAATACTTGATCGGCACTGATTTTTTCGAAATTTTCCAAGACATTGCTGATATAAACCTTGGATATATATTCAATAAAACTCTGGCAAAATTGTATACAAAAGAGCATATACAGTGCAGTATTCTACATAGTTAATATTTCCAAGGGGCTCAACTCTTTTAAAAATAATTGATCGGCACTGATTTTTGAACTTGTCCAAGACCTTGCTGATAGAAACCTTTGATATAAGTTTTATAAAAATCTGGCAAGAATTGTACACATGATAGCGCTAACAAGAACCGGAAGGACAGACGGACGGATGGACGGACGGACGGTATTTCAATGTCCCCCGCAATGCGTCGCACAGTGGACAAAAATGTTTGTCTCATGAAGATGAATGGTCGGTTCCTTAAGAAAACCGTTCTATTGATTTGGAGAACTTTGAGAGTTCTAAAAAAGTCATGATTACGCAGCGTTGCAGTAAGCGAAAAAAAGATTTTTGATTTACTGTTGGTTGATTAACATTCAGTGACAAATATTTCATATATGTTCAGGACGAGAATAAATTCACAATAAATACAACTTGTAGGTTCAGTAATAGGTGACGTCTGGGATAAAGGTCTGCGACATTTGGACAGCCGTTGGAAAATGAGAGTATATTAGATAGGGACAACATTTTTGCCTGGCAACAGGCCACTTACGGAGCCCTCAAAGAGTTGTTGCAAGGGTTCTTGTTAGTTTAGTTTCTAATTGCGTGTGGAAAGCATTCTTAGGTATTTCTTTCAATTTTTTATGTATTGTTTCCTTTTGTATATGCTAGAACTCTTTTAATAGTGTCTACTATTTCTATGGAATTTGAAATTTGTTTTGGTATCAAACAGAAAATAGATTAGTATTGTATTAGTTAATGTTTGTCGGTACAATTTAATCGCTATATGTGTATCATATAATTTATCAATCCTATCGACGAACTTGATCACAAGTTATTTGATTCTAAACCAACATATCTATCTCTATGGTTATCATAATGTTGTAGAAATAAATAAAAGTTAAACAACAATTTAGGAGGGTATATCTTTAACCATATTTAAAGAGAAAATAATAAGTTTTCTGCTCTTTGGTCGGGTTGTTGTCTCTTTGACATATTCCCCATTTCCATTCTCAATTTTATCTTACCTTCGAAGAAATGAATATCTTGGTTATAACTGTATCAAACAAACAGAACCCAACCACACACATTTTGATTTGTGTATGCATGTATCCATGGAGGACGTAATTTCGTTTCAAAATCAGAAGGAGTACGTCCAAACCAAAGATATGTTTTTTCTTCCTATATTAATATCATTGGGTCATAATACCAATACGAATTTTAAATAATTGAATTCATGTGGTCAGATTAAGGTTTAAATTGACACAGACTTTGAGTCACCCGCGTTTTTACCCGATATCTTTTATAATTGTATGAATATAATGCGTTTGCACAGTTGAACTTTTCGAACTCTCTTGTCTTTGTTTTTGTTATGAAATTGTGAAATAATTCTTAAACCCTGATCTACCATATCTAACCCATTGTGTTTTTGTTTTCAAGCACTTTCCAGATGAAATGTCAAATGTCGCTGACACTAAGATGTAAAGACGGTGTATCCCATGAATTTACGAATTTCACGAATCACATCAATGAAAATACTGAGGTAAGCATTATCTTTCTTTGTACATATTCGTTTGCCTAATACTAGTATATTATATTTATTATAAAACTGTATTATACTCACAATTACAATGTGTTGCAGACACTGATATCACCAACGTAAGTTGGATTCAGAGGTGAAAAAGGACGTTCATAAATTACTGAAGATGAAGTCAAACAATTAAAATTTGTTAATGCCTATGAACTATTGTACATATAATGTTTAGGACGTAAATGTTGATTAACCAAAGAAATTACTGTAATTGTACTTCTTTTCGCGGGTACTTATTTCTCGAATTGTGTATTTCAAACAATTTTGCGGGTATTTATTTTCGCGATTGTTTTCCAAAAAAGAAATATAAAAAATCGTTTTACAGTTATAAATATTATCTCGTGTGTCAATATTAGCTGTATTAAAAGTAAATGCATAAATAGCCGTCGGGTAAACTGTTAATAGTTATATTACCGGTATTAATGAACTGATTTCAATTTTAATTCATTCGTTTTGTTATTCTTCATTTGTAATTCAACATGTTAAAACGTTGGTTAATTCAAGAGAAGGACCAGCCTCCTATTCGTCCGTTTCTGCCTGTTCCTCGTGAGACATCTACGCGAGAGAAGGCTGAAATGGTCGTGTCAGCTAACGACAGTGTCGATAAAACCATAACAGCTTTTTCAGGTAAAAAACGCAAACGTCTTGAATACAATCATTATGACAGTGAGCAAAAGCTGAAAATGGCAAAATACGCAAGTGAGCATGGTGTTGCGAAAACAGTGTGGCATTTCAGTACACAGACAAGAAAATCCATCAATGAATCTATTATAAGAACTCGTAAAAAGGGATCCTTGCTAAAACTGAAAACCAAATCGTCTGATTCTG
Source organism: Mytilus californianus (assembly GCF_021869535.1). Lineage (NCBI taxonomy): Eukaryota > Metazoa > Mollusca > Bivalvia > Mytilida > Mytilidae > Mytilus > Mytilus californianus. The sequence continues at coordinate 11,991,160 of NW_026262701.1, read as the reverse complement.
ATACAGAAATACCTTTTGAAAGTTAAATACGATGCTAAAGTTAAGGAATACGTACGAAATTAACGACTAACTGGTTGTATTATTAATCAAACCATTCTGGCATTATAATAACAAAACACCGCCAGTTGCTACATGAATTAGGGGAATCAATTGAACTCTCATTTCTGGGCTTAGTCATTTTTCCGACGAATGGGATACGTACAAAGAAAAGTACAAATGCAGCACGTAAAATCCTGGATATTTAAAAAAAAAAGGATGATTTTTTAACGGCTATACAGTTAGCTTATCATAAAATTTGACCAGACAAATGTATATATTATACCTATTGGTGATTATACTTCAGGTGAAGAAGGTAGCAAAACAGGTGTCTATTACGGGACTCGACGACAAGCGACAGATTACAGTTTTTTGGGTGAAACATTAAATGGTAGATTTATATCGCCACAAGTGATTTACCAAGGAAAAATTAGCCAATGTCATCTTAACTTTAAGTTTCATAAAAAATGGAACATTACGCAGTCTCGAAATCATTGGTCGAATGAAACAACCATGCTCGAGTATGCTGACAAAGTCCTTATTCAGTACATTGAGTCCGTCTGTGATAAATTGCCATTATCCAGAGCAAAAACAGCCCGCTTTGTGCATTTTCGATGTTTTTCGTGCACAAAGAGTTGAATCATTCATGAATAAATTAAGCGAGAATAACATTCGCACTGGTTTTTGTACCAGCATCTTGTACAATTAAGCTACAGCCACTCAACCTTTCAGGATACAATGAGTTCAAACAGCTGGTGAAATCTAAGTTCAAAGAGTGGTACTCTAATCAAATCATGACTGGGATGAAAGCCGGGAAAAAATGTAATGGGTGGTTAGTGCATGCATTTCAGAATGTTTTATACTTGGTTTGGTGTTGGTTGGGGTGAGACTATACTCGACTTGATGTAGTGAGAGGATGGATGAAACTTGTAGGTATATGTAGACGACAAGTAACTGTTTGCTATTTGTGTTTTTAGGACTTTTATCCTACCACTAGTAATCTGAATCGAGTGTTTACCATCATATGCATCATAAACCCCACTTGCTAAATTTTTACATGGTCTATAAAATTTTATATGTGGTCATTTATCTCTGGACAAGTGCAACTAAACTATGTATACATTATACTTCAAACTTTGAAGAATATTTAATGAAAACTTCTCTATAATAAATGTGAAAGATGAAAGTTTGAAAAGATGTTGGATCAAGACTGGTATAGCAGAAGTCGCTCTCAGTAAATGACAAACTTTGTGGAAACTTAGTAACTTCGGTTATTTGTGAATAATCGTCGTGTGTATTTATTTGTGCTTGTTTTATTTTCACAAAATCTAATTATAATTACTATTTTGTTTGTTATCAAATGATAACAGTTAAGCTTTCTATCTTCAATTAGTTTCTTCTTGTCACCTGTTGATCAATCTAGCTTATTTATTTAACGGATTAACAGGGTTGTAAAAATGTCATGTCATCGATGTAAATTAAGTTTACATGCATAGATGAACAGTAAGTTTTCAGTTGAAAGGTTAGATTTACATAATTTCGCGTGTATTTACTTTCGCGATAATATACCAACCGCGAAATTCGTGAATACAAAGACACCGCGAAGATAAGTACAAATACAGTATGTGTCAATTTCTGCAGGTGCCATGGTTGAGGTGTGTGAAAATGAATCTGGCATAATTACGGGCATTTTTTTCTAAGACGAGCCAATAAAGCGCATGTTTGAACAGCGAGGTTACAACATTTTTGATAGTTTCTGACGAATCTTGCGAAACTATAAAATTAATGACACAACTCTTCAAAATGTTCAACGAAAACTGGTCCCAGAGTTGTTTCGTAACGTGTGACAAAGATATGATTGAACGAGACGTAATCAGGGAAGAAATACCAAATGTACCATTACTGATATGTCTGTTTCATGTACTACCGACATTCAAGAGAGAAGTTACTGCTAGGAATACCGAAAGATGAACGTATTTTGGCTCTTGAATTGCAGAAAGAGGCATACTCTAGGACAGAAAGCAGCTATTCAGAATTTTACCAAGAACTAGAAGACACCAATCTCGAATCGGTAATGAGATAATTGGACAAGTACTGGCACCCAATTACAGCGATATGGGTAGACGGGCTTTAAGATAACACTATGAACTTAATAAACAATGAAAACAATCGTGTTGAATCTATCAATCAAAAATTAAAAGGAGTGTACCCAAATTTTCAAATATCGTCACATTTTTCGATGACTTAATGAAAGCCGTGAAATCTTTTCCAACTGAGTGTGATCACATACCTTTAAAGATTTTCCAAAAGGTAAAAATAAACCGTTTTGAGAGTTATCTCAGTTTATCTTAGCATTTAAAACAACATGTCACACCGTTCGAATTTGGATACATAGCAAAGCAGATGTCACAAAATTGCGTATAATGGAGTCATTACCACAAACACAGTAGCTGTATCGTTACCAAGTTGTGATGATGCTCTTACAGTTTCTGCAACCACACGTGACTGTGGCTTCTACAAGAGAATGACATTGCCGTGTCGACATATACACTTTTTTCTGTATACAGTCTTCTTTGGACGAATACTCACCATACCTCAGTGCATACCCATTGTAAAAATCATATTATAGAAAAAGTCTTGTAGTATTTGATGATTCCCAGCAATCCGATAGTAATATCCAATTGACCACTTCTCGTCGTTCTCGAGTGCGTGTGTTGTCAGGGCAAGACAAATACAGACGTGTCCATTATACAACACAGCAGTTAGCTAGACTAGTGTCGGATATGCCAGTGAGACAGTTTAAGAGCATGTACAGAAACTTGCAGGTAATGATCCTCGATGATTTTGAAGCATAAACAAATTTGTGAAGCTGTGTATGTAATATACTTTATAATGCTTTATTGAAAAGCACTTTACAACCATATGGGCCAATCGCTTACAAACATACACAAACTAACAATGAACATAAAGCAATGCAAATAAATCTTACAATAATATTAAAGATTTTTCTTTCTACATATACATATCTCTAGATATCTCTAGATTCGCCTAACACTACAACTATTGAAGTTATTATTTTATATAGCGGATGTGATCGAGTGGACATGCGGCTAAGCTTTTGGTGCTGTAGTGTATCAAAGGTGTGAGTTCGAATCTCGTTGAGGGACAAAAAAAATTTGTCAGCGTAAAAATCTAATTCTTACACTGTTGGGTTTAATTTTCAGACTTATGTAAATATTTGTATTTACCCTATATCTCAAACACACTGAGATCCAGCGGGCATATATATTGTATGGTTGTCACTTGCTTATACTTATTTGTATGATATACTTATTTCTAGTGACTGTATAATGAATTGAGAATCATTATCCCATACGTTATATCAAAAATTGTTGAGTTAGATTGCTGATTAATAAAAAAACATTGTGTATAAAAAATAATATAAGAGCTACACACGCTTAAAACACATGTCATATGTCTATCTCTAGATTCGCCTTATAAGACAAGGTAACACTACGACTATTGAAGTTATATTTTTTATAGCGGATGTGGTCGAGTGGTCTAGAGCGCTGGACATGAGGCTAAGCGATTAGTGCTGTAGTGTATCAAAGATGTGAGTTCAAATCCCGTTGAGGGACAAACATTTGTCAGCATAAAAATCTAATTCTAACACTGTTGGGTCTAATTTTCAGACTTATATATATATATATCTTGTATATTTTTCGTTTGGGCTTGTATTATATTTACCTTCGGGTTTATATTATCCGTTTATCCTATTTCGACTCTTCAAAATTCAAGAGTCTATCCTAAATTGTGGTAAATAATATGGCCTTCCAAATACCGTTTCGATTCCTAACATCACTGAAGAGATCCGAATATGGTGTACAAAGTTTTGCACCTTTTGTTAATTACGATATACCATCTTTTCCGCAAGTTTATTGTTTTCTGTTTGGTATTAACTTAATAGTTAAGATCCATTCTGTTACATCTGGTGATCAATTTATATGGTAATCGCCATTGGCAGTCAGCAGGGTTTAAGAGCATCCGTTGTTCGACCTGCTAGTCAAATGCATTTTGTTAAAATATACTTTTTTCACATTTTTACATCGTGATCATACTGATGAAGGATATCTGTTATCCGAAATATTTAACATTTGTTCATTTTATTATTAATTTTTGGTGATGTTGTACCCTTTTAGACTTGTTATATATTATATTTTGTAGTGTACTGTATCATAATTATATGATCCATCGCCCCGTAAGATTTATCGTTGGCTATTATTCGGTCATTTTATATATATGATCCGTTCATCCTATTTCGACACAATGTCTCTTCAGTGATGTTAGGGATCGAAACGGTATTTGGAAGGCCGTATAATTTACCTCAATTTAGGATAGACTTTTGAATTTTAAAGAGTCGAAATAGGATGAACGGATCATATAAGCCCGAAGGAAAATATAATACAAGCCTAAACGAAAAAATATAAACAAGTCTAAATTGAAAACAACGTACAAACCTATGAATGCGTTGGATAAAAACCGCAATTTTTATACGTGTGCATGCAAAACATAATTCTTGGTAGAGGGGTCCTAATACAGCACAAACAACATTTTCCAAAAGACCAAAAAAGTGAAAAAGTATATTCTAACAAAACGCATTTGACTAGCAGGTCGAACAACTGATGTTCTTAAACCCTGCTGACTGCCATTGGCGATTGCCAAGTAAACGGATCACCAGATGTAAAAAATGGATCTTAACTATTAATTCAACACCAAACAGAAAACAATAAACTTGCGGAAAAGATGGTATACCGCAAGCAAATGGTGCAAAAATTGGTACACCATATCAGGATTTCGACAATTAATGTCTCTTCAGTGATGTTAGGAATCGAAACGGTATTTGGAAGGCCATATAATTTACCTTAATTTAGGATAATTCGTCTAAACAACAGCCAAACAATGTTAGATATGTAAATTTGCGGAAGCAAATTTTTTGTTCTTCCCTGGCCGGGATTCGAACTCATGCTACTGAGATATCGTGGCACCTAATCGCCTTGCACTATGCCCGACGCGCAAGACCACTCGACCACCAAGGCTCTTTAATAATAAAGCTTTCGGTGGCTGGGTGTTACCTTTCCTCGTCAGTTTTTATCTAGCGTCGTAACACAGTACATGATATATAAGGCATTAAAATGGAATTGTTACAGATCAGCTGAATTATCTATTGTAAAGGACCCTACAAATTAATGTAAGATGCAGTCACAGAAATAATTATATTATAAGTACGACTGAACCAGTGACGATATATATATATATATATATATATATATATATGTCTGCCTGTCATTGTTTAATACCTACGAGAAGGTAACATCTCCCGAAATGAGGGTGATTTTTATCATCTACAGTTAGAGGAGGGGATAAAGCGTCTGCGGAATGCCAGGGGGTGTTGTCGTAGAAGTGAGAAGTGAAAAGTACAGGTTAAAGCCTCGCTCGGGGAGGAAGTACAGAATCAGATCTACTCTAACATTGTTTAATGGATTTTCTAGGCCCTTTATATATATATTCACGTACTACTTTATAGTATAACGTACTAGTATTTATTATACCAGATACAATTAATAAAGCCCTTATTCCAATAGTTGAAATCTTTCAAGACAATGGAAATGACAGTCGTGGCAATATATATATTGATGATGTAGCATTTAACACTTCACAAGCAGAACCCTACCTGACAGCGGAATAAATCTCTACATGTATACAAAACCAGATGCGTAAAGCTAGCACCTCATCAACAGCCATGAGGGTAATACCATTCAAAGATGACGTATCAAACAATGAATCCATTGACGACAACGGCATCATTTCGTCTGGTATGTATTGATATATTTTCCATTGTCATGATCTTAGCCATGATTAATTGTAATTTTATATTAAATTTACGTTACATTTGTTTCAGTTAATTTCCCATTAATATCAGAGCTTTTATAAAGTTTCCTTTCTAAAATGACACGCAGAGGTTAGGAAGACCGAAAGGAGCAGACACAACAGTCGTTGGATTGCCCAGAAGAACGAAGAGAGTCTTGCCGTTTCTCAAAAGACAAAAGGAAAAAGAGGAATGGTAAATCATTTGGTTACAACAATATGAGGCAGTATTTATTGATGAGAGCTGGCAGAAAAAAAATAATGAATGAAAAAAAAAACAGAGTAAAAAATGGTATTATTTTGATAGCACTATTAATTAATGATTTAATGTAGACATCATTAAAATGAACAGAATGTGGTGACTAGGTACTTGATACTTGATGACTTGTTTTAAAGAGCACGTACTATCGCCAATAAGAATGAAATTATGATCACAAAACATCTGGACGATGAAAATGAAAATCGGTTCATCTTCAGCATAATATTTTTGACACCTGTCGGCAAGTGTCAAAATCAATTGCCTTCACACATAGTCCTCGACTCGTTTTTTTATGTTTTACTTTTTTTTCCATTGCAGCCATGTTAGTTGGATATGAATAGCCGAGTTAAACATAACATTAGTAATGGAAGGAATAGAGATAATATTAAAAGACAACATAAAACAACATCACATGTTTCTGACAAAAATATAAAATTTCAAGAATCAAGAAACACTTTTCACCTGAAGCATGGCAGGCATTGAATACTGATATAACTTCAAAAAGAGAAACTGCAGAGTCGAACAGTTTATTTTGCAAAACCGACGTGCACATTGCGTCGTCACTCGTTTGTGATGGCTCCACCAAAATGCGTCGGACTTAAGCAAAAACTGGATGTGCAGAAGCTGCCATTATAAATTAAATATGTATGCAATATTGTATCATTGAATTTTTTATGAATAAAATTTTCAAGTTGTGTTTTAATAAATTTCATACACACGGGACATACTATATTACTATTCACAGCATATATTGAAATGCATTAACGTAACAATAACACACCGTTACTGTAGACACAAATATTATTGTTACGTTCGTAAAAAATCGGTGTTCCTAATCCAGCTACCATTCCGGCAATAAGGGTTTAACGTAGCAATTGTTACGTTGTCATGTTTTTATTTAGTCTAGAAAATAAATTTACCTTGATCATATTTCTGAAATAGATTAATGTCAACAAAGTTATGATGATCAATGTCATTGTTATGATGCTCAAAACGACTATTGGAAAATTTATGAATGTTTCCTTGTTACAGTTTAGTTCTGTAGGAGACAGACTTATCAGCTGACGTCCACGGACGTTTGAGGGATTTGTACACTCTAGCGACCCAAGGTAATCATAAGCTTTTGGCATAGTCTTTGAAGATAGATATTCCATTACTTCAATCATTCCACAGTCACATAAGAACGGGTTTTCAGTTATGTCGACTTTAACAAATTCGTGAGTTGAGAACGAGTCAATCATACCTTTTGTTAATGAAGTTATCTTATTACGCCTCATATCTATTATTCCGACTGATTTTGTCTCTTTAACGGTCCTGCCGTAATCTCGTATCATTGGAATAACTTTAATGTTATTATTGGAAAAGTCTATATATTCTATCACTGGGAATCGTAGTCGCCAGCCTTGTAGTTTATAAATAGTATCATAAATACCATTACCAGAAAAATTTAAAATTTTGAGATTTTCTGCAACGTCTGTATGAACTATCTTATTGACAGCATTTTTCGTTAAATCTTTCATTCCGCTTATTTCAAAAACCTCAAGGTTGTTGTACAAACAGGTTCTCTTCTGGGTGTTAAAATAATGATTATACTGCTTCATTGCAGTGCTGAAGTCATACAACTGATAGTTTTGGAAATCTTCAAATGTTTCCTTTTTTCCCCTCCGAATTATGGAAAAAGCATTTTCCGGTCCACATTCTGTAGCTCTTGTTATAGGCGAGTTAGATTTTGACATTGAGTCGTATAATTCTCCAATCTTTAGAATAGTTGTTACGTTTTCCATTTGTAGATATTTTATTGTGTCGGGAATGATGTCAATCAATGTGTTCTTGTAATCAGTTCTGTAATCCTTAATTCTGCAGTCTTTGATATAAATTCTATGTAGTTTTTCTGCTCTGAACGGCCAGGGAAAGTGTATGATACCATCTTCACATGTGACGGATAAGTCAAATCTGATATTGGATGATACTTTATCGGTAAAATTTCTAAATTCTGATAACTTTATACTGGAATTACCTTTTATGATACACATAATGTTAAAGATTGGACCAGTTTGTGATATATTACAAAGCCTACTCCAGTTCTCCAGGCTTTCAAATCCATTCCGAACATCAGAAAAATTGGTAAATGTATCAATTAAACTATTCATCTGATGTTGTTTTGTCACCAAATCATTATTCCTTTCAGTTGTAACGGTAAAGATATTTAATGCAAGTCCATGTCCAAGCAGATGACAAGTAATAAGAAATGTGAGATAATTTTTCATTCTGAACCTTTTTCCACGAATGATATTACTATGTATATGGGATACCGGATGTAATCTAGATCTTTATGAATTAAAAATGTCATAACGTGAATATTTTTCAACGAATAGAATGCGCTAATTCGTTTGTTTCCTGCATAACAAATACATACAATTTGCAAATAACTTATAACAAAAAAGGATAATTATGGTGTTAACAAACTTGAAATAATGATAAATTAAAAGGTTTACAGAAATGTGTACTAATATGTATATAAACATATTACACAGACAGTTGTAAATGTTTCTGCAATAATTGTATCAGAGTTATTATGATAAATAGATAACATTTTTAAAAATGACATTTGAAAACCAAAAAAAATCTATCATAGCCAGTCTGAATTAAACCTTCACGAATACTACATTCTGAACGGCCAACTTCACTTTTATTGCATATCAAAGCTTGAAAAACTTTAGAGCATATTTTTGTCATTGATTACGTCTCTAATTTGAAGCATTTTGTTCACTTGTTCCATATGATATATAATTGCAAGCGAATATTTGGTTACGTTCTGTATGAATATCACGGGTGTCATTCGGAATATGAAAATAAATCCTATGAGAATCATTATGAAAAAAAAAATCACGTTTTGTATCTATAATGGTCACATTCCAATATATCATGCTATATTTGAAACTTAATCTTTAGTGTATCGGATAGCCCAGTAAAATAAAAGTATGTAATTACTTGAAAAAGTGCATAATATTTTTTCAATAGTATATTTTTGTTGATTTTCAATCAAAATTGATCGTGAAAGATCAGGCACACAATTATTTATATCGTGAAAGACAAGGCATGACCAGACTGAATGATCAGAAAACAACATTTCTTTTACCATTGGATATACTTGTAATTGATTGAACCGTGTAATTACTTTCTAAGAACGTAAATTGATGCTTTCATTTTTTTGGGGTGATATATATATATTATACATATTTAGACCTGTTTTCATTTAAGAGGCAATGCTAACTAGGCATCCAAGATAATAAGACTTCCAGGAGCCTCGAAAAGTAAATATATATGTATATATAATGATAAATGCATCAACGAATGAATGAAGCGAGAGTGTGTCTGGTGGTCTTCACCTGGAAATATCTTAATTTTTACGTTTTTGTTTTCTGAACTAGAGATTACAGACATCACATATCCTAGACCTCAGTTTTAGACATGTATCCCGAATTTGACTACAGCGGGTCATCTCAATACCAGAAGTTATGACAGTCGAGATGATTTCAATTTTGAAATTATCAATTTCCTCTCATTAGCAGCAATTTACCAACCATCGGCGAATGGAGTATACATTTTTCAACTCATACGATATTCATGGATTGCAGCTGCTACCCAGAAATTTCACGTTTGTGAAAGAATGTTTTGTCCTTTTTCTCAAAAAAGTTCACTGGAAAATACCCAGATCTAATAGATATATATTCAGGATTTACTTCACAAATTATACAGGATGGACTTGAGTTATATATTCTAGGTGCTGAATTTATTTATTTTTTACAGTTTTCCTTTATTTGTCTTTGTAATATTATGTTACATTTGGTCGTATGATTTTTGACGTGGCTCGGTATATGTTCATCCAGCTTTCAAGTTTTTGGCTTTTGGCGTTCCTTATGCAGATGGGACTATAGATGCAATTCGGGCACATGAGGTTTTTATAGTATTTTTTTATTTTATTTTTTTTTTTATTTTGTATTCCCTTGTATTCATATTTTACTTATTTTGTATTTTATCAGGAAAGTGTATATGTCATCATGCTTTACTTTACTGGCTGTGTTATTAACTATCAACTACAATATGTTTTTCTGTTGGCGTCTTTGTTTGATTTTATTATAGATATGTTTGAATGTTTAATTCAGTTGTGTTGTGTGTCTGCTATGTATGTTTACACATGTTTGGCTGCTTGACTCCAGTTATGGCCACGTTAACCAATTAAATCAGTTTAGGTTGCTAACCCAATTTGGCAATATTACGGAACATTAAACAACTGTCAAACCAGTGGGCGTTTTCGCTAGTTAGACTACCATGTTTAACTCACCATTTTCTTAGGAAAATGCCTGTGCCAAGGCAGGTATACCGGCATGACAGTTGATTTTCTGCATGTTTTTTAAAACAATGTTTTCCCCCAATTTTTACATAGCAAAAATCAAAAAGGATGTTTGTTTTATAGATATGATATATACGTAAAAATAAAAGAAAATCAGATGAGACAAACTTAAATTTTCATACGACAAAAAACTTATGAAGGACGGACAGACTTACATTGTTATAAGGCAACTGGTCGGTGTAGTATTATCAAATAATCAGATCCAATGGCATTAAACTATCATAGCCCGAAAGTGAAGCTGTATAAGTCATGCAAATTCAATCTTTTTCTTAACAATTACAAATAAGTGAATAACTACGAACAATTTTAAACAGTAATATGGAACGATATTTTTAAGAGAAAAATAGTTTATGCATTCAAAATATGAAAAAAAAAATGTTTGTCTACATTTTTATTTCTTTGAAATTTTGAGGAGCAATCTGTCTATTTTAGTTTTGTAAAAACGGTGTACTTTTAAACCTTAATTTTTTTCGGGTACTGATCGTAGTGTTGAACCATTTTGAAAGACAGTTTTACTTTTTCTAATATTTGTCATTATAATTCATTAAATTAGATTATTAACTGACGTTGCATGTGTCTTCTCTATAAGATTTCCTTCACAATCCTATACCAGATCTTTTACGATCGAATCGCAATACAAGACCACCGTTTCTTACTCTTTCACGATAATTTTTCTTGATATACCGAATGACAGCCGTGAATATGATTTGCTATACAATTATGATATCTGTTCATCTGCACATCGAGCTAGCCAGAGTGGAATTTACCAATCCAGTAATTTGTTTTCTGTTATGTAAATAATTGAAGGTTACTGCCCAGATTTTTCTCAATATTTCTTTGATATTTATTTATTATTTCTCTTCCTACGATGCAATAAGAAACACATAAATAGGTTTGTAGAAAACTGGACAATAAAATCAAAACATAAATAGGTAAAAAATAAAATATCAAAAAACACCGAACTCCAAGGAAAATTCAAAACTGAAAGTCCCTTTTCAAATGGCAAAATTAACAGCTCAAACACATCAAATTAATGTTTCCTGCCTGAATTGTGTATTTTAACGGTATTGCAACACAATGTTTTGAAAAGGAAATACAATTATCAGTTGTCATAATTACTACTAAAATATCACAAAATTGACATCCCTGGTAAAAATTAAATATGATTTTATTATTCTACTTTTTGTTCCCGTTCTAGCGAAGATGTACTCAAAACTGAAGTAAAGGCTTTTAGAAAATGGTGCGTCCAAAGCGCTTTTCTGAGTGAACCTTTATCAGGAACGCTCAAACATAAAGTTTGAAAGCCTGTATAAATATCTGAAAACGTGAACAACTATATGACCAAAAAGGACACAAAAAGATTGATCAGATCCATCTATTTAGGTAAAATTTGAGTAAATTAAAAGTATTTATCAAAACAAGCTGCTACAATCAAAATATTTTGCTAATTTGTATGTGACCTGTCTACTTTGATCATATTCGAGACTTTAAATCTATATAAACTTAAAAAAGCTCATTTTCCCGTTAGATAATAAGGATCCGTAATTTCTTTTTTAAATAGGAAAACGGTACCATTTTTTGCTTTTTTGTCTATTCTATTGAAAACTATAATAGATAAATAGAAATTTTAAGTACTTGTAGCAAAAATGACAGGATCTACAAATAAGTCACAATGACCGTATCTTTAGTACCAAGTCAGGAATATGACAGTTGTTATCCATTCGTTTGATGTGTTTGAGCTTTTGATTTTGCCATTGATTAGGGACTTTCCTTTTTGAATTTCTTCGGAGTTCAATATTTTTGTGATTTTACTTTTTAGTCGACTCATTATAGGAGATATTGCCCTTTAATGATAAGTTTTACCATTTTTTGCATTTTTTGACTTTTATCTTTTGACATATAATAGAAAGACAGAAACTTTAAAATAGAAAAAGTGATCAACAAGATAAGATCTACAAATACTTCAACATGACTGAAATTGTCAGTTAATCTTAATAGATTTATTTCCTTATAATGATGATTTTTTATTACAAAGTGGCCGTTGTCGAATATACAGATGAGACACAGGTTGCTTAAATCAGATAGTTTTATTTGCTCCATTAATTTTAAAGTGCGGTTATTTGTCTTTTGAAAAATTACAATAAAGTAATTCTACGAAAGAGGGAGGCAATAGACCGTGACAAATAAACTATTTAAAGTTTAATATGATTAATAACGCGTGAGTTGTCTCGGATCTTTATACAGATGATTCCAAGAATTTTAACATGATAGGTATAATTAATCTAGTTGCTTGTTTATTTAAATTTTAACATGATAGAAATGATTAGTTTAGCTGTTAGTTTATTTGACTCAATTTTCAAATGTACATCTGCACATCGAGGAATCATATTAAACTTTAAATAAACTATTTAAAGTTTAATATGATTGATAACGCGTGAGTTGTCCCCGATCTTTATACAGATGATTCCAAGAATTTTAACATGATAGGTATAATTAATCTAGTTGCTTGTTTATTTGAATTTTAACATGGTAGAAATGATTAGTTTAGCTGTTAATTTATTTGACGCAGTTTTCAAATGTTAACACTTTAGATATAATAAATTTAGTTGTTTGTATATTTAATGTCATTATTTAAGCTCTTATATCTTATATATATGCTTTGAAAACATATATATATTTTCACTGTAATCGTTCTTTATCAATAAAACAAAGAAAATGCATACTTAATGGTAATTGAGCTTCGAATATTTAAAGTTTATTATTGCAACTAATAACATTGAATTGTACAAAGAAGATTTGCATTCCAATCTAATAATTCAGTGATTCTCGAAGCCAAAATATTCAGGAACCCGAAATTATAAACAAACGGTGCAGAGTTGAAACCATCGAAAAGATGACAAAGTTATAACGAGCAAATCGATGAACACATCTCTTCAAGTAACACGATTAAATATAATACAGAGTAATATTAGTAAATTATGAAAACAACACGTTATAAATGTCATGCTTTCGAAGCGGTTTTCTGGATCTACCTTTATCAGGAACGCTCAATGCATAATATTCAAAAGCCAATGATCTAGTGCAGAAATGTTGCTAACGTTAATGTTATTATAAGTATAAGAACCGAAACCGTTGAAGAGCTATATAGCAATAAAAAATAATTTGTAAGCAATAACATTGCAAAGATGCAATGCAAAAGTTGGACTAAGGTAGCAATATACAGTTAGGGAAAAAAATTTAAATATTCACTCATTAATTTTACCATCCCCTTTTCTTGCTATCTTACAAATTAGGCTTACTGTTTGAGTAATATATGTGCATATGTATGTAATCAGTATCTTCAATAAATTATATAAGTTAACATTGTTAAATATATTTTTTATTGGTTAATTCATGGCAACAATCTGCATTTATTTGCTATAATATATTGCAAAAAAGGATGCAAAGATGTCACATATTTCTCCGAAATTTGGTAAAACGTAGAATTTCAGTCCCTTGGAGGAGTAGGTATCTGCACGTATTTACATGTATTTATAAAGAGATCAAATACAAATTATATGTCTTTTGTCTCATTTTTTCATCAAATTGCGTAAAAAGTTAATGTGAAAAAAGGTGTTTGTAAACATTACAATAATTTCTGGACTATTAGCAACCTGAACATGAAAATACGGACTGTCATACAGAAATTGGCCCTCAAAATTTGTAAAAAATAATTTTGATTTAAGGAATGACTGTAATAATTTTCTGTCTATTTAGAAATAACTTAAGAAATCTGGTGCACACGGAATAACCCGCGTATTATTGTTATTTAAAGTGTGCATCACATTTTTTATGTTATTTCGAATAGACAAAATAAATATTACTGTCATAACTTCATTCTAAATTCCATTTTTAAGTAGTAAATCATGCAAAAATGTTAATGACGTCGCGGTTACATGAAAAAATTATGTCTATGAACTTTCAGCCAATCAGAAGACGTGTTAGATTCCAAATTAAATTATGTTCATATAAACATCTGCTGTCTAAAAATGAATTTTATTGCACAATTACTTTCATATTTGAAAAATCTACCGAGGCCAAATTTCGAAACCACACTCGTAACTGTATATTGCTACCTATATCCTGCTGCTGTCCTTTTTGTGCGAAGAAAACCGTGAACGGTTCCTGTACTACATTACAATACAGAAACAGATACAGGGGTAATTGAAAGCAGAGAATACGACATTTTGAGTTTTTGTTCGTTTCCACCATTGCTAATTCCGTGTTACAGTCCTACTGTGTATACTATTTATTCATCAGGTGATGACTGAAAACACAAACAAGATTCAATCAGCAAAGAAATCACCTCAACTGTCAGGTTATGTACTTAATACTATTTCTTTTTCTATCTTACAACCATGGCCACATTTTTGTTTTATGAATGTGTTACCAAAAACAAGACAAACCTGTTGAATACTATATCGAGATTATCTGCAATGTCAAAAGCAATGTTTGGAGTTCTTTTTTCCATTTTCGTCACTTTACATCAAGATTTCGGTAAAATATTTTATTTTCCGTTTCAATAACGTGTGGCCATAATGGAATCGTTTTTTCCCAAACCCTGGTCATTCACACCTACTTCATTCATTACGAATCTCAAACTGTGTTTTGAATGGAATTACATCCGAAACAACATTTGATGTCATTGATTCAATACCTGATCGCATGAAATATTTCACTTAGGTCAAATTAGTGATATTTATGTCTCATATGATTTAAGACAGGTTCAAGTAGCAAAGCATTTGATTGAAGCATTTCAATGCAGTAATGTAAACGCTGTTTAAAACAATTGAATACAGCAGTTCTTGCTGTATTGATAATGTGAGTAAACTTGCACGATTAGAAACCTATCAAACGCGACCTGATTTTTCATGACCGCTCCTGCACCGACATCGACATCTGCATAAAATCTTTTCAATGATACAGCCGTTTACTCGGCAGATTAATAAATCCATGTAACCTAATATTGAAATGCTCAACTTTAGAGAAGCCAATATGACAGAAACACCAAAATATTTACAGGAATTAAGACTAGAATGAAAAGACTTTAAAAATTTAGATCTTAGTCACAACTTAATAGAACATGTGTTTCTTATAATTTGTCATGATAAATACAACATTGATAGCATTGAAAGATTTGTAGATTTGCGTTATAAGAATATAAAATATCTCAGACTACATGGATCAAGGAGATGGTTCCGTAGCATTTTTGATAAACTAACGGTTGATATTAGAAGGAATCCATTTTTGTGTGAGTGTTTGATAGTGTTTTTAAGACCTTAAACTGGGAGTAATTTTACTGCACATTCTCGTTATATATTATATGTTATTATTTTGATGGCACTAGACTAGTAATTAATGATTTAATGTAAACAACATGACATGAAAATGAATATGATGTTGAAACAGAATGTAGTGACTAGGTTCTTGGTACTTCATGACATGTTTTAAAGAGCACGTACTATCGCCAATAAGAATGAAACTATGATCACAAAACATCTGGACGATCACAATAAAAATCGGTTCATCTTTAGCTTAATATTGTTGACATCTGTCGGCAAATGTCATCATCAATTGCCTTCCGTAATAGTACTCGACTCGTATTTTTATGTTTTATTTTTTTCCATTTCAGCCATGCTAAGTTGGATATGAAAATCCTAGTTGAACATAACATCAGTAATGGACGGAAAAAAATCATATTAAAAGACAACATAAAACAACATCACATGTTTCCAACAAAAATTTTTGGACAAAATATAAATATTTCAGGAATCAAAAAACTTTTCACCTGAGCATGGCAGGCATTGAGTGCTGATATAACTTCAATACTTTAAGCGAAACTGCAGAGTCGAACTGTTTATTTTGCAAAACCGACGTGCACATTGTGGCGTCACTCGTGTTTGATTGTTCCATCAAAAATGCGTCGTACTTAAACATGTACCCAAACGCACATACTAGTTGTTCAGAAACTGTCATTGTGCATTAAATATATAATCTGTATGCAATATTGTATCATTAAGTTTTTTAAGAATAAAGGTTTTCAAGTCGTATTTAATTTATTTCATACAAATGGGACACACTATATAACTATTTCCAGCATACATTGAGATGCACTAAAGTAATAATAACACATCGTTACTGTAGACAAAAATATTATTGTAACCTTCGTAATAAATTGGTGTTCCTAATCCAACCTACACTCCGGCAATTGGTCTCCAACGTAACAAATTGTTACGTTTTTCCATTTTTCAGTGCCACGTGTTTATTTAGTCTGGAAAATAAATTTACCTTGATCATATTTCTGAAATAGATTAAAAGATAATAAGACAATTTCCTTGATACAGTTTAGTTCTGTAGGAGACAGACTTATCAGCTGACGTCCACGGACGTTTGAGGGATTTGCACACTCTAGCGATCCTAGGTAATCATAAGCTTTTGGCATAGTCTTTGAAGATAGATAGTCCATTACATCAATTATTCCACAGTCACATAAGAACGGATTTTCAGTGATGTCGACTTTAACAAATTCGTGAGTTGAGAACGAGTCAATCATACCTTTTGTTAATGAAGTTATCTTATTACGCCTCAAATCTATAATACCGACTGATTTTGTCTCTTTAACGGTCCTTCCGTAATCTCGTATCATTGGAAGGTCTTTTATGTTGTTATCGGAAAAGTCTATATATTCCATCACTGGGAATCGTAGTCGCCAGCCTTGTAGTTTATAAATAGTATCATACATACCATTACCAGAAAAATTTAAAATTTTGAGATTTTCCGCAACGTCTGTATGCACTATCTTATTAACAGTATTTCTCGTTATATCCATCATTCCGCTCATTTCAAAAACCTCAAGGTTGTTGTACAAACAGGTCCTCTTTTGAATGTTAAAGTAATGATCATTTTGCGTCAGTGCAGCGCTTAAGTCAAACAAACCAAAGTTGTGCATATCTTCAAAGTTCGCCTTTGTGCCTCTCCGAATTATGGAAAAAGCATTTTCCGGTCCACATTCTGCAGCTCTTGTTATAGGCGAGTTAGCTTTTGACAGTGAGTCAACTACTTCTTCAAATCTTAGAATAGTTGTTACGTTATCCATTTGTAGATATTTGATTGTGTCGGGAATGCGGTCTATCAATGGATTCTTGTAATCAGTGTTGTAATCCTTAATTCTGCAGTTTTTGATATAAATTCTATGTAGTTTGTCTGCTCTGAACGGCCAGGGAAAGTGTATGATACCATCTTCACATGTGACGGATAAGTCAAATCTGACATTTGATGATACTTTTTCGGTAAAATTTCTAAATTCTGATAACGTTATACTGGAATTACCTTTAATGATACACATAATGTTAAAGTCAGTGTGACGAGTTTGTGATATACTACATAAGTTACTCCAGTTCCTCAGGCTTTCAAATTCATTCATAACATCTGAAAAATTGTTGAATGTGTCTACGGAATTATTCATCTGCGGTTGTTTTTCCACCAAATCATCATTCCTTTCAGTTGTAACGGTAAAGATATTAAGTGCAAGTCCAAGTCCAAGCAAATGGTAAATATTAAGAAATATGAGATACGTGTTCATTCTGAACCGTTTTCCATGAATGATATTACTATGTATATGGGATTACGGGTGTAATCTAGGTCCTTATGAACTATAAAAGAAGAACAACTTTATTTTTTCTCAGCGAATAGAATGCTTTAATTCGTTTGTTTCCTACATAACATATGCATAAAGTTTGAAAATAACTTATAACAAAACAGGATAATTATGGTGTAAACAACTTGAAATAATGATAAATGAAAAGTTTACGGAACTGTGTACTGTCATTTATTAAAACATACTACACAGACAGTTGTAAATGTTTTCCGCAATAGTTTTATCAGAGTTATTATGATAAATAGGTAACATTTTTAAAATGACATTTTAAAACAAAAAAAATCTATTATAGCCAGTCTGCATTAAACCTTCCAGTTTATTAGATTTTTAACTGGCAACTTCCCTTTTATTGCATGCAAGCATATATTTGTCATAATTACTACTAAACAAGTGAATCTGTGAGCTACTGCCCACAAATGATACTCCCGCTCGCTTAAAGTATAAGGTAAACAGGAAGTTGTTGAGTGATGAATCTGAAAACGCATCACTCGGTATAGCTGACTCATATAAACTCTGAAACCAAATTTCTGAAATCCTTGTAAAGTAGTTCCTAAGAAAGATGCGACGAAAAATATTCATGGGACGGACAAGTAAAAGTCCCATGGCTCTCGTAAAATGTTTGAATCAAAATGATGGCTTTATAAGGTCAACTACATATGATCGAAAGTAATCTTTTCAAGTGTGAGATTTCTGTGAACAATCGCAGAGGAGATGCGTTCACCATTACGGTAGGATAGTCATACAAGAGTTAAAATCCTATCACTTCCGTAAAAATTGTGTGAATCGAAATGATGGTATAATAAGGTAAACTACATCTGATGGAAAACAATCTTATCAAGGGTGAGATCGTTTTGTCAAACTTTCTTAGAGGAATTGCGTTCACAAGGTGCCATTAAGGTTGGATAGTCCAAAAAAAAAAGTAAAAGTCCCATGGCTCTCGTAAAAATGTTTGAATAGAAATGATAGTTTCAAGACATATGATAGAAACAGTCTAACCAAGTATGAGCGCTTTCTGTTGAACAATCTCAGAGGAGTTGCGTTCAAAATGTGTCATTAGGGAAGGAGAGTCTAAAAAGTATTAGTCCCATAACTCCCGTAAAAATGTTGGAATTAGAATGATATTATAATATGGTTCAATTCATACTAATGCAAACAATCCATAAAAGCATGAGAGCTATATGTCAAATCTTCTAAGAGGAGTTGCGTTTAAAAGGTGCCTTTAAGATTGGATAGTCCAAATTAAAAAGTAAAAGCTCCCGTCAAAATGTTTGAATCGAAACGGTAGTATAATAAGGCCTGCTACATATGATGAAAAACAATCTTATCAAGTGTGAGATCTCTTGGTCAAACTTTCTCAGAGAAGTTGCTTTCACAAGGTCCATTAAGGTTGGATAGTTCAAAACAAAAAGTAAAAATCCCATAGCACCGGTAAAAATGTTTATGTAATGATGGCGTAATAAGGACAACTTCATATGATGGAAACAATCTTTCTGTTGAACAATTGCAGAGAATTGTGTTCACAAGAAGTCATACCGATACGATAGTCCATAAACGGTACAAGTCCCATAAATGTATTAAATGGTCAAATCAAAAAGACAGTCTTTACAGTCAACTGCATATGCTGGAAAAAAAAATTTAAAAATAAATACTTTCTGTGAAATGGTCTCAGAAGAGGTGCGTTCACAATGTATCTTTGTGTTTGAGTCCAACAAAAAAGGTCAGAGTCCCATTAGTCCCGTCAAAATAGTCAGGAGATTATGACAAATAATCCTACTAAATATGCAAGCTATCAGTCATGCAGTCTCTGAGTATTGTTGTGTTCGGGCATGCAGGCGGACGGACGAAGCTTATGACTATATCCCCAAAGGCGCGAGTGGCGGGTGACAATAAAGCAGTACATTTATTAATACACTTATGGCCTCAATGAAGGCTTAGAATGAGTTACTGGCATATTTTGCGTTCTTTGTCGCTAATATTAAGCTTTCAAAGCACTAAGCATAAACTTGATCTAAAGGAGTTTAATGATTTCAATTTTAAAATTCTACTTCCCGCTCTTTCTGTTTCTGTCATTCCCCCAAAACTTATAAATACTGCCGCCATTACTTACATAAAATATAACTGTTAAATTTTTTTACGACAATTTCATATACAAGCTATTTTTCACCTAGTCAATTTAAATATGCAATATATACGTACATTTGCTACTTTTAGAAATAAATGGGTCAAAATTTTAGACATTTACTCAAAATTTCGGTTTCTCTGATATTTCTATCCATTGGATAGATCAACATAACTTTTTTGTTTCAGAAGATAAACACAAAAGGAGTTTTGTAAAACCATTTGGAAAATCTTATTTACTTAAGTATGCTCTAAATTTGTGCAACTATTCTTTGGAAATAATTCATTTTAATTAACTTTTCATAATTCAAGATTAAAAAAACAGCATTTATTGTTGAATATTTATTTTACCTAAAAAAATTCCATCGGTGATTTTGTTCATAAAATTTATACAAATAATCTTCATACATAATCAAGCCAAATGTTATTTTAAAAACAGGGTTCAATGAACTCATTTTCAAGCATATGATAAATATGAGACAAACAATGCATTTTCCCCCATATGTCAATGTTTGACGTCGCGAAAAATAAAATTTTACGCTAGCGACGTCATTGTCTCCCCCGTAACCGTATCGTATGCCCTTCAACGATGATACATATACCTAGTATTTTTTTTTTAAAATACAACAAGTGTGTTCACAGACTTGTGGTGTTTGGTGGCGAATTTCGATAATGACTTGTGTAGGGGTGGATTCTTGTGGGTGACAGCAGGCTCATATGCCACTCCAAAATCTAAATTTTGTTGTGTTGTCTGGTGGGTGAATTTGGACACTGTTGCACATTGAAATATAAATATTGTGTCATGAAACGTATTAGTAGGCTATGGATTTGGTATTTTATTTCAGCATGCCTAAACTTCTGAGGCCAAACTCAATAGTTTAAAGGATTTAAGTAACAATAAATGAAATTTGAATTAAAAACAAAATATAAAAAGCAATATTTCAGAATATTATATTATTAAATTATTTGTTTTTTGTGTTTCTCTGTGATGAGTGTTCTTGCATGTGTTTGTGCTGTATTTCTGTCACGTAGTGTTGTCATTTTAGCGTTATCTTTTAACATTGTCATATAAGCGGGAGGTTTGGCTAGCCATAAAACCGTGTTCAACCCACCATTTTTTCTTAAAATGTCCTGTACCAAGTCAGAAAAATGGCAGTTGTTATCAAATAGTTCGTTTCTATGTATGTTGGCGTATGTTTTTGTTGCACTACAGTGTTTCTGTTGTTCCGTTGTTTTCCTCTTATAGTTGATGTGTTGCCCTCGGTTTTAGTTTGTAACCTGGATTTTTACTCTCAATCGATTTCTGACTTTTGAACAGCGGTATACTACGGTTGCCTTTATTGATAGATTATTTAAAATGATTAGTGGGGTATTATAATTTTTATATATAAAAAGTTTAATTTTTCCAGACGAAGTTTATTATGCTTGGGTTCAATATTTCATAATAAGGATTCTACATGTCGATCAAAATATCTTTTTCGCATATACTAGTGCTTTAGCTCTAGATAACAAACACAAGACATCGCTGGGCCTTGAAGCTCATCAGTATAACATTAAAACCTTCATCAACAAGATGTTATTTTAGTAAAGCAAATTAAGAAAGTAAAGTCCACGATTTGTTTTTCTATGTATAGTTTGGTGTCTCATTACTCTCCATACAACTTAGCCTGGTATGTATCTTTTCAAGATTTGTTTTTGTATGTATAGTTGGGTGCCACACTACTCTTCATACAACTTATTCTGTTATATATCTTTTCGAGATTTGCTTTTTTATGTATAGTTGGGTGTCTCATTACTCTCCATACAACTAAGCCTGGTATGTATCTTTTCAAGATTGTTTTTTCATACATTTTTTTCTTTTTCTTTGATGTTTTACTTAATAAAATTTTAAAAAAAAAGTTATTTTCAACCAGCACTGTACTCTCTCTTCTGGTGTTCATACTAAACAGCACAATATGGTCCTTTCCATTCAGAAACACATCCATAAAAAAGTATAACAAAATACCAAACTCCAAGGTAAATTCAAAAAGGTGGAAGCCCATAAAACTGGCAAAATCAAATGTAAGACTTTTTAAGCCAACGGAACGAATAGAAAACAACTGTTATTTTCCTGACTTGGTTTAGGCATTTTCCAAATAAAACTGTGGGTTAAACCTGGTCAAACTAAAAACCGATTGTATCATTACACAATGAAGTTTCTTGTAAACGTAGTTTCATGTATGGTTAGTTTTGATTTTACGGATATGTGTTTTCGTGATAATGAATACGCCATTTTGTTATGTATGCTTAGTTCGTGTTAATGTATCCCTGTTTTTGTGTATCTATGCGCAATGTGTGTGCTTATGTATAAAGTGGTTCTGTATTTGTGTCGATGTAGTGGCTGTGGGTTTATTTGTGCTTATTATTTTATATTTTTTTCATTACTTTTGTTTTTAGAAGCTTCTATATCTTACATTACTGTAAACGCACCCATCAGTAAACATCAGAATAGAGAGTGTAAAACTTGTTAGAAACACACATTTATTAAGTAAAAACTCAAAGAAAAAATATATATATATGAAAATAAATCTTTTTACAAAATAATATATAAAGCTTAGCTGTATGAAGAGTAATGAGGCAATTGTTGTTTTTCAAAACAGAATATTTTTAAAATCGTTAACATACTTACCAGCACAATATTGTCCTTTCCATTCAAAAACACCAATTCAAACAGATACCGGTTGTATCATTACACAATGCAAATTTGAATGTTGTAATGCATATATTTATGAAAATTTCTCCAAAGTATCTATCAACGCATTTATCGACACATGTGTCACTATATAATGATCACACGCGCTATGACGACATTACTTTCCACAAATCATGGCACATTTTCAACTGGTCAGATTTACTTCCCATTTCATACATTCTACAGTCGTTACTTACACTTTAAGCATTCTGGTACACAAGCTGAATTGCAAAATCTCCCATACCTTCCTGGGAAAAAAAACTACTTCTACACTCTCCCGACTACCTCCTATAATCTACACATGTAGACATCCACTTCAACTAAAATTACAATTTTCTCCATATATACAATGAGTTGTAAAGAAAAAGGGGTAAAGACTTTATAGAATTTATAGAATTTCTAAGATATTCCAAGGGTTGACTGATGAATATAAATATGGTAATCCATGGATTCCTACATTTAGGGTACGTAGAACCCATTTTTAAGAGAGTCATCCTCTTGGCTATGCATGATGAATAAATACTCAGTAAAAACGAGTCGGAATAGCAACATAAAAGATAAGTAACGCTTGCAACAAGTCTTGCATGGTCTGTGGTTAGCTTGTTTTTTATGGCAAAATTTCTTATTCCAGTTGTATTTAAAATTTCTGCCCTTAAACATGCTCATCCCGGTCGGTCCACTCACGGGCTATTGTATTATTATTAATTTGTTCTCGCCTTAACAAACGACAATCAATCATATGATTTCGCATATAAAATTCTAATTTTTGCGTCTGTAAATGCCGAAAGTTACTTTCGACGCTGAGTTTGCCGTTGAACCATTAATAGCTACTCCGTATTTGCCTCGCGATCTATAAAACGTGATGTGGCCTTGATTTTTAAAACGCCTCAAAACGTTGGCCTCAGTAGGAATAATGATCAAGCTCCGCCTTTGTAAACAACACTGCTTTGTAGGACATACATTTATTTATCAAGTTGACCTGGACATAGGGTGTCCTGTGAATAGTTTGCTACATAGAAATAAGGATATGTGGCATGATTGCCAATGAGACAATTATCTATCAAAGTCCATCTGCTTTGTTAATGAACTATAGGTCACCGTGTGGTCTTTATATAGTTATTCCTTTATAAAGAGAAAATACGCTAGAATTGTCGCTTTTTCAAGCAGTAAACTTAAATGTTTTCAGTTATTGTAACGGTATTGTTTATAAGGTAAAAATGTTGTCTTGTGCTATGTTTGGGATAAGCATTGTTGGCGTTTATGTTAACTTTTATTTTAAATATGTAAATTATGTGTGAATAGTTTTTAGAAGTTTACAAAGAGCTCACATGGCAAAAATATGCAGTTTGATATTTATTTTTACCTTCTTTGCAATCTAAAAACTAAAAATGCTTATTTTAGAAACAAATAACGTATTTTCAAATTAACTGCTTAACACGAGCAACCAAGTTAAATAAAAAAGGACACATTTTACTCGGTGCCAGGATCACATTCGTTATGTAAAAAAAGGTATCAGGATCAAATAGATTTTGCCAACATCGTCTTAGCAACAAACCCCCCCCCCCCCCCCCCCCCACCACCACCACCACCACAACCCAATCCAACCAATTATTAATAATTAAAATCGCTTTCTGTTAAGTCGTCTTAGCAATATTAAGGACCAATGGAATGATTTGTAGATATCAATTTAATTTTACTTTTTACAATTTCTCTCCATGCCTTACTGTTTTAAGGATAATATAGAAAAAAACATAAAAAATTCATAAATTCATTATAAAAAAACAATTTCTCTATTATGGAGTCTTTTGGTGTTTCAGTAATATTAGCATTTGTTTAAATCTTCTATTGGTGATCCCTTTTACTGTTAACAGTTTATGTCTGCATACCAGACTTTTCGAGATAAAAAGCAAAAACACAATTCATGTCATTAAAGGGAAATAACTCATAGAAGGAGTCAGTTAATTGATGGATTCAATCAATAAACCATTTTGTATTTCTTTTATTTTGGGACTCTTTTGCTGTTTCGAGTGTCTCTTTTATTGTTATACTTTTTAAGAAAAAACTCATAAACACAAAAACTTGTTATTAAGGGCAATAACTCATTTAAGGAGCCAATTGATGACTTAATCATTCAGCATTTTTTTTAGATCTTGTATTGCTGATAACTTTTTTTCGGTTTCCGTCTGAATATTATACTACCAAGATAATATTTGAAAATGCTAAATTTTGTGAAAAATCCGTCATTTTGCTTCATTTATTGTCAATTAATTATCGGCCTATAAATATGCTTCAAATATCGCGCCTAAACTTTAAGTACATCTTGCCTTTTATGTTACAAATATTGAATCTCAAAACTTTTTAATATAAGGTAACTGATTACAAAGACAACCATCAGGAAAACTTCAGCAATAGATCGCCATAACGATAACGGCCGTATTGTTTTAAAACAATTCGGACCAATGTGGTAGAAAAATAGTTCCAATACATGTTTAAACGGTGATCCAAATACAAATGTGTTATGAATAAACGTTTAAAAATAATTATTTAATTACTTTGTTATTGCTTTGAACTTGTTGTCTTATCAAGTAATTAAAAGGAATGGGTTTTATT
The DNA here is from genome assembly GCF_021869535.1 of Mytilus californianus. NCBI lineage: Eukaryota > Metazoa > Mollusca > Bivalvia > Mytilida > Mytilidae > Mytilus > Mytilus californianus. The sequence continues at coordinate 11,965,371 of NW_026262701.1, read as the reverse complement.
ACGTGAGAAATAAATCTTCAAAGAGGTTTATCCTGGATATGATAAGTAATTAACAAGAATGTGGAAAGGTTACGAATCATATCATTTAGTGGGTATTAGCCAATACATTGTGCGTCACATAAAACCTAAGCCGAAAGTAGTAAAACAGAACAGAGAAAAAAAACAGTTGATCACAGGGTTGATTTAGAAGTATTTTCCTATTCGAAAAGAAAATGAGGACGACTTTCTCGTTATTGCTGACTTACTTTTTGCATTTAACAACACCTCATATTGGTTGGACAATACCACTAAATAATTCTGATGACGCTATGGTGGAGATGCCTTTAGTTACAAATAACATGAAAGCACCACTGGTGGCGGATCTCGATGTTTCTTCTTTAAACAAACAACTAAAGCTCTATATAGATATAGCTATTTCTACAACATTTACTAGTAAAGTTAAGGAGATTGTTGAACATAGCCAAGATGAACTTAGAACTACAATGTTGACAACCTATAAGGAAAGGTTACAGGAATCAAAGACTGTGTATGAGGAGGATTTAGCTCATTTGGTTGACGGATTTAAATCTCGATTAGGAAGTCTATTCAGTGATTTGACGGAAAACGTTACAGATTTGATAGATAATTTAGAAGAATGGAAGAAAGGCTACACTCAAACAATTTCAGGTATAGTTTTTTTTCGCTAAATTGTTCGAATTGATACAATAAATTAAAAACTATCCGAAGATATCTTAGGAGCAGTTGTTTCTATTGAAAATATCAGGAATTTTAAAATGAAAAATAATGAGTAATTATACAGACAATTTTAAGGTTTATTAAACCAAGGTATGTTTTACTAGTAGAAGACAATTTTCAGTTTTTATGGACTTCCCCTTTTTGAAAATGCCTAGGAGTTCGGTACTTTTGTTATACTTTTTTCATCCCTTCAAATTATATGTATTTAAAAATAAGAAGATGTGGTATGATTGACAATGAAACAAATATCCACCAGAGACAAAATGACATAGAAGTTAACAACTATAGGTCACCGTACGGCCTTTAACAATGAGCAAATCCCATACCGCATAGTCATCTATAAAAGGCCCCGAAATGACAAATGTAAAACAATTCAAACGAGAAAATTAACGGCCTGATTTCTGGATAAATCAAATAACGAAAAAACAAATATGATACACAGCAACAAACGACAATTACTGAATTACAGGCTCCTGACTTGGGACAGGCACATACATAATGTGGCGGGGTTAAATCTTGTTTGAAGGCGCCAAACCCTCCCCTTAACCTGGGATTGTGGTGTAACAGTACAACATAAGAACAAACTATATACTCAGTTGAAAAGGGCTAAACTCATCAGATAGATACAAAGCAGAAAGACATCAAACAAAATCACAGAACGGACATGGCAGGGAATTTATACATCCCAAAAACAAAAAAGACACCAAGTACAGATCTCAGAGTACTCGCACTTACTGACAGCTAGTTCAAAGCCAATAACAACTAATAAAAAAATTATGCATCTTAGACTAAAATATCAATCAGTACACATCCAATGCATTTAGTGTAAAGACGTCATTAACAGTCAGAGAGAAAAAAACATGACCTTGTGCAATACTAAGATACAGGTATCGACAGATTGTAGAGCCATGAATGTATTTCATATATCAATTTCCCGTTATTTTGTACGGAAAGTAATTTTTAATATTACTAAACCTAATTTGTACTGATTGCTTTATCTATATTTTACATGATACATATTTATTATAAGGTTAAATCCTAACGATCCTACTGCCTGTCGATACTTTTATTTTGGCATTGCACAAGTCATGTCTTCTTTGACTGTCCATGGCGTTAAAACACTAAATCCATGGATGTGTTTTAATTGATTTTAGTCTCTGATGCATGATTTTTTATTGTTAATTGTTTTGGCTTTTTACTAGCTTTCAGTAACTGCGAGTACTCTCAAATCGTACTTTCGTGTTCATTTGACCTGTTGACACAACTTGTAATGCATTTCTGTAATTCAATGTTTACTTAATTTGTGTTATATCTCGTCTCACTTTTTTATAATATGTACACCCTTTGATAAGTATTTATTATGACGATAAATTTCACTTCTGTACTCGTACTCTGAACAACAAATTTATTGATTTTGTAAAATAAATGTTTACTTCCGTACTCCTAACAACAAAATTATTATATTTAAATTTACCTGTGTACGTTGTTTTATTAAACGCCATTTTGTCCAAGGTAAGAGTTGTCTTCTTAACACTCTTCCTACATCTTTTTTATTACTAACTGTAACGTCTATGTTATATAGGCACCTACGTTTTAATTTTGTATTGATATTGTGTCATAGATCAAACTTATTCGTTTGTTGTATGTTTACTTGTTTTTGTTTAAATGTCTTTTTGATCGAGGTAAGCCACTTCAATTGATATTTTTTAGTGTGTCTTTATATGTTGTAATGTTACGCTACTGTCTCGGATTAGGTTGAAGGTTGACGCCTGTTAAAACCTTTAAACATGCTGCATTTTTATGCACCTGTCCTAAGTCAGGAGCCTGTTGTTCAGTGGTTGTCGTTTGTTGGTGTTGTTCATAGGTGTTTCTCATTTCTCGTTTTTTATATAGATTAGACCGTTGGTTTTCCTGTTCAAATTGTTTTACACTATTGTTTTGGGGCCCTTTATAGCTTGCTGTTCGGTGTGAGCCAAGGCTCCGTGTTGAAGGCCGTACTTTGACCTATAATTGTTAACTTTTTATACATTGCGACTTGGATGGAGAGTTGTCTCATTGGCACTTATACCACATCTTCTTATTTATATTATGTTGTACTTTCGGAGTTTTTTTGTAAAGTAATTCTCGTAATTTTCAATTTAAGGTACCTTTATACTAACGTCTTCAATATTTGTATGCATATTTGTCGCAAAATTTAATAACTGTATTTTTCCAACAGAGAAATACAGACCTGTGAATTTACCAAGAGACTGTACTGACATAAAAAAAAGTAATACGAAAAGTGGCGTTTATACAATATACCCAGATAATGTTAATGGTATAAAAGTCTATTGTGACATGGATGTGGATGGCGGTGGCTGGATCGTAAGTTTATTGGTTTAGATACTAAAGATTTCCTGTTTTAAGGGGGTGCCCAGTACTATGACTAAAATAGATTCGGCGCGTTTAATTTTAATAAAAGTTTGACAAAATATTTACTTTGACCTGTTGACAAAAATATAAACATTTCAAGAAATTTGAACCACACAATTTACTGGAATAATTTCATGGAATATGTAACAGTTTGACAAACACTTATTGTGATTATTGAGAAGCTTGGTTTCTCATTACTTATAGGTAGGGATTAAAACGTTCAGCTAATTTTTAAGAGCTAACTCCCTTAGGTGTTCTGTAACCTCTTTATTTGAATATCATCATTCCAGTCAGATATTGTTAATTGAAAGAAATGTAAGGTATACATTTGTCCATACAATATGACAAGCTCTAAATCATCCCGAGTCTAAAAAGCTTGTGTATAAAGTAAACAGGACAGTTGTCTCATTGGCAATCATACCACATCTTCTTTTTATAGAAACAATCAAAGGTCAATCCTCAATACAAATATAAACAAATTAATCTTCCAGATAACAAAAACAACCTGACATAATATACGATGTCTATATATCTTACGTTCATTAAATTTTGAGACGTCACTGCAAACACGCTTACCGAACCAGAAGAGAATGTACATTCCATCAAAATGACTCAACGTTATAGCATTATCAAGAAAAGGAAAAATAACAATAGAAAGTTGTCTTAAATTTTTGTATGAATATTGTTTCACCCCTTAAAATTCGACTATCTAGGTTTTAAAAAAGACGCGAGTTTAGTATGACTTCCATTATCACAGAACTAGTATACATATTTGTTTAGGGGCCAGCTGAAGGACGCCTCCGGGTGCGGGAGTTTCTCGCTGCATTGAAGACCCATTGGTGGCCTTCGGCTGTTGTCTGCTCTATGGTCTTTGACACATTCCCCATTTCCATTCTCAATTTTATTGATTTTGTAAAAATGCGTTCAGATGGATCATTTGTATATAGCAAAAAATCGGATTGTTTACATAGAATATATCATCTAAATTTATGCAAGTTTTATTAGAAAAATGAATTAAATGTATTTAGTTTTGGCATAAATACAAATTGTGTTTCATAACCGTACAGGAATACATCTAGAATTAGAGGAGCACAGTAAGTTCCTATCGTGTGTAAAACAGACTGTCGTAGAGTTCTTATGATTTTTTCCAACAGAGAAACCAATTCAGTGTAATATGATTTTTGTCGAGCCTACGACTTCTGTAGCAGAAAACGAGACATAGGATCAATGATCCAGCGGCGTAAACTAACTACTTAAAAGCTTAATATTTCAGAAGATAGAAGACCTGTATGCTTCAAACTTTGTATATAGATGCCTTATGTTATGAAGTTTTCATCTGCCATATGTCTATTGTCCTTGGCCTCATTTTCATGGTTCAGTGACTCCTTGAAAAAAAAATAAGATTTTTTGTAATGTTAATTTCCCTCTTATTATGAGTAATAGGATACCTATATTTGGTATGTGCATACCTTGCAAGGTCCTCATGTCGGTTTTCACTTGACCTCGACCTCATTTCATGGATCAGTGAACAAGGTTAAATTTCGTGGTCAAGTCCATATCTCAGATACTATAAGCAATAGGTCTACTATGTTCACTGTGTCTAAACTACCCCGGCGAAAAATGTTTGGACTCAATAGTATCTAATGTCCGGTACGGTCACGGACAATCAACACACAGAGAAAGGTAGAAATTCTGTTTATTTATATGTTGTTTTAATGATATTGAAGAATATACATACATATATAACTAATTTCGATAGTGTGATGTAATATTTTCTACAACCGTTCTAGATTTATGGAAAAATAAGTAAAAAGGCACATCAAAATGGTGAATTGAGTGAACCCTGCCTCGAATTTGTTTACTTTCTCTTTAAATTGAGCACATTGTACGGAAAGAAAGATATTAACTCGGTGATTTCAAGACTTGTCACTATGAACACCTCAATATTTGCATGTATGTGAATGGAATGAAAGAAGTGGGTCATGTCAAAATTGAAGCACCCGGTTTTGTCAATGTGTACGACCCGGTTTTGCCCTTAAATTTCACAAAGCAGACCCGGTTTTGTCATAGAAAATAATGCATAATCGCATGACGAAAATTAAAATATGGCGTTCAACAGCAGTTTGAGGGATCGTTGAAAAATATTTTCTTTCAGAGGATAACTTATAACCTTTATGAATCCGTAAACACTTGAATTCCTGCTATATTAGAACAAAGCAAATGTCAATTTTGTTTTGTATATAAAAAAAAGGAAAAATTAAAAAGAAATGAAGGTTTTGTAACGCAATTAGATTTTTTTATATGTAAATTTGAGTGTTCAAACTTAAATAGTGTACGGCCTTGAAAACTTAAGGACGCACATTTGATATGTGATTTTCTGGGACAACAAGATGGCGGACCGAGGCCAATGATTTTTGAAAGGAGCGTATTCATAAACAGATTTTATACCGCCGAGCGTAGCAAGGGGAACTTTTTTCTAACGATTTTATGCTAAAAAAAATCATATATAAATCGTAAAAAAAAAAAGATAAAATAATTATTTCTAGCCACCAAAAAGGGGGGGCGTACTCCCTCTACCCCTAAATCCGCCACTGATATAATGTAACTATATCGTATACCATCATAAAATTTAATAAAAGACGAAAAAACAGAGACAGCCGCCAATCGCATATTTACTATAGGGGCTCTGTAATCGAATGAGTTAAGCCTTTTTCAACTCACTTAATTTTTTTTCATATGTTGTGCTGTTATACCAGTTTTTTTCTTGTTGTTTTTTTTTGGGGGGGGGGTGGGGGGAGGGGGCGCTTACACGTTCAACCCCACAATTCTGGATGTGCCAGTACCAAATCCAGGAGCCTGTAAATCGGTGGTTGTCTTTTGTTGCTTAATATCATACATGTATTTGTTTTTCGTTTTTTATTTTGTACATAAATCAGGTCGTTAGTTTTCACATTAGTTTTTTTTTCACAGTTTTCATTTCGGGGCCTTTTTTTAGCTTGCTATGCCGTATGGGTGTTTCTCATTGTTGGATGCCATACGGAGTTCTATATTTGTTAACTTTTACGTCATTTGGTCTCTGATGGAAAGCTGTCTAATTGTCATTTTTCACGGGCTAAATTGCCACTTAGGTTGTTCTACGAAGACGAAGATATTGGACGTTATGATGTTACAACCCAACTTTTTTTTATAAAAAGAAATAATTCTTTCATGCCATACTCAATGCTCATTTTAACATACTTAGGTAGGCATTATATTTGTTAAAATTTTTAAACCAAGCGTTAGCAAGGTATAAAATATTGACAAATATAATGCCTACCTACCCATGTTAAAATGAGCGTAGAGCATGGCATGATATGAGTATTTCGTTTGCAATAGGAAAGTTTAGTACTTGTGTATTTTGAAGCGGACATAAAATACACGTTCGAAAGGCAATCATTTGATCTGAGATATCCAAAACGTTCTAATAGATATAAGAAGATGTGGTATGAGTGCCAATGAGACAACTCTCCATCCAAGTCACAATTTGTAAAAGTAAACCATTGAATGCTATATACATATACCTTATTGAACTTATCTTCGAACTAAATTTAAATGGAAATAAATAAAAATGTCAAAGTACGGCCTTCAAAACGGAGCTTTTTCTCTCACTGTCCGTCAATAGATGAACGAATGAGTAAATATATTGTAAACATAGCGTATAGTATAGTAAAGCATACTATCCTTACTCTTTTGATAAATTGATATGGTAACACAATCATTCTACATCTTCTTATTTTTACATCATTACAGTAGTATAGAAAATAAACAAACATTTGTGAGATGTATTTCTATTTGTATCCATCTGATGAGTTAAGCCTTTTTCAACTGATTTTTATAGTTCGTTCTTATGTTGTACTGTTACACCAATTTCCCAGGTAAGGGGGAGGGTTGGGATCCCGCTAACATGTTTAACCCCACCATATTCCGTATATATGTACCTGTCCTAAGTCAGGAGCCTGTAATTCAGTGGTTGTCGTTTGTTGCTGTGTTACATATTTGTTTTTCGTTTTTTACGTACATAATTGAAACCGTTAGTTTCCTCGTTTGAATTGTTTTACAAATGTCAATTCGGGGCCTTTTATAGCTGACTATGTGGTATGGGCTTTGCTCATTGTTGAAGGCCGAACGGTGACCTATAGTTGTTAATTTCTGTGTCATTTTGGTCTCTTGTGAAGAGCTGTCTCATTGGCAATCACATCACATCTTCTTTTTATATCATAAGGAATTAATGTAAGTACATGCTATAAAGTGTTTATTTTCATTTAAGTTTAGTTTGAAGATAAGTTCAATAAAGTATACGTATAGCATTCAAAAATGTCTACTCCCTTTTTCGAAAAGTTCCCGTTTGAAATATATTTTAACACGACATGTTTGTATTGCAATAACATCTTTATAACATCTTTTTGACTCACATATTTAATTTCTTCCGATGGGCAATGTTCAGAACCGTGTTAACGTAGCTTTTCATAAATTCTTGGTTTCAAAACAAAGCAAAACCGGGTCCTATAATGAGACAAAACCGAGTCCTTAAGTAATAAACAACATTGACGAAACAGGGTCCTTCCATTTTGACATGACCCATTTCTTTCGTTCCATGCACAGAAATGCAAATATTGAGGTGCTCATAGTGACTAGCCATGCAATCTCTGTGTTAATATCTTTCTTTCCGTACTTTTCTTCCCGTACGATGTGCACAATTTAAAAAGAAATTAAACAAATTCGTAGCAAGGTTCACTCAATTCATCATTTTCATGTGCCTTTTTACTTATTTCTCCATTAATCTAGATCGGTTGTAGAAAATATTACATCACACAATCGAAAATAGTTATATGTGTATGTTTATTCTTCAATGTCATTAAAAAACAAATAAATAAACAGAAATTTTACCTTTTCTCTGTGTGTTGATTGTCGGACATCAGATACTATCGAGTCCAAACATTTTTTGCCGGAGTAGTTTAGACACAGTGATGTTTGGTGTATGGAATGATTGTAAGGTGTACATGTCCAACTTGCAGGTGTCATCTGACCTTGTTCTCATTTTCAGGTTTCAGTGGTTAAAATCAAGTTTTTGTGTTTTGGTCTGTTTTTCTAAAATTGTATGCAATAGGTCAACGATGTCAGTCTGGCAGGTTTTATTTGAACTTGACCTAATTTTTACAGTTCATTGCTCAATGTCAAATTTTGTGTTTTGGTCTGTTTTTCTTAAACTATTAGCAATAGGTCAACTATATTTCGTTTATGGAATTATTGTAAGGTGTACATGTCTGTCTGGCAGTTATCATCTGACCTTGACCTCATTTTCATAGTTCATTGGTCAATGTTAAGTTTCCTTGGGTAAGTTTGTTTCTTAGATACTATATGCAAAGATGAACTATATATAAAGCATAGAATGATTGTAAGATGTACACGTCTGTCTGGCAGGGTTCATCTGATCTTCACCTCATTTTTAGGGTTCAGTGGTTAAAATCAAGTTTTGTGTTTTGGTCTGTTTTTCTACTACTGTATGCTATAGGTCAACTATATTTGGTGTATGGAAATATTTTACGATGTACATGTCAGTCTGGCAGGTTTTATTTGACCTTGACCTCATTTTTACAGTCCATTGCTCCAAGTCAAATTTTGTGTTTTGGTCTGTTTTTCTTAAACTATATGCAATAGGTCAACTATATTTGGTTTGTGGAATTATTGTAAGGTGTACATGTCTGCCTGGCAGTATCATCTGCCCTTGACCTCATTTTCATGGTTCATTGGTCAATGTTAAATTTTCTTGGGTAAGTTTGTTTCTTAGATACTATATGCAATAGGTCAACCAAATCTAAAGCATGGAATGATTGTTAGATGTACACGTCTGTCTGGCAGGGTTCATCTGACCTTCACCTCATTTTAATGGTTCATTGGTCAATATAAAGATTTCATAGTTTGGTCTGTTTCTTGTATACTATATAGAGATCAACTATATTTGGTGTATGGAATGATTGTAAGGTGTAAATGTATTTCTGTCTTGGTTTATCTGACATTTACCTCATTTTCTTTGATCATGTTAAGTGTTTGTGATACTTGTAGTAAAATTTTATATTTAGGACTATCAACATAAAATCATTGGTCAGTAAAGCAGGCGAGACATTTCAGCGTGTCCACACTTGTATAAGATAGTTATATATTTTTTGAATTTGTTTAATATTTGGTTTTTATTTTTTTTTTCAAATCCAACATTTCGAAGGATTGTAAGGTTCAAATGAAGATAATATACACAGAAAATCATAAAAATTATTCTATTGCCATATCATCAAAATGAAAAAGATAATAGCAATATAATATTCAAGTGCTGATATAAGCCAATTCTTCTATTAAATTAGACCATAAATAAAAGATGAAACACGTTTTACTTTTATGGCCAATTTTATCACAAGCTATTTATTTCTTATTTGAAAGATAAACATATAGCTTGCTGTTCGGTGTGAGCCAAGGCTCCGTGTTGAAGGCCGTACTTTGACCTATAATGGTTTACTTTTACAAATTGTGACTTGGATGGAGCGTTGTCTCATTGGCACTCATACCACATCTTCTTATATCTATTATTATTTTACGGTGTGATTTGTATTCAAGGTAACATCACTTTTTTTATCATATTGTATCTGCTAATATCTTATCTCGAACATCACTGAAGAGACAAAAGTTGTTGAAATGCGCATCAATACAATTAGCACCTTTAATGTTATCCATTTTTTAAATGTTTTTTAATAGGTTATTTATATTTGTACAGCTGTTCAAATCTGAGAAAAGTTAACAAGACTGCACTTTAGAAAGCCTTCAAATCGAAAAAAAAATCATGTAAAGCCAAATAAAACCATAAAAAGATTAATAATTGGTTTGCATCATTCGACATTTTAACACAAACTTAAAGAAACAATTAATACATTGTACCTTGTGTTTAAAAAGGTAATCCAAAGACGGTCAGAACGCAAGGTGAAATTTGAGAGAACTTGGAACGAATATGAAAATGGTTTCGGAGAGGTCGCCGGAGAACATTGGCTTGGTAAGTGCTTATCTTAAAAATGTGTGTTGATTTGGATTAAGTATTTTTGTTGGTGTTCGCGTTCTCGCCTTGAGTGCCAAACCTTTAACGTAATCAGTGAACCGCGGAATATAGGTCAAACATTTAAACGTGATACGAGACTGACGGACGGACGAATGGATGGAATGACGTGCGAACGGACGCACGTGCACACAGACCGGAAAACATAATACCACCCTACTGTCGGTCGTTGTCGGGTGGACTAGGTCATTTTTTTTCTCTAACTGTAAAGTCTGTATGTTAAATCCATTGGATGTTGAATGCGTACTGATTGATATTTAAGTCTTAGATACATGATATTTTTATTAGTTGTTATTGTCTTTGAAATAGCTTTCAGTAAAAGCTAGCAATCACAGATCTGTTCTTTGTGTCTTTCGTATAAAAATAATGTTTAAAGTCTTCAATTCTTGGGAATCTTTATTATTTTGAATCTAACCCTGTATTTAGAGATGTGGTATGATTGCCAACTAGACAACTATCCACCAAAGTTCAAATAAAGTGGATGTAAGCAATTATAGGCAACCTTACGGTCTTCAACAATGAGAAAAAACCGTACCGTGTAGTCGGCTATAAAAGGCCCCGACATGAAAAAATATGAAACAATTCAATTGAGAAAACTAACGGCCTACTTAATAACAAAACAATTCACGAAAAACAAATATGACAGACATGAACCAACGGCAACCACTGAACTACAGGCTCCTGACTTGGGACAGGCACATAAAGAATGTGGCGGGTTTAAACATGTTTGTGAGCACTCAAACCTCCCCCTAACCTGGGACAGTGGTGTAACAGCACAATATGAGAACAAACTACAAAAATCTGTTGAAAAAGACTCAACTCATCAGATCGGTACAAAAAAGAAAAACATCAAACGAAAACGCAGACCGGACGTGGCAGGGTATTCATCCATGCCTCATGCCTAACAACAAAAAGGACACAAAGTACATATCTGAGAGTACTCGCAGTTACTGACAGCTAGTTCAAAGCCAATAACAACTTATAAAAAAACTCATATATCTAAGGCTAAAATATCAGTCAGTACACATCCAACATCCAATGGATTTAGTCATTAACAGTCAGAGAAAAATATGACCTTGTGCTCTATATCAATCTGATGACTTAATAGATATAAGAAGATGTGGTATGAGTGCCAATGAGACAACTCTCCATCCAAGTCAAAATTTATAAAAGTAAACCATTATAGGTCAAAGCACGGTCTTCAACACGGAGCCTTGGTTCACACCGAACAGCAAGCTATAAAGGGCCCAAAAATTACTAGTGTAAAACCATTCAAACGAGAAAACCAACGGTCTAATCTATATAAATAACGAGAAACGAGAAACACTTATGAAACACATCAACAAACGACAACTACTGAACATCAGATTCCTGACTTAGTACAAAAAAACAATATGCTTGAACAAAAATATCAGCCATTTGCAATTACTTTAAACACAGGTAAATGAATATATAGACCAGATATAACCCTGAATAACATTAAATAACAAAAAAGCATTACAATTAGTATCAACAGGTCAAATAAACAAGAACGTACGATTTGAGAGTACTCGCAGTTACTGACAGCTAGTCAAAAGCCAAAAACAATTAATGATAAAAAATCATGCATCAGAGACTAAGTCCTTTTTCAACTGATTTTTATAGGGTTTTTTTTCTGATGTTGTACCGTTATACCACTGTCCAAGGTTAGGGGGTTTAGCGCTAGAAAACATGTTTAACCCCGCCACTCTCTAAGTGCCTGTCCGAAGTCAGTTTTTTGTTTTGTACATAAATCAGGCCGTAAGTTTTCTCTTTTTCATTTGTTTTGCGTTTGTCATTTCGGGTCACTTTATAGCTTACTATGTGGTATGGGTCTTGGTTATTATTGAAGGCCGTACGGTGACCTATAGTTGTTAACTTTTAAGTCATTTGATCTCTGGTGGAGAGTTGTCTCATTGGCAATCATACTACATGTTCTTATTTTGATATGATAATAATCATCAACAGGATAACAACAAAAAATAAATTCCAAGACATCTTCTTTGTAAATTAAAAATCTTTTGTATTGATTCTTGTTTGTTTGTTCTGTATTGTTAAATAATTGTTCAAAACCATTAAGCGTTTTGGATGAAGCAAGATTAAATTATTCATTAAATGATTATTTTAGTATACACAATTTCATGAGTGTTACTTATTTTATGGAATATTAACACTTCTTCGAATAAACTAAAGAAGTCGTCTAAAACCATACTGTGAAAGATTTTCTAATTGTCAAGGGACATAGCTCTAAAATGGAAGCAGCATTATAGCATAAATTCTAAATATTGTCAACAAAGAAGCTTAAAATCAAGTCACACTCAAGCTACCATCTGGAGATCATTTGTTTCAAAGGTTACGGGGAAAATCGGAAGTAGAGACAACATAACGATTATGTTAAAAAAAAACAATTCTCCATTTTTCTCAGCGTGTATAATGATTTGGAAATAAATGGAATATTGACCTTTTATTTGATTTATTGTATGCTCTGACAAACATTGCACTATCATGCAAAGGCAGTTATTTGTAAACAAATATTACTGAAAAATGTATTTTACTATTTGTTTTGAAATATTAATTGAATAAGTGTCCGAAACTTAGTGTTTTGGGTAATTTTTCTCATTTTTGACTAGCACTTCCGCTCCTTTTTTGAAAGTCTTTGATCCGCGATTTAATTACGAGCTCAAATTAAATAATTGAAATTCTAACTCGAAGGGTAACTCGAAACGCAAATTCTAAATAGAACTTTACCTCAAACTCTAACTCGAACTTTAACTCAAACTCTAGCTCAAACTTTTACTCAAACTCTTAACTTGATGGTTAGCCACATTCCTAATATATAATTTAAACAACCAAACTACTAATTCAGAAGACACCATTTCATGTGAATACTTATTTTTCTTTTTGGCTGAAGAGGTTAGTGTGTTTCTGATAAAAATAGAAGTCTTTGTTTTTCAACAAACAATCGGCATTCCCATCGGAACCAACTTTGCTCCTCCTCTTGCCGAATTGTTCTTATATTCATACGAGTCTAATTTCATACAGGAACCTCTTAAGAAGAAGGAAAAGAAGCTAGCAGTATCCTTTAACTTTTACTTTCCGCTATATAGATGATGTTCTCTCACTAAATAACTCAAAATTTAGTGACTATGTTGAACACAACTATCCCATCGAACTTGAGATCAAGGATACAATAGATACAATTAAGTCTGTCTCATATCGACTTACATCTAAAAATTGACAATGAGGGTCGGTTGAAAAAACAACTTTACGACAAAAATGTTGATTTCAGATTCCCAATTGTGAACTTTCCATTTCTATGTAGCATCATTCGAGTAGCGCCTGCATACGGAGTATATATCTCCCAGTTGGTACGATAATCCAGGGCTTGTATTTCCTATCACGATTTCTTCGATAGAGGGTTGCTGCTCACAAGGAAGCTATTAAAGCAAGAGTTCCAGGTGGAGAAGTTGCAGTCATCCCTTCGTAAATTTTACGGACGCCATCACGAAGTTGGTTGACCGTTAATGAATATCCGTTTCACAGATGATAGCGGATATTTTCCAATTGTCGTAACAAAAATCCAGTCCCCCTTTCCCCGAATGTGAACTACCGAATTAGACTTATAACCGGGTTTGTATTAACATTAGCAACACGACGGGTGCCACCTGTGGAGCAGGATCTGCTTACCCTACGATCACCCCAAGTTTTTGGTGGGGTTCGTGTTGCTCAGTCTTTAGTTTTCTATGTTGTGTTTTGTGTACTGTTGTTTGTCTGTTTGTCTTTTTCTTTTTTAGCCATGGCGTTGTCAATTTATTTTTGACTTATGAGTTTGAAGGTCACTTTGGTATCTTTCGCCTCTCTTTGATAACGCTGAGCATGTTAATGTAAAAGATTACATGCTATCCTTTTAAAGCAAAATACAAAACGATATCAATGATGGTTTTAATAAAGGTCTGTTTCCTGACTTGATTCACGTACAATATGCTAGAATCTTTAGTGTTCGGTATTGTCTAGCTGTTGTGGTACTAGTTTTTGCTATAAATGCTACACTATAAAAATAAGAAGATGTGGTATGATTGCAACTGAAACAACTCTCCACCAGAGACAAAATGACATAGAAGTTTACAACTATTGGGCACCGTACGGTCTTCAACAATGAGCAAATCCCATACCGCATAGTCAGCTATAAAAGGTTCCGAAATGACAAATGTAAAACAATTCAAACGAGAAAACTAACGGTCTAATTTACGTACAAAACAATGAACGAAAAACAAATGTGATATACAAGGACAAACGACACCCACTGAATTGCAAGCTCCTGACTTTGGACAGGCACATACAGAATGTACAGGGTTTAAACTAGTTTGTTGGCGCCAAACGCACCCCCTAACAATGGACAGTGGTGTAACAGTACAACATAAGAACAAACTATACACATCAATAGAAAAGGGTTGAACTCATCAGATCGATACAAAGCAGAAAACATCTAACAAATAAACAGACTGGGCGTGGCAGGTTATTTATACATCCCAACAACAACAAAAAACACTAAGTACAGATCTGGGAGTACTCTCAGTTACATACGGCTATTTTAAAGCCAATAACAACTAATAAAAAAATCATGCATTTAAGACTAAAATATAAATCAGTACACATTCAACATCGAATGGATCAAGACGTCATTGACAGTCAGAGAAAAACATGACCTTTTGTAATGCCAAGATACAGGTATCAACAGATTGAAGAGCCATTAATGTGCATATGTATATAAACATAATTTTTAGTTTGATTTTAATTTACAGATATCAAAAACAGTATTTATACCAATAAAAACAATATTCAAAGATCTAATTAAGTACTTAATTGGTAACCTTTAAGTTTATGTAAAGGATCGATAATGTTCAGAAGAGGCCTTAAGTTGTGATGTGGTTATGATATGACTGTTTGCTATATGACTCTCTGTGGAGCGCACGGACTTGAATGTAGAAGAGTTTAAAATTTCATTCTTAAGAACTTCCGTGTCGTATTTACGTCATTCTACCACCGCATTGTTGGCTGCTTTGTCGGCCGGTAAACTCAAAAGTTTGTTTGTTATTCTAGAAATAGGTATATTATGTACTCTTTTATTTATTTCTAAATTATTTTCAAAATGTGATATTCGAATATCCACAACATTCATTTAAATAAGAATGAAGAGATTATTTATCGGATTTTTTCCCGTTTACACCAATTTTTTAAATACGACGAAAAAGCGTCTTTTATGACCTGACGATACTGTTTCTAATCTATTTTAGATGGAGGACGATATTTTGGTCCTTTTTTCAAAAAGTTTAACTCTCGGTCTTGAACGATATTTAGGCTCCCGTAATAACATGGCCTTAGGGATCATATCTAAAATTCGACGATTCACAGTCTCAAGTTAGATGTGTATTATTTTCTACTCTGACGTCTTATGTTACTGACGTATAATTAAAAATCAACCTTCTGCTGGGTTTTTTGTATGTATAAGAAATAATAGGTTGTTCTGTGTTATCAAATAGAGAGGTAATAAGTTTTGAATCATTAAATATACTCGATAAGTTGATAAGTTGATAAAATTAATACCTCTGTTAATATATTTAATTTTCAGAAAATGCCGTTTATGATCTTCAGGTTTATCGATACTCGGAAACATTCTAAGTATGGTGACAAAAAGCTGTCATTATATATAAAGGCAACAGTAGTATACCGTTGTTCAATAGTCATAAATCGATTGAGAGGAAACAAATCTGGGTTAAAAAAATAAAACCGAGGGAAACATATCAACTATAAAAGGAAAACAACGGAACAACAGAAACACTGAACTACAACAAAAGCAAACACCAACTTACATAGAAACTGTCTGATAACAACTGCCATATTCCTGACTTCATATAGGACATTTTAAGAAAAAAATGGTGGGTTGAACCTGGTTCTTTGGCTAGCCAAACCTCCCGTTTACATGACAATGTTAAAAAATACCGCTAAAATGACAGGAATAAAGTACAAACAAACGCAAGAACACTCAGCACAGAGAAATACATAAATAAACAATATGATAAAAGTACATTAAAACATGTAAACCTCAGAATAACAACTGACACCCCCCCCCCCATGAATTTACGACAGCACACCATGCAGGACACCACATATATACGCAAATATTTATAGAGTGGGTTGAAAAAGGAGATTGTGTCACTCTCCTTGAAAATATCACGTATGATTTACTAATTTGTATTTGACCAAGTTTACATAATAATTGATATCTACCATTGTTTTTAAATATAAATAGGAGACCATCAAGTGTATAATTTATACGATGTTTAATTCGTTGATTTCGATTGATACGTTAGCCATGCGACCTATTATTACGTTGTCTTAATCAACAATATTCATGATATCAATAGATGAAGATTTGGATATGTCCCTTTGTCCCATTATATTGTCATTTAGACATAGGGGTTATGCTTTCTGCAGTCGTTTAATCCAAGACAGTTCGATGATTTTACGGGAATCTTCAAATTGTTTATGCGATTGCCCTTGTTGTTTCTGGATCGTTTCGAGTGGTTGGAATTTTTTATAATTTAATATTGTGATTGTGTTTTCCTCAATGTTGATAAATTATACGTTTTAATTTCTTAGGTTTTCGGAAGAGGTATAGGTTTCCTGTGTTCGATTTAAAAAAATTCCCGTCCTGTTAGTCATACATATTGTATACCGCACTTAGGCTTTGTTCAAGTAACCAAATAAATTAGTCTTTGAGTTTTTGTCCCCCGCGCAACGCGTTGTGGGGGACATAGAAATACCGGGCGGCCGTCCGGTCTTGTTCATGTAATGTCACAGGAAAAGGAGAGCGAAAAAGCTCTCCAGTTCACTGTTGATCTAACAGTACTAGTATTATTAGAAGATAATATAGAGCCGAATAGTCATTTTCTGGCATTGCACGGAAATATTTGTGGATATCCACGTGCATTTTTATTTAATAATCTGGCTGCAGCGACACAATTGTGAAAAGTGCTAAATTTAGAAGGGGAATTTCTATTGACGGCGGTTGAATTAATATTTGGAATGTGGTTTTGAGCACGTGAATATCCCAGAAGAGTGGTGTATTTAGTTTTCTTGCAATTTCGTAAAATCATGATTATATAAAGGGGAATGAGAAATTTAATTGAGTCCGAAAGTCATAATATTGAATAAGGATTGAAATAACGGAATATATAAACAATTTATACAGCAGTCGAAGATTTCTTATAAAAACTATAATGAATAAACAACAGAATGACATTAGTAAAACAACATAGACATAGGAATCTGATGTTCAGTGGTTGTCGTTTGTTGATGTGGTTCATAAGTGTTTCTCGTTTTTTATATAGATTAGACCGTTGGTTTTCCCGTTTGAATGGTTTTACACTAGTCATCTTTGTGGCCCTTTATATCTTGCTGTTCAGTGTGAGCCAAGGCTCCGTGTTGAAGACCGTACTATGACCTATAATGGTTTACTTTTATAAATTTTGACTTGGATGGAGAGTTGTCTCATTGGCACTCATACCACATCTTCTTATATCTATATAACAAACACTGGCCCGAGAAAACAGTTATTTGGTAGTGCATTTCTTTTAGACAGAAAACCCAAACTTTAAAAATCGCACCTGCTCTATCTAAAAAGATTTTTACAGTGTAGTGTACTACATTTGGGACAAATTATAGAAAAATTATAGAAAAGTCTATAGCTGAAACTCAACATATGTACGATTTAATGTTAAGTAGGTCTTTCATTAAGTTTGGTAGCTTCAGACATACTATTTTTTTACCTTTTCAAACTAGACCAAATCACTACTTTACCTACAAATTCATACTCCAAATTGTATTTACATGTAAATTCACCCCCAACTAACTGTTTTATGAATAAAATATAAATAAATAAAATTGGAAGGTGTATGAAAATTTTTCTTGCTAATTATACACTGTCCACATTAGGGATTCTATTCGACAACGAAAATCAAAGGACGATAACTGACCTAATACAAGGCAAATACAGTATGATATAAGTATTTTTAGTAAAACCATAGAATGTAGCAGGGATAAAACACAGTAAGAAATATACAGAAATAGAACATTAATATAATGGGAATATGTAGACAGCTATCTCACAAGCAAAACGTTAAAATCCTAACTGTAAAATATAATGGCATGCTTTCTTAAATATTGTTGTTTCGGTTGTGTAAATGTATTGTTGTTTCGGTTCTGTAAATGTATTGTTGTTTCGGTTCTGTAAATGTATTGTTGTTTCGGTTCTGTAAATGTATTGTTGTTTCGGTTCTGTAAATGTATTGTTGTTTCGGTTCTGTAAATGTATTGTTGTTTCGGTTCTGTAAATGTATTGTTGTTTCGTTGTGTATTTTGTATTGCTCTTGTGGTAGTGGGTTGAATAAAAATCAACATATTGTTTTTTATTACGTATATATACGTACATATATATCTATAAATTTGTATTACATTATAGGCAATAAATATATCCATCTTCTTACGAATACCGGAAAATTTGAACTGCGAGTGAATATGGAGATAAAAGAAGGCGGGCAAATTTATGCTGTATACAAGTCGTTCAAACCAGTGATGCTGCATCTCAGTACCAGATAACAGTCGATGGTTACAGTGGAACAGCAGGTACATATATTTTGTATTCTGTTATGCGTTTGATGTTTTTTGTTCTATTTTCACAATTGAAAAAAATAGAGTCCTCCTCCCGTTGTCCTTTTAATCAAATAGGGCATTTTCATCATTTAAGTAATAAACATAATTCACTTGTCTGCCTCTAGAAATGATATTTTTCTTACATATTGAGATTTTCAGCTTGCTTAAGTTTATATAATAATGACTTATTGTTGTCCACTCAAATTGCACCAGAGTCTTCCCAATTATATATGTTAGGATAAACAAGGAATGTGAATTATATTATATAACTTAAAATCAATTCGAATAGTAACGTAATACCCTATATCCAGAACATGATACCCTTTAAGGTGGACGGGGTAGGCAAATAGTGACGTAATATCCCTGTTGGAAATCACGCACAGAAGAATACGTTACCGTAACGCGGTATTATTGTATATCTAACGTCGTTTACTTATGACGTTATCTTGTACTTCAGTCATCAATACAAATTCATATAGTTTAGACGTCTTTATTATTATACATGCAGTTTTAGTAAAACCACTTTACGATATTGGTACCGTGACCAGAAGAAGATGACTTCAAAGCTTAAATTCGAGCGGGACACAGAAGCGCAGTTTCTAGGATTTTAAGAAGATTTGACGAGAGGAGTGAATCAGAAGAAAAACCGGAAGAGGACGAGTTGGAAACATTACTTGGTACCTTGAAGGAAAAAACAAGATATTCTGAAGGATTTAGATAAGAACAATTTAGAAAGTGTACAAGAGGAGGATATAGAAATAGAAATACTTGACTCAGATGAGTATAAATTTAACTTAGAGACGAAAATACGCAATATTCGTAAATTTATTCATGTACAAACATCTAATCTAAATGCAGCCGCTAGAAGTTTTTCACCACATAATGAAACAATGCAACCCATACAACATGTTGGGCCCGCATATAACTATATAGATGATTCACAAAATAAAGCTCTTAATTTCACGTCTTTACGTTCAAATTCAAACGTCAAGAGCAGCAACTTTCACAAACATCCGAAATTGAACTTACCCACATTTGATGGAAACATACTTGAATGGCAATCCTTTGGGATTCTTTTGATTCAGCAATTCACAACAACAACACACTAAGCGACGTTCAAAAGTTCAATTACCTAAAGTTTTTACTAGAGGGAGAAGCGTCATACACCACTGCCGGATTTGCTCTTACGCATAAAAACTATAACAAAGCTATTGAACTTATAGACGAAAGATTTGGACAAAAGCATAAGACCGTTCAATCGTACATGCAGGCACTACTAGACATACCGCACCAAAAAATACGCTAACACACCTCAGAAGTTATTACGACAGGACAGAAACATACATAAGAGGATAAGAATCTCTCGGACAAGCTCAAGACTCGTACGGCTCGGTATTAGTACCAGTCATACTCAACAAAATGCCCAGTGAAATACGCAAAAACTTGACCCGTGAACACGGTTCAACAGATTGGTTTCTCGGTGATCTTAGGAGATCTATCTTCAAGGAGCTGGCCATTTTAGAGTCTGGTAGAAGTGCAGAAACAGTTGAAAGTCCGAGCGCTACAGCTACGTTCTACACAAACACAAAATCGCTTAAAATCTGGCCAAAAACCAATTAAACACAGAAATCTCATTCAATAAGCTGTGCATACTGCAGGGAACCCCACTTTTTGTCTGAATGTACTAAATATACAGATCACAACGACCGCATGAAAATTGTTGAAAAGGATAGATTATGCTTTAATTGCTAAGGGCGACACAGTGTAGCAGATTGCAAATCTAAATCAAACTGCAAGAAATGTAAAAGACGTCACCACACAAGCCTATGCAGCAATGGCCATAATAAGGAAACTACAAGTACAAGTAGTTCATGTACAGTACAAATACACAACGCGGAGGAAGCTGAGACATCTGTTTTATATTCATCTCTAAACCGTAATAGTCCAAATGCTTTGTTAAAGACCGCAATTGCACCACTAAGCTACAGTGGACAAACAATTGACGCAATTATCCTATTTGACGAAGGCTCACAAAGGTCATTTATAACTAGGCAATTAGCAGAGAAATTGGAGTTGAGACTAACAGGAAGTGAAGCAATAGCATTATCGGGATTTGGGGACACGGACAAGAACAACAGAGTACAACAACTAGACACAGCAACAGTTAAGTTACAAACTATTTATGGCAAACATATTTCAGTCGATGTTTTAATTGTACCAAAAATAGCCGCACCCTTGAAGACTTACATTCATACTGCCAAAAAAATGCCGTATTTGCAAAATTTAAAATTAGCTCACGCCGTAACTGAAGATGCATCATTTGAAATAGAACTACTTGTTGGAGCTGACCAATACTGGAATATAGTGGAGGATGAGAACATCAGAGGCGAGGGACCAACAACAGTAAGGTCCAATATAGGATACCAACTCTCAGGACCACTAAAAGGAACCCACTCAGTAAATACAAACGCATCAATGATGAATTTGATCGTTTCAACCAAACTAGAAGAGTTTGATCTAGAAAGGTTCTGGAAGATAGAAACAACTGGGACCGAAAATTGGGATGCCGATTCTAAGTTTAAACAGGAATTCCCGGACGTGTATGAAAAATCGTCGATCCGTTACCATGACAACCGCTACTTTGTAAAACTTTCATGGAATAGGACCACCCAACACTACCATTGAATAGAAATATTGCATATCGACGAACAGTAAAGGTTGTTAATAGACTAAGCAAAGATTCAAACATGTTAAAAAAAAATATGGAGAAATCATTGCAGAACAAGAGAGAAGGGGCTTCATAGAAAAAGTTGACGACAAAATTCCGAACTACAGAAAAGTGCATTATATTCCACATCACCCGGTGAAAAAGGATTCAGCTACTATCCCAATAAGAATAATCTACGACTGCAGTTGCCGTGAATCACCTGATATCCCTTCCCTGAATGATTGTTTATTAAACATTTCACCAAATCTGAACAACATAGCTGCAATACTTCTCAGATTTCGTCTAAATAAATATGCAGTAACAACAGACATTGAGAAAGCGTTTGCCAATGCAGGATTTAATCTTCGATCATGGGCTTCAAACAGCGAGATGTTGCAGGAATTTGCCAGAAAAGACAAAAGTATTAAGGTACTTGGATTGAAATGGAATGCTGAGAAAGACATTTGCTAAAAAGGATGCACTTGGTAATAAAAACAGAGCTGTTACAAACGAGATGTACTAAAACAAACATCTAGAATATACGACCCGTTGGGACTTTTAACCCCAATTACATTGAGAAATAAAATGTTTTTACAGGAGTTATGGAAGCATGGACTAGATTGGGACCAGTTGTTATCGTCAGAATTTACAAAACAATGGACAGAAATAGCTCAAAATACAGAAAAAGCACTAGAATTAGAAATACCCCGTATGTACCTACAAGGAGAGGGAAATGTTTCGAACTCAACCCTACATATATTTGAAGATGCAAGTGCTAAAGCTTACGGAGCATGCGCGTATATTGCGACAGAAAAACAAATTTCGCTTGTTATGGCAAAAAAAGAGTTGCTCCGTTTAAAAAGATAACAATACCAAAACTAGAGTTAATGGGAGCAGTAATTGGTGCAAAGTTATTGGACTATATTGGAAAAATATACATTTTTCTACCGCTTTTTTATGGACTGACAGTCAAATTGTATTGCAGTGGATGAACACAACAAAACCGCTTTACGTCTTCACAAGAAACAGAGTAGAAGAGATCAAGAAAATAACGGAGAAATACCAATGGAAATATTGCCCAACGAACTCAAATCCAGCTGACCTTTTATCACGTGGAGTAGACTTTGACAAATTTGCCAAGAAATTGATACATGTAACTGCCTACGTCATTAGATTCATTCAAAATTGTAGGACAAGACAAAGGACCACTAGTCCGTTGACCGTAAATGAAATAGACAGATCAGCATTAATGTGGACAAAAGACATTCAACAAAACAGATACTTGGATATTTACGACGATTTACAATGAATTTGAAAGTCTAAACATTCTCTGTTCAAACAACTTCAATTATATTTGGACGAGGACAACTTAGTTCGTTGTGCAGGAAGACTACACAATGCTTCGATTAGCGATATGGCGAAATATCCGATACTTTTACCGGCACATGACCAACTCACAAATTTGATTATACAAGATACACATAAGCGAAGCTTACATTCAGGAGTAAGTAGCACAGTTACCTTATTGAGACAATCTTACTGGATACCGCAAATCCGTCAAAACGTGAAAACCATTTTGGGTAAATGTATCACATGTAGAAAAGTTACAGGACATTATCGTACTCCAGAAGCACCACCCTTACCAAAAGACAGACTGCGCGAAGCGCCTCCTTTCACTGTAACTGGTGTAGATTTTACTGGAGCCTTAAAATTTAGAAATATAATGGAAAAGACGGTAAGGCATACATATGTCTTTTTACGTGCGCAAGCACCAGAGCTGTACACTTAGAAATAGTTACAGATTTAACAGAAAAACAGTTTATTTTAGCTTTCCGTAGATTCTCAAGTAGGAAATCACTACCAAAAATCATGGTATCCGACAATGCGACAACATACGTAGCATCAGCGAAAGAAATTGAAAAGCTAACTTCTTCACCAACACTTCAACCAACATTAAGTAGTCAAGTCACAGAGTGGAAATTCATACCCAAGCGAGCGCCTTGGTATGGCGGTTTTTGGGAAAGACTCATTGGACTAACAAACAATTGTATAAAAAAAATGTAGGACGATCTTATGTGAGTTTAGATGTACTTAATGCTACAATAATAGAAGTAGAAGCAATCCTTAATGACCGTCCGTTGACATACATATCTACAGATCCGATAGACGAGGACCCACTCACTCAATCTCATTTATTATATGGAAGGAAAATCGTATCATTACCGTATCCTATCAACCTATACGTCGACGAGAACCTTATACAAGACTTTACGCATTCTGCCACCAACAAACTTTATACGGTACAATGCCAGATAATTAAGCATTTCTGGTGTAGATGGAAAAAGGAATATTTAACCGCTTTACGTAAATTTCATCACATCAATGGTAATAATGAACAGGAAATCAAAATTGGTGACATTGTTCAAATATACGATGAAACTCCCAGGATTAATTGGCAACTAGCTATTATAAAAGAACTTGTTATTGGACAAGATGGACTAATAAGGTCAGTCGTGTTGAGGACGAAAAACGGAATAACATCAAGGCCAATAAAGAAACTTTACCCTTTAGAAATAAGTACGAATGAAGTCAATTTATGTGACACAAAGGCGGCAATGATTCGAACACACCGAAAGATCGCAAGGCGAAACGTGTAGCAGTAGACCGAATCAGGACTTAGACTACAGGGAGAACTTGAACAGAAAATCGAACGTTAAATAAACGTGACACCGTATTATAAACTGTGATTTTTAAAAGTTTTAATTTTAATGATGGACTTTAAAGTAAATTTCATATTTATTATTTTAACAGAGAGACTTTAATTATTTAAGAAGTTGTAAATTTTCACTTTTCATGGGCCGGAGAATGTTGGAAATCACGCACATAAGAATACCTTACCGTAACGAGGTAATATTGTATATCTAACGTCGTTTACTTATGACGTTATCTTGTACTTCAGTCATCAATACAAATTCATACAGTTTAGACGTCTTTCAGTTGGAAAGCAAGTCCTTAGAAACGTCCGTCAAGCTCTATCAGCAACAATAGCAGGGGTAATTAATTAGGTGGCGCTACAGTCGTCGGTGACGTCAAAAAGTCCGCCAAATCAATCGGCCAAAAAATCGACGTTTAAACTATTTTTTTCAACTTGTCATGCTTTTATAATAATTCATTTTTAAAGTTTGTAGGTTTTGTGAGCAATATAGTTTCAATACGACATAGAAACGTTGTCCAAAATAACTTTTATTTGCAATTTCTGTCCGTTCTAAAAATTATCAGCCATCTTTTTTGTTCACCAAACATTTCGAATTTAAATAACTTGACGTTTGCGTATCCAAATACGGAAAAGAACGAAAAAAATCTTAAATGAAACCGGGTAACCTATTTCAAATTTCTACACAATTATGAAGTCATCATTTTTTACTGTAATACATCAATTTTAGTGACCACCAGTCATGTCAATTTGTAGCTGGTTTTGGCTGCGTTTCATGTTAAAAACAGTGAATGTTCAACTTCTTTCCTTTGTACCTGTTTCCAACGTACTCTGAAACACTGATTTTATTAGAGATATGAATGAAATTGTGATTAAAAATTGTTGTTTTTCACAATTCTATACGATACATCTATTTCAAAGTAACAAAAACCCTTCTTGATCCCCTACACAAATTGACGGTGACATTGTTTTCTTTTTTCAACATACGTCATATAACGTTAACAAAATATGTGGCAGGGTCATGTGCATAGTGAAAATTTACACATTGGAAAAGTGAAACAAAGATCATCTTTATTGCGTATGAAACTGTACGTCTTAGAAAATTTCATTCATACTGGATACAAATCTGACAAATTAATGATAGCCTATGGATGGATAAAAGCACAAAAAATAGCAATAGAAAATGCCTTGTAAAGAAAATTTCTTAGGAAAAAACATATGAAAAAGGAAATGGAGGTCAGTTAATTATATCTATAAGTTAAAAACCTTGCTTATTTGATTATCTCTTTACTAAATGAGCTACAGCAATAAGTGCAAAAACTAGCTTATCAAGTCAAAGAAGAAAAATTCATAAAGATGTTTTCTTACAAAATTGAATTTATTCAAATGGCAAGTTCTAAATAAATTTAACAATCCATTGATCATTAAGTAAAAGGCACAATATTTGTCCCACCAACTTTCATTTCTGATATACATATCCAATTATTAAGGTAAAATATACCATTCTTTGTTTAAAAATATGTATACCAGCTGATACAGCAACCTGAAGAGTAGAAGCCCCATTTTGTGTTTTTTTTTTAAAGTTTACATTCATAATCTATAAAATACCTTGAGAAATTTGGCAAGGGCTACTAGCTGTGCTAGCTAATTTGATAATTGAATTTTACAATAATAATGATTTTAAAATTCAAAATTATGTCACTTATAATTTTAAGTATTATTTTTTACAGAATTTCTGTCAATATTTTTGGTATTCTTATCCTTTGTAGGATATTATTTAGGCAGTACTGTATTGTTCAACTAAGAAACATAGGCTTGAGTTAAAAGGCTTTTTTACTTTGAAGAAACTTATTGTGACTCTTGGTCCCACTTTTTAGAATATAAAATATATATGATCAGTACTATTAATTAATCTTATTTCAGAAAGATTATTCAAATTGTATAAAATATGTTATATTGCATTAAACATTGTTAGAAGTATTTAAAAAAAATTCTACTAGGAGTGATTCCATATCCCATTATAAAGTAAACTTCATCAGCCAGAGCTAATTTATATCAATCCAGCTAGGTTTCTAGCCAATCTAGGTGACATTTCTTAATTTTTACCAATTTTTTGTCTTTTAATTTTTACCTTCAATCCTTCTCTGAAAAGTAGGGAAGTATCTCTTCTTAATATTATAATAACATAGTTGTAAATCGAATTTCATTTATTTTCTTCTTGATTTTTGTAAGGTAAACTCCTTTTAATTCATTTTGCTGGGTTTTTATTTTTGACTGGTGGTATCAAGGGGAGATAACCACTAGTACAAATCGGCAAAAAAAAACTTGTGACCACCGCTTCGTGTTGAAAATAACATGACTTTTGCGTATCTAAAACTCTATTGCCTAGATATTCATATCGAGTGTTTGTCTTAATGAGATGCATTATCAGATTTAAATTCAGCCCATCATTTTTAGTTTCCTCGAAAATATTTAGATTTTTCGATCAGGAGACTTGACAATTTTCACACAAACTTCATGTTTGAAGATAAAATGAAGAATGAAGGACATTGAGTTTATGTGTAAGTTTTGACTCGTTAAAACTATGTATATTCAAGATTATTTTAATCAATAAGTTTTTATCATGACACTGGTATTTTAGTGAGTACAAATAAAGTGTGTCTCATCCGTAGTTCTACTGAATTTTTACGGTCACGTGACTCTATTGTTGCTGATAGACTTGGGGTCAAACCGTGACCTGCTTTCCAACTGTTTATTATTATACATGCAGTTTTAGTAAAACCACTTTACGATAATCCTATAATCTCTCTCACTCTTCCAGACGTTAAATCTGGTTCAGGACTTGAGACCTGCTACATATACATGTAGGTGGTTTAAGACTTTTGTTTTCTTTTTTTATTGATATTTTATATACTTATTATTTTTTCTTTTTTTAACCAAATATGGCAACGAGTTTGCTATCATTTTTAATCAAGTTAGTAGCAGAGAAGTCTTTTAAAATGTTTTCCATCTTGAGTTCTCAATTTGACGTTATAAATACAATACAGTTCACATGTATCTAAATCATCGGAATGAATTTGATTGCTGACAAAACAGTATTGCGATCCATTAACAACGAGAATATTTCTAAAATAGTGTTGGTACGTACGTTTCAGGTGATTGTCTTAAGGAGTCGAAAAATCTAAAAATCTAGACCTATCGCTCTCATAGGTAGGCAGGTCGCCTGCATAGCAAACGGTCACGGGTAAACCACTTAATGTATCTTCTACTCCAACCCCGTTATCGGGAGAGCGAGGGTGTTGTCTTTCCGCAACCTTTCTGTCTTTGGGCTTCCAATCCCCAAATGTGAGCAAAAACCATTCCACAATCCCGAAATGCTATGAGATCTTCACTATCTTTTTTTATCTCAAAATTTTCCAGTGTGACAGGAGAGTTTTCTGTACTGTCGGATATGTCTTCTTCAGATGTGTCCGATATGTCGGTGAGATCGCCGTCCTCCATCTTTCCGTCTGGTGTTGTTGTGGAAAAGGGGACAGAATGTCCCTTGCCGAAATGCAAGTCGTTTGTGCGCAGTCTTGATGATTCCGGGGTTTTAGCTTTCATGTCAACAAGTAGGTGCCCGAATTTTCTAATAAGGAATTTCACTCGAGAAGGATACATCTGTCGTCCCAGCGTCATTATTGGCTGTCAGTCATTTGAGTTGCTAAATAGAACGAGATGATGACAGATTCGTCTCTGTGTAGGGTCTTTGCCAAAGTACAAGTTCTGATTTAAAACAGCTACCGATAAATTTTTATGGTGATTTCATTTCGAAAACAAATCATTACTTCTGGAGTCTTTTCCTGACGTCAATATGAGGTCGTCTATTATGACCATGTTTCGAATTTGGGATAGAAAAATTCGTCACCCTCGAGATCGAGAGGGATTCCACGAATAAATGCAATGCGAGGAACCACTATTCGCTGTTTTTCCTCGTAAAGGGGTTGCAACCTTTTGTACAACTAGACGATCATTCCTGGACTAGGACTACACATCATTCGTATGTTTGTAGCATATTTTTCATGAAATATATCTTTCCGCAAGAGGTTGGACCGGACACGATCATGGGGAAAGGATGTCTAAACACGAATCTTGCTGCTGCTGGTGGTGGTGGTGCTGCTGCTGCTGCTGTTGCTGCTGTTGTTGCTGTTGTTGCTGCTGCTGTTGCTGTTGCTGCTGTTGTTGCTGTTGTTGCTGCTGCTGTTGCTGTTGCTGTTGATACTCTAGGTGGTGGTGGTACTGTTGCTCATTGGAATAATGCTTACTTCTCATATTTTGTCTTCGACGATTATGCGGCGAAAATACACGGTACGACAAAGATTGCAACTATACATATTCAGTTTTCCGTATTGTCCATTGAAGTTTTATAACAAACCTTTCTAAAATTGTTCGATAATAAATTTTGAAATTAAAAAGAAACTAAGGTTTCAACTTCCTCAGTCAAAGTTGACCTCAAATGGATTTGGCTATTTTTTTTGGGTCCTTTTGGTTATATAGCTCTTCAAATGTTTTGGTTCTTATACATCCCTGGCTTTCAAATATTCGGCTTTAAGCGTTCCTGATGAAGGTAAATCCAGAATAACGCTTCAGACGCATACAATGTTGAATGTGATGTGATCAATTTTTAACAGCACTGGGTCGAAACCTCTGCTGGTGGACTATCAGTCCCTGAGGGTATCATTAGCTCAGTAGTCATCACTTCGGTACTGACATGATTTGTAACAAACATTTTTAAAATTGTCCGTTTATAAATTTTGAAATTATAAAGAAACTAAGGTTTCAACTCCCTCAGGCAGAGTTAACCTTAGATGGATTTTGTTTATTTTTTTTTAGATCTTTTTGGTTATATAGCTCTTCAATTGTTTCGGTTCTTAAACATCATTGGCTTTCAATATTCGACTTTGAGCGTTCCTGATGAAGGTAAATCCAGAAATGCGCTCAGGACGGGTGAAATTTATAACGTGTAGTTTTAATTTTTTTTTTGTAGTTTTCTCTTATAGTATTTCAACTATCGTATCTCCTTCCTGCGAAAATGTAGCAAGAGAAATACGTGGTCAACTTTTTTGCGACAGATCTGTAGACTATCGTCTCTCAAAACGAATTCGACTTCCGTTTACTGTGATATAGATCAAAAGAGATGTCTGTGATATTTTCATTCAATAAGCCTACCGACTGGACAATAGGGAGAAACGTTTCCCTAACGTATGACTGGTCCACGAAATTAGAACACAGATAAATGAGTCTGGTTGAGGTTTCTAATTCTGGTATGAACGGCAACTCCAACAATGCATATTCCTACGATCCATCCAAAGAGAAAAAAAGAGATTATGATATTCACTAAATAATATCTCTACTTTCCAATATGAGGTTGTGTAAATTATAATACAGAAAGGGTACCCGTTAACTTATAATAAGATAGCAAATGTTTTGATTGGACTGATATCTTATTTCTCACCAAAACCCACCCACATATCAAGCCAGTACCAAGTAATTCAAACCGGTTCAAACCGGTTCCTGTATCTCTGCATGAAAATAATCACCCATGTATTTAAAACTTTACAAACAAACCAAAAAACAGAGGCAAAAAGTTAAAAAAAAAACATTTAAAGAAATTAAAACAAATTTAAACAAATCAAAGAAAACAAATTTGGTAGAAACGCAAACCGAAATCTAGGTGTCAAATTTCATTACTTCCATTCAATTGCTTTTGTTTTCCTGACTACTTTAAAAGTCGGAAAAAGAGGCAATTTTACTTATAATATTTCAGAACGGGTATTTATAATAATTATCTAAATAATATAGTTATTTTGTTGTTGTATTCATAAAAATCATTGTCCCCTGTATTTTTTCTTTTTTTTTAATCATCATAACTATTGTTACCTGTATTTGTATATATAAAAGTAGTACTTATGTGGTCACTTGATTAAAAAACTAGATAACCATTAAAGGTGTCAGACCACCAATTCACAATCCCAATCTATTCAACCATTTTTTATCAATTCCCTCCGCTTTCTAAGTATTTTACCTAAAGTTTAACTTCATAGAAACCAAGTACATGTATATCCTGAATTATACATGTATCACCTTTCCACATGCCAATTTTCAACCAATGTTAAAAGTCTTGTAGTGAAATATGACCGTTCGGAAGTCTACTGCTACTAAAAATGACCCCTTGTTTCCTGGAAATCTTAAATAATTATACTATGGAGCATATTAATTCTCAATTTTAATGCAAACTCATGGACGAGTAATTTAGCTCAGAATGGTTTAAACATATTTCCCTTTCACCAAAAGTTTCATTTCTGCAAATTTGTTGGTAAGTTTAAGTAAACAATGACATCAAAAACACTATTTTTTGTCAGAGAAGGGCTTCTTTGACATATGTTCTATATTGGAGTGGCTGTTTTGGTTGTCTGACACCTAAAACTATTGACGATAAAAACCGATTACGACCAAGGACTTATTTTTTATCAAATACACATGTTAACCGTATCAATAATTGATGAAATGCATTACTATCTTACGTCTGTTGTGCAGACAACACAGGCGTGTGGCATACAAAATCATAAGTCTGGTATCTCTGATCAGAAGATGGAATCAAATTTTGATTAAATACTTTCTATTGATATTTCTTCTCTATTTTGATTATTTATAGGTATCTTTATTCTAATTAGACACATGTGTTATGTGTTATACTATAACGTATAGATATCTTATAAGCATTTCTGTTATCAGCAGATTGAATCAAAGATTGGTTAAATACTCTCTATTGACATGTCTTCTCTATTTTTATTATTGATGAGTATCTTTTTATCAGTTACATGTGTGATGTGTTATATAAAAAAATACGTATTTTGTGAATATTTTAGTGGTATGGGTATCTCTATTCCATCTTTTTGAATTGTTTTAGTCGGTTGCTTTTAAATTTTGAGTATTTTTCGGTTTTTTTTTGGTTTTTTTTTTTGTATGAAAAAAATATTGTATAGTGCATATCCTAGAAAGAATGAAAATAGGTGATATGTTATTCTAGAATTGGTATTTTTATATTTATTTTATTTTATTTCAAAATTTAATTTCATTTTGCTATGATGAATTTAAGATAACTAAAATTGAATGAAAATAGGAGACATGTTATTCCAGAATGGGTATTTTTATATTTACCTTATTTTATGATTTTTTTTAATATTATTCATTCATTCATTCATTCGTTCGTTCGTTCGTTCGTTCGTTCGTTCGTTCGTTTGAGTGGACCTTCAAAAACATAGAAATTATTTCTATAGCACCTTTGCGCATGAATCTATTTTTTGGAAAGTTGAAGGTAGACCATGAACATATATTTTATATTTTGGGCTTTTCACTTCATGCTATTCTTTTAAAAAAATCTAAATTTTTAATGTCTCGGTTAAGGTACAGGAGGAATGTTTATTTGCATGCAGAGAAGCAGAACCGGTTGGCACCATTTCCAATTAAATAGTATTAGCTTTGAATGTGGGCGGGTCTTGGTGAGAAATAAGGGTTGGAAGGTTGGACTGAAAGCTCGTTTTCACAGGTTTTCACGAGATCTCATTGTATTGAGCTTGAGTTATAAAAGAATCTTAGTAAAGACATGCCGTTTCAGTAAACAGGTATCGCGTCCCGGAATAAGGTATTGCGTCAAGGAATAAGGTATTACGTCTCTGTTCGCCTATCCCGTCAACCTTCAATTGTATGACTTTGTTGATATAGGATATTACTTCACTATTCGCGTGCCCGTACACCTTTAAGGGTAAGATGTTCTGGATATAGGGTATTACGTTACTATAAGCGTAACCCGTACACCTTCATGCGGGTTTATACAGCTCTGACTATAATACTCATATTATTGTAAATCAAAAATTCCATTAGATCAGTTTTTAAACATTAGCCAAAAAAAACTCTTACTGATGAGTTTGTTGTGGTATTGTCAAAAAGCCACTCAATTATATTATCTTCAGCCGTGCGAACTTCTTTCATGTTATCTCTTAACCAATAATAAAAGTTTTAACCAAAATTCGTCGAGAATTATGCCAGACAAGAGGCAAACCAGGAAAAAGTTAAGGCTGTAAGGTCGTTGATACAAATCCGAATAAAAACCTAATGGATCTATGAACAATCGTGCTACAGGCAACTTACACGACCCAAATGTTGCTATGCACCTGTCCTACCTCCATTACAAATATGTAGTGGTCCCTGTGAAGCCTAACAAGATAGTTTTTGTCCCCCACGTAACGCGTTGCGGCGGACATGGAAATACCGGGTGTCCGTCCGTTTCTTCGTCCGTCCGGTCTTGTTAGCGCTCACACAGGTACAATTCTTGCCAGATTTTTATAAAACTTATAATATAGGTTAAAATCAGCAATATCTCGGAAAAGTTCTATAATGGTGGCCGATGGACTTTTTTTAAAAGAGTTATGCCCCTTGGAAATAATAAATTATGTAAAATGGCCTGGTAAGCGCTATCACAGGTACATTTCTTGCCAGATTTTTATAAAACTTATACTATAGGTTAATATCAGCAATATCTCGGACAAGTTCTATAATGGTGGACAATCGACTTTTTTTTAAAGAGTTATGCCCCTTGGAAATATTAAATTTATGGAAAATGGCCTCTTTAGCGCTCTCACGATTTATTTTGCTTGTAAATCTCATTTCATATAGTATACATTATATAAGCTTGATAAGGGAACTAGATATGGACATTTCACTTTAAACGCCAACACATACTAACAAGACGCTTACTAAAGAGGAATTCCGGGACAAATATAAGCCTGTTTTTATGTTCCTTTTAATTTTCAACCATAGATAAAGAACTAGTTCTTCCTCCACTCTACTTGATAGCAAAATGACATAAGTTGCTTTATAATTCAATGACCTTATATTGCTGGGTCTGCCAAATGCTCCTTAAAACATCTTTCAAAATCACTACCAGATTTACTGTGAAACTTAACATTTTAAGAGGTGTGGATCAGATCTAGACATTAAACAATCCCAAATATCTGTTTTAGTAGATACAATCAAAGTCTCTTTCCCCGTGCCATTATATAAAAACCATTTGATTACTGTACTTTTTACACAATTATCCCACATTCTACACTTTGAGACAGTTTTACCAAAAAGAATGATCCACGCAGCTTGATTTGTTTAAGTGATACTAAATTTATTACGCCTTGAGGACGTGTTTTGTTTTGTATGGGAACAGTCTGTGTCCCTTCTAGACGATTTGATTATTTGTTAGTATGATTCAAACTTTATGCAGGAGACTCTCACGAAAATGAAGGAAACTGGTATTCTCATTAAACTTTATTTTTCAATATATCATGTCCTCATAATGAATAATTCGAAGTTTGGTGACTATGTTGATCACATCTGTACCATTGCACTCTGCTTCATATCTTTGACTTAGATATAGAAATTAGCAATAAAGGCCGGTTTGATAACCGAACTTTAACGTCCAAAGATATCATTTCAATTTTGTCTTTGTGAACTTTCTATTTATTTGTAAAAACATTCCAGCAGCTCCCTCGAATAGTGTATATCGCACAGCTGATGCAATATCAATGACCCGCATTCATGATATCCTTCATTGAGCGTTTCTGCTTACAGAGAAGTTTTTGAACCAAGAATTTACAAAAACTAGTCGTAAAGTTGAAGTTATTCCTTCATTTAGTCGATCAAAATGAAATATCTGTGTCACAGATGCCCAATGATGTCTTCCACATGTCGTGAATATAGTTCTGTACTCTTTTTTTCACTGAATTCGACTTGTTGTCGACTTTTTACTTGTCATGAGTAACACGACAAATCTTCTGGTTGAGCTTTACTTCTTATCCTTTTGGAGCCCCTGAGTTCTCCCCATGTATTTACAATACACTATAAGGTTATTGTTGCTCAATCTTTAGTTATTCATATAGTGTTTTGTGGACTGTTGCTGGTCTATTCTTCGTTTGTCTTTTTGGCCATGGTATTGGGTTTTTTTACTTATGTTTAGTGTTGACCACTTTGTATATTCTTCCACTAAATATAATAATTCATATGCCCTTTCAAAAAAAGAAAATTTGACTCTGGACGTCAAGCAAAAACCAATAAATATTGTTAGAAATGTATAATCTCATAACTTTTTCATGTAAGCTGACGGTTTACAACGACAGTCATCTGGAAAATTCTCAGCAATAGATCGCGACAACAGTGGTGGTAATAATTATGCAGTAAGCCACGGAGCATGGTGGTACAAAAGTGGTTCCAATACTTGGTTAAACGATGATCAAAGAGAAAATTACTGGAAAAAGTATATTGGTCCGAAGTCAACCATGATGATCAGAAGATTATAAAATAGTTTGTTAAGGTTCATTTTTATATTCTAACCCAAAGGAAACAATAAACTTTTGCAGAGTAGACAGCAACTTTTTTTCTCTTTCATATTTATTCTGTAACCAAATACACTGTTGTAAAATGTCGAATGCAAGTGCGCTTTTACCTATAGAATGCAAGAATGTCTTATTGTTATATGCAACCTAAAAGAATGATTTTGAAGTTTATTAGCTGCAATTAAACAAATAATTTAAAATAATGAAGCTATTGTTTTCCTACAAACGCATTTGTAAGTAATCACCTGCATTGTTCTCAGTGGCTTCACCCATGATCAAAAACAATAGAAAATTTACTCTTCTTATGAAGAAGTCAAGAACATCAACAGTAAAACAATATCAGTCACAATACAAATCAAAATATATTTCTAAACAACAATCGTACATTTCAAAGAAATTATTTGTTAAACTGTGTTATTAGAAATATACATGCAAATACACGATGATTTATGTTTTTATCGAGATAATTGTATCAGAACCGCGAGTTGGTTGACCGTTATGGAAAACCTATTTCACAGGTGACAACGAATATGTTCCAATTGTCGTAATCACAGTCTCGTCCTCTTTTTCCCGAAAGTTACCTACCGAGTTAGACTTATCACCGGGTTTGTACTTACAGGAGTAACACGACGGGTGCCATATGTGGAGCAGGATCTGCTTACCCTTTCGGAGCACCTGAGATCATCCCGGTTTTTGGTGGGTTTGTGTTGCTCAGTCTTTAGTTTTCTATGTTGTGGTTTGTGTACTGTTGTTTGTCTTGGTCCTTTTCCTTTTTTTACCATGACGTCGTTTGTTTATTTTCGACTTATGAGTTTGAACGTCCCTTTGGTATCTTTCGCCTCTCTTTTGTGAAACTGAAATTTAAAAAGTGTTAATCTTTGCTGCATATTTATAAAAAAAAATCATGAACTCACAAAATCTAAAGATCTTTTGGGTGACCAATTTTCTGAATGTTCCACATGTTCTTAGCATGTTATAATTTCCCAAAATATACCTAGTTTCCAAGTCTAATAGAAATATAGAACTCTGATTTCGTTATACTCCATATGGAGTATAACGAAATCAGAGACTGCTATTTTCCACATCTAAAATTTTCGAGTATACCGGTCTGCTCTTTTCGTGTGAACTTTCAAAATAGAAATATTGTCTTTTCGTGAATAAAACAAATTAAAAGTCGTGTATGTGCAGGTTCAAATATTAAAGATAAATATTTTTATAAAGCAGGGTATCCGTTAAATTTTTTTACTATTTTTTTATACAATTTTAGGAAAAGGTCGTCTCGATTTCTGTACATGTATTTGAGGTTTTCTTGGTCTATTCACATTCAATGTCTACATCCGGATAAGGTCCGTTTGAATTTGCTTAGTAACTTAATTTCAAAAGTGTAATTTTTTTTCATATCAATCGATTCCTTTAGTATTTTTCCTCTGTACTTCTCTCATCTAGCTGCATACATATACGAATAATTGGAATGTTTCAAATAGGTATACAGCAGTAGTCAAATAAATTGAAGATGGTACTTCAGGAATTCATTCACATAGCAACATTTTAAACCAATTATAGCCTACTGACACGTCGTTTGTTATTTCAGGAGGGAAATGATTATATGGAAATTTTGTTCTTATTTTAATTCATTCTTATTGTTACTATTTACCAGAACGTTTTCTTGTAAAATTATAGTTATTAGTATTCTTGCTAAATAAAGGCAACAGTAGTATACCAGTGTTCAAAAGTCATAAATCGATTGAGAGAAAACAAATCCGGGTTACAAACTAAAACCGAGGAAAACACATCAACTATAAGAGGAAAACAAAGGAACAACAGGACCACTGAAGTGCAACAAAATCAAACGCCAACATACATAGGAACGAACTATTTCATAACAACTGCCATATTCCTGACTTGGAACAGGACATTGTAAGAAAAAATGGTGGATTGAACCTGGTTTTATGGCTAGCAAAACCTCCGTCTTATATGACAATGTAAAAAAGTATCGCTAAAATGACAACACTACGTGACAGAAATACCGCACAAACACACACAAGATCACTCATCACAGAGAAACGCACAAACAAATAATATAATAGTCGACAATCATGCAAACAGCAGGATAACAACGAACATCTTCCATCAACGACAGACACCACAAACAGTGACTCAATTACGTTACGAACATGCAATCTAGAACTTTATACAATTATTTTCACAATACCAGTCCAAACAATTTTCATGAAAATGATGGTATTGAAAGGCAATTTTATAATGATTTGGACTACAAACAATAAGACATAACACATTATCCAACCGAAACCATAACAGAAACACCATCAATAAATACATGAATGTTGGATGTACAAATACCGAGACATGTCGTATAGCAATGCAAATTAACACTCATATTCGGGAATAGGTCACGTTCGGTACTTAGCAGACAGACGACATAGATGTTAAACCACAATCTAAGACGTGGTAAAAATGTCATCAGTTATTTTAGACACAGACACATCGTATAGATCAACCAATTCGTGATGGTGTCCATAAAATTTACGGAGTGTCATTTTTAATCTTTCCTCCTCATAACTCTGTTGGAGCAGTTTCTGCGTAAGGAGCACACTCCTGTATATGAAGTCATTAAAGTGTGAACATGCACGAGCATAACGTACCAATTGAGCGGAACCAACTTTGAACAGATCAAGTTGTCAGTGTTTACAGGGGAGGTAATTTTTTGTCACTCAATTGCCCATTATACTTTTGTGTGGTATGTGCACATCTATCATATAATTAGGTGTTATAAATTGACCTTTCCTTTAAATGACCTTTGTGATAACTGTGGGTATGTTTCGTTTGTTGGCATCAGTTTGAAGGAAATAAGTAAGCTTTTAGTGTTGAATATGGTAGACATCGAATTGATAGCCATGAAATGAATATATACTATTTAGAAGTTGATTCCTACAACAAATAACATTTATTTTGCACTTATTTAAGTAAACCACCAAATATTTATATGCCAAAGAGAGACAACAAATGCAACATTATGGGCTAGAAAGGCTTGACACATGCACATACTAAAGTGAAGTTTTATCTTTTTGGGGGATCAACAAACCGCCTCCATACCTTCTAGATAATAATAACTGATTGGAAAATATAAGCTAAAATAGTGCATATTAAAAAAACAAAGAACCGGACGTTCATTTGTTGTAATGGCAACTGATTTTTGGTACAGGCTAAATATGTGAACATATGTACTTCTAAGCTAGGTGATATAACCTATACTGTCGATTCACGGTTAATAAAACTTACAAAACTAGCCTATATCAGACGCAATGCAGGCTTCATTGACTGTAATTGAAAGCTATTGGAAATTATTGACTGACTGAAACCTTATGACTGATCAAGTTGATGTATCAAGTCTTAAGTGCTTATAAGCATTTTAAATTTTCAAAGTTGAAATGAACAACTTGTCAATCATGTCAATGTTTTAGCTAATTTTCCTACATGATAGTAGGATGGTGTGTCGTCTAATGGTACCTTTTTTCCGGAAAATGAAATACTGAATCGTAGATTTACAACGGTTGTCTATGTATTTTAAAAAAAATCTATTTAATAATATACATAATAAATTTTGGAATATGTGAGACAGCAACCCAACTGCACCAAAAAGGCATAAATACAAGGTTTTTCTACTATGGGAACAACATTAGCTATATGCATTATAACAATTGCTGGAAAACAAAACAAAGACTACTATAACTGATGACTATAAACACAGATACATCACCACCATTCTTAAAAGATTTTTTTTTTATTTATCTTTTTGTTGTTCAAACTACAGTGCATACATACATTGTTACAAGACATAAGTGAATAGAATATATGACATTGTAATTATGCGACTAAGAAATATTAAGGATTTACAAGTCTTCGATGAGAATGTACAGTATATGATACTATCTTAAGAATACATGGGAGTTTATTTATAGCGAATCGGCTGTGAAATTTGAAAGCCATATACAAGACATGCAGATATTTTACCACCATAAATATGACTGATAATAAGAATGTACGAACAATATGATACCAAGATACAATAAAAATCATAAAATGAAAAAGAAAAAAAAGAAAGAGCAAAAGGAAAGAGCAAAAACTACTTCAGAAAACCTTTCACTAAAAAAAAAAGATTGAGCAACACAAACCAAACATAAAATCGAGGTAAAACACGGATACTCAAAATAGGCGAGTATGTTTTGGGTTTAAATCATGAAAGGTGAAAAAGGGTGGGATTGTGAGTGCGACAAATGGTACGTATACGTGATCAGTTTTGAAATAAATTTCTTTAACCAGGTAAATAAACGCCAGACGCGCGTTTTGTCTACAAAAGTCTCATCAGAGACGCTCGAATCAAAACAGTTAAAAAAGGCCAAAGTTGACGACCGTAAAACATTCAAAAAGACGATTGCAACTTTACCATTTAGTTGCTTCTTAGCGAGCAACATCCGTAATTCAATGGAAGCCTTATTAAAGACCCGCAACGAAGATATATATTTCATTCGCATGCGTTGCTGGAAAGTTGATTTCCTTGAAAAATGGTTGCCGCTTACAATGAACAAGAGAAGCGAAAGATACCAAACTCATAAATCGGGAAAACATATACTATAAGAGGAAAACAACGGAACAACATAAACACGGAACCAAACGCCAACATACATAGAAACGGACTATTCTATTTTACATACATAGAAACAGACTGAGCAAGACAAATCCCACCAAAAACCAGGGATGAAGCTATTAAACTAAGGGTTCCAAGTGATGAAATTGAAGTCATCCCATCGAAAATTTTACGGACGCAATTACAAGTTCGATGGCCGTTATGGAATATTTGTTTCATATATGGCGATGGATGTGTTACAATACGCCAGTTCCGAGATACTGCAGTTAGTTGAATCTCTCAATTGTCTTCCCTTACCAGGTGACCAAATTGTATGCATCGTCACTTCCAACACATGTGGACGAATGGGTGAAAAAGTGTGATGACATTCTGCACAAAATAGTCGGGAAATTAAAAACTTATAAGTTGGTCACCCTCCTTTCAGAATTGAGATTGCATACCTACAGAACATAAATTATTTCTAGACTACCCTGCAGAATGACGATCCTGAAAATGCGTGAAACTTGAATAGTGCAGGGATACAAGCGCGCCTTCTATCTGGTAAATGACCTCATAAGGGCGTGCGTAATTGACGATCTTTTCCGGTGAAAGATATGATTATGGAAATAGCCTGTTGTTGTAACAACAATCCTGACTGTCCTCTTTTCCGCGAATGTGACATCACCGAGTGAGACTGATAACTAAATTTGTACTTATATGAGCAATACGTAGGACATGTAGGATGCCACATGTGGAGTGGTATATACTTACCCTTACAAAGCACTGCGATCCCTATCATTTAAGTTTTCTAAACTGTGTTTTGTAAACTGTTGTTTGTCTATTTGTCGTTTTTTGTTATTTGCCATGGCCTTATCAGTTTTTCAAATTATGAGTTTTTAGAAATATTCGTTTGATATGTTTTCCGCCTCTCCTTTGCTACATAACATTGGAATATTGATTTGTTTATTTTCCAGTAATGCATAATTGACATCATTCTGTAATTCAAAGATTTTTGCACTATTAGATAAGATGTGGTCAAGGCAGCAACTGCATCCTTCGAGAGAATTGATAATTTAGCGGTTAAAATAATCATTGTTATTTCAAAGAGTGAACTGTGAGGTAGCGGCAAAACTTTATATTTTGCATCTTATTCAAATTTCACAGTTAATAGTTGGATTGGGTTGTACAAACGTCAATTATAATTGCATCCTAAATTCAGTATCCTACGTTCATATTTCCTAAGTAATTCTATTCCACAGATGCATATGTTGGCCTCCTAGACGGCTGGTCAATTTAATAGCGTCTTTATATCTCTATTTTTCTTCAAGCAATAAAAGAGAATGTCTATTGTCTTGCCTAGAATAAATACAATACAATTCATCATGCTATTCTCAGACTTAAAAAAAGAGTCTAAAACTGATCCATTCCGAAAAGGAATAGATATTAAACTTTTTAAAATAAATAACTCTATTTGCCCTTTTTTAACTTTAAAGAGATATTTAAGTATTAGGCAATCAGAATTTGGAATTGGGTTTCAATCCGATCCGCTTTTTATAACAGGGAAAAAGGAAGCTTTAACTAGACAATTTTTCTAGTTAAAATTGAAAAATATTTTAGAACTTATTGGTTATGACCCAAACTTGTATAATGGTCATTCTTTCAGATCGGGTGCCGCAACTAGTGCGGGAAAAGCACGCGTAGAAGATCATACGATCAAAGCATTTGGTCGATGGAAATCGGATAGTTATTGTAGACATTTCAAGATTTCTCTAACTTCTATTAAATATGCTCAACAATGTTTAACTGAATTTTAAAAATTTCTACATTTGTATATAGAAGTGTTTACTTTTGTATATTAATATGCGTATCTTCAGTTTTAGTAGATGATTCTACTTGTCTTTGAAGCATGTTATATTATTGTTGATATATTGATGGCGAAACCACCTCACACTATCCTTGGGGGCACTCAGCTGATTCTCATCTGAGGTTTTGGACATAAATGAAATTTTATTGTCTGAAACTATAAACCAAATTTCATATATTCCCCAAGAATTCAGTTGTCTCATCACCACCGTCAGTTCAACTCGTTCGGCAGCCATGCTGCGCTGTCTAAAGCAATAGGGGCCATGCTGTGCTCCCTCAGAACCATGCTGTGTTCCTTCGAATTGACGGGTGTGTCTTTGAAGTTTTGCTTCTCATGAATGCTAAATACCTTTTTTTTTAAGCAGGGACCAGTCAAAATTTATACATAGCTGAGACGATTCCCAAGGGCCAAACAAAATTTGTATAATCATAAACATAAAATGTATATATACTGAATAAAAAATTTTTTTTAACAAACTTCTTGTCAGCAGCTAGGTCATTATTATAAATAAGAAGCCTGGTTCTAAGTAATTGATTTTCCACTAGGAGATGTTTGCAAATTTTTTTTATCAAAACTAAACAAGTAAACTTGAAACCATACGTTATTAAACTGAGCGGGATATGTAGTTAGAACGTTAAAGAGGCATTAGCTGTAAAATTCATATTCACCGATTTGACTCAAATTCTTATATTTGATTTATAACAGACTAAAACGTAAATCCAAGTTACAAAAAGTAAAAAAAGAAACAATCAACAACGCATGGACTCGTTATAATGGAGCAGTATCACCTGTTTATTTTTGAATAGAATACCTCTAATTAACTTTCAAAATGACATCCGAAGAATGCCGAACATAAATAGAAATATAAATAGAAAGACAAGCACGCGCAATCAATAATGATGATTTTTATAGGTTTTTTTTATTTCGTGTTATTGACAAAAGTAATATGCAATCGCCGCTTATTCCTATAATTGAATGATTTATTATATACATAATCAGTCAACCAAATTGATCTTCCCTTCGTTTCAATTTCCAATGTTGTCTTTCTTTTCTTTTAATAACTTTACATGCTTAGCACATACGTAACATATCTCCAGCTAAAGGTTAAATTGAAGGTCACGTGAATACGAATTCAGATGAGTTGAACTATTGTTAGCGATGTTTTTTTCAGCTTATTTTGACAAAATTGAACCAAACGGACTTCTTAGTATTATTTTACAATTTCGGTTTTAAAAATGTTTGAAACAAAAAAAAAACAATCATATGTTAACTTTTTGTCTTAATCGTAGTTTATGCTTCTTGAACTATTATAAAGGAAACTACTTACTGACGGGTAAACCAAAGGCGTGCGAAAATAGCAATTAAGACTGCGATGGATGCAGCAACCAGAATGACTATGAGTACAATCATACCTGTCGACAACCATGATTTATTTGGATAAGGTAAGCTTACTGAAAAATAACAATGCATATTATATATGTATGGATGTAAGCAATTTTACACTATAGGTCAACATACGGCCTTCTGAGTCTAGATTCGCATGATAGGTGATGAATGCCTCAAGGAAGAAGTTTGGCCTGTCTTGCTCCTTTTGGGTTTCATGCCATTGCGTGATTTCTTTTCTTCTTTTGTAGTGATTTACGAGTTTTAACATTGGTTAATTACTACTGTTGGTTGCCTCTTATGTATTACTATCCATTATTATATATCATTTAATATGATAAGTTGATTAAAAAACTTATACTATATGAAGAGTTTAATTTTTTCCCACTACAATTTTATTACGTAGAGATTCAATATTTAGTTTTCGTAATACTACATAAAAATGTGAAAAAAATCTGTCGATCAAAACATATCTTTTTGACATATACTAGTGCTTAAGATCTTGATAACGAACGGCACACATCACTGGACCTTAAAACTCGTCAGTAGAACATTAAATCCTTCATCAATAAAATAATTTTTGTATAAAGGAGATCAAGAAAGTTATTAATGTGAAAATGTAGTATAATGTATGCTTAGTTTTATCTTTTCTACACTTTATACAAGCACGTATTCCCAATTCCAAACTAAATAGCAAATTGAAAGAGTTCACCTGTTGGTCCTGCTTTATTTCACAAAAAAAGAATGGCCAACGTAGTTACAAGTATCTTGTCTTAGGGAGGGATAAATCGTACTTTGTAAAAAATCACTCTGATTCAATAAAGAAATTCTCTGAAACTGACATTATCAAGATGCCTAATTTTGTGATTTTTCAACAAACAATCGAAATTCCTATGGAAACCAACTGTGCTCCTCTTCTTGCCGACTTGTTCCTTTATTCATATGAGGTTAACAGATACAGTTAAGTCTGCATCATATCTTGACTTACATCTAGAAATTGACAGTGAGGGTCGGTTAAAACAAAACTTTACGACAAAAAGGATGATGTCAGCTTCCCGATTGTGAAATAACCATTTCTATGTAGCAACATTCAAGCAGGTCCTGCAGACGGAGTATATATCTCCCAGTTGATACGATATTCCAGGGCTTGTATTTCCTATCATGATTTTCTTGATAGAGGTTTGCTGCTCACTAGGAAGCTATTAAACCAAGAGGTCCGAGTGGTGAAGTT
Organism: Mytilus californianus; assembly: GCF_021869535.1. Taxonomy (NCBI): domain Eukaryota; kingdom Metazoa; phylum Mollusca; class Bivalvia; order Mytilida; family Mytilidae; genus Mytilus; species Mytilus californianus. The sequence continues at coordinate 11,921,395 of NW_026262701.1, read as the reverse complement.
GAAATCATCCTTTCCTTACGGACATCATCACGAATTGGTTGACCGTTATGGAATATCTCTTTTCTATGTTGAGGTTTGTGTACTGTTGTTTGTCTGTTGATCTTTTTCTTTTTTAGCCATGACGTTGTCAGTTTATTTTCGACTTATGAGTTTGAATGTCTCTTTGGTATCGTTCGTCTCTCTTGTAATTGTAAATACCTAGTTTTTTGTATGCCTAGTTTTTGTGTTTAACTATAAGAAGTTTTGTGTGTTTATGTATGCATTGGTTCTGTATTTCTGTATATATATGTATTTCATTCCAATGTTTTTCTTTTAAAAGCTTTGATATCTTACACTAAATTTAACTTAAAACGCATCCATCATTAATTGTAAATGACACGTTTCCATTAATCATTATAGAAAATATAATACTTAGAGACATACGTAAGTAAAAAGTCAAAAGAAAAATTAGCATGTGAAAGAAAATCTTGAAAATATGAAAGGCTGATTTTTTAAAAGTTTAATGGACTATTTCTAAAACACAGAATAATTTTAAAGATCGTAAGCATTCTTACCAGCACAGTATGGTCCTTTCCATCCAGAAACACATCCATTCAAACAGGTACCGGTTGTATCATTACACAATGAAGATTTGCATGTTGTATTGCACTTATGTATGCAAAATTTTCCAAAGTATCCATTAACGCATCCATCAGCGCATGTGCCATTATATTTGTCGCAAATGTTATCGCGACAATTATTTCCACAAGTCATGTCACATTTATACCTTGTCAAATTGCCTTCACATTGAATACATTCTGCAGTCGTTTCGTTACACGTTAAGCAGTCTTGTACACACGTAGAATTACAAAATCTCCCATATATTCCAGGGAAACAGCTACTTCCACACTCTCCTGACTGTCTCCTGCAATCTCCGTGGAGACATCCACTGCAACGAAAATTACACTCTTCTCCATATCTACCAGCTTTACAATCTGATTTGTAAAACGAAACAAATAAATTGCTTTTTTGGAAAGTGATTTACAGGATGTTTAACATACACCGCAGTTTAATTGGGTCCAAGTTTTTAAACATTTTCTGGCAATGTTCCGAGTCGACATAAGATCCTTCACAATTTAACAATAACATATCCTTAGCTCTTAAATGTTAGGTAGGAGCGTTCCAAATGAGGATCAATTAAAAAAGGGCTTAGAACACACCAAATTTTAAAAGTGCTATTTTTCTTTTTTTCCAGTACTCGGGCGTTACAGCTTCTGGAGCACTGCTATTATCAGCTCAGTAATCAGTGCTTCGTCACGGACATGATAATAACCTACCTTTCTTAAACTCGTTGTTGATAAATTAGAAATCATTTAGAAACCAAGGTTCCAACTCCCTCAAGGAAATTTGACATTAGTTGGGTTTGGCTATTCTTTTTGGTCATAAACTCCTCAAACAATCAAAAAAGAGGGACGAAAGATACCAGAGGGACAGTCAAACTCATAGATCGAAAACAAACTGACAACGCCATGGCCAAAAATAAAAAGACAAACAGACAAATAATAGTACAGATGACACAACATAGAAAACTAAAGACTAAGCAACACGAACCCCACCCAAAAACTGGGGGTGATCTCAGGTGCTCCGGAAGGGTCAGCAGATCCTGCTCCACATGTGGCACCCGTCGTGTTGCTTATGTTATTACAAATCCGTTTAATAGTATTATTCGGTAGGTCACATTCGTGAAAAGGGAAGGGTATTGTAGTTACGACATAAGGAACATATCCGATATCATCTGTAAAACGGTTATTCCATAACGGTCAATCAAGTAATTATACCTAATTTGCTTTTCATTGTTTTAGAATGCGCGTTCTCTCTGAAGATAAATCAAGAAAAGCGCTTCGGACTCTGTAATTTATGTTTTCTTATCATTTTGTAATGCATGCTCTGACAGAAAGTTTAATGAAGTTTTGCCAGATTATTATAAGCAAAGCGTTAACACAGGGTCTGTCTTTCAATCAGATGGTAACAAAACATTCCGGGAAAGCAGATGTCATTTGCTAATACTTACTATAATAAAAATGAAGTTTGAGATGTTAAAGATTTTTTCTTTGTCCTGTATAAAGTAACAGTAGTTTGCTTTCAACACAAAATTTGCTCCAGCAGGGTGTGTGGAAGGACGAGTGAAATCAACACACACTTGATTTACGCTCACTATCACGAATTGGTTGTCTAAAACGTTGCATTTATGTCTCGACCAACGATAGACATGTGTTCGTGGTGTTAACCTTACCGATACCAGAAAATACGTTTGATCTGAAAATTTCAATGTTTTCCCTATTTCCTTGAACTCAAGTCGCGTCTTATATGTCAAAGCTATCTTTATTTTCTTGTGAAAGAAAAGAAGGAATGTTGTGTATCTAATCGTGGCACATGATCCCAACAATCTATTTTGTGAAATCAAAGGAACATAGCTTTTTTGTTGGATTTTCTACATGCCAAAGTCACGGTAAGGCTTTCAACGCAGAGAGGTGTGATATCCTAATGATGTACTTTTCTTAAAAGTGCGTACACGTGACTTCTTCTTGTGTTTATTTGTGTATTTTAGACGTTTTTTTTTTTGGAGTACTCTTTCTAATGGCTACAAAGTCATTAAGCGTTATAACAGACATTATGGAGAAAAACGTATCTTTTGCAATTGTGTCGATATAACTGAACTACAAACAGCTGTCATACAAGTGGGAGTTTTAGCTGGATATAAAACCAGATTTAACCCACTATTTTCTTCGGAAAAATGCCTGTATTTAATCAGAAATATGACGGTTGTTTTACATTCGTTCTGTTGGTTAATGAGTTTGTCAGTTTTTATGCACTTACCCGTTTTTAATTTACTTTGGAGTTCGTTTTTTTTTATATACTTTTTACAACTCACCAAAACAAACACCAGTTTTATCACTACATCCACCCTGTCCACAGCTATTACTGCACGATACATTACAATAATTACCATAAGTGGACGTAGTACAGCCAAGTGCGCATTCTCCGCTAGTGTTGTTACATGTTCCGTTCATACAACCGTTGGAACACTTCAACCCACAATTTTGACCGTAATAACCATGGTGACATCCTTTTAAGCATGCACCTCCTATATTGTCACACGACTGATCAACACACGTACTGCTACAGCGATATTCACATAAATATCTAGCTCTCTGAGCATACCAACCATCACGGCAACCTTTATTACAGAATCCTAATGAGCCGTCACATGCATCGTCAATACAGTTTTCACAGGGCTTACAAAAACTGGTGTAAAAATCGCTGTAGTGACCTGGTTGACACTTGTGACATGAAACATGAGGATTTTTATCGTCTTTATCAGTATATGCCTCACATGCATCACAGTGTGGAAAATTCAATGAACAGTTAAATTCACACTTTGGAAGATACCAACCATCCTTGCAACCATTTTGGCATATGGTTGTGCCATTGATGCAAGCGGAAAAATTCCCAGTTTCACAGTTTTCACTACATTTATCTATGCATTTTTCACCAATGTAATTGTTTTTACAACCATGCATACAGGTTCCAGTGTTAAAGTTACACGTTGGTTCGTTGTTATTGATCTGGAGGCAATGTTCACTGCATGGACAACAACCATTTTGAAATGAATACCAGGTCATGTTATTTCTACACCGGAAGCATTTTTTGTTTGTTGCATTCGTGCATTCTGCAATGCTGCACATACAATCTGCACCGAAGTAACCAGCACTGCAAGTTTCACATTTTCCATCACGTGCACAATCAATACATTCCTTTGGGTATGCAAGATTACAGAAAACACCATATAAACTCTTTTTACACGTATCACATGACACGTTATCAGAACATGTATCACAAGCTACGTCACACTTTCCATTACAAAATTCTCCAAAGTAACCGTTCTGACACTTTAGACATTTTCCTGTTCCCTGATCACAGTCGGCTGTCGAGCAATGCTTGGGACATTTTTCATCACAGTGTTTACCATACCATCCGGTCAAGCATTCATAACATTTTGAAGCATCGAACTGACAAAGACTACATTGTTTATCCATACAACGGTCAGTACATTTCCGTCCGCTATACCCTGGCTTGCATGTTTGACAGCTACCATCAATTTGGTGGCAGTACCCTTCTCCACAATTAACTGGGCATGTTGTATTGCAGGAGTTACCCCAGTACCCTCCATTACATCCCCATGATGTACAGTTTCCGGTGTATCTGTCACATCCATTTCTACAATGCGGGGAAGGGCATGTTAAATTACACCGAGATCCATAAAAACCTTCGTTGCAAACAAAGCATTTTCCTGAAATAAAGCATCCCTCCATGCAATTTTCAGCACACCTATACTCGCATTTAGATCCATAATGTCTATCCCGACATTCAGTACAAAATCCGGTTGTTTTATTGCATGCGTAGCATGATAGACATGTGTGGTCACATTTCTCACCATAGAAACCATCACCACATTCTCCAGAACATTGTCCCGTAACGTTGTCACACCCGTACCAGCAATTGGTGCAATTTACACCTACAGTGGAAATAAGATATTACAAAAATCACACTTCTCGAACGTTTTCGGGTATGCTTAAAGATATATTACCGAAAATACGGGGAACAATTTACTGATATGTTTAAAAACTAAGGTTTAATTTTTAAGGATGTTCACCGTGATAATTCAAAACTGAGATAAGTAGCACGCAGCTGAGATCTGCAACAAGAGTTGAAGTTGTATTAATTTGAAACAAATAATATCAGAGTTGTATACAAGGCCGGGCAATTGGATAAAACAACCATAAACATCGATGTACCATCTGTACATTTCGAAAAGTAATTGCTCCTCAGTGATGCTCGTGGCAAAACAAGTTAGCTTGGCATGCATTAGGAGTTCATTTACAGTATAAGTTAGCTTGTCATGCATTAGAAGTCCACTTACAATATAAGTTAGCTTGTCGTGCATTAAAAGTCCACTTACAATATAAGTTAGCTTGTCATGCATTAGAAGTCCATTTACAATATAAGCTAGCTTGTCATGCATTAGCCGTCCACTTACAATATAAGTTAGCTTGTCGTGCATTAGAAGTCCACTTACAATATAAGTTAGCTTGTCATGCATTATAAGTCCACTTTCAATATAAGTTAGCTTGTCATGCATTAGAAGTCCATTTACAATATAAGTTAGCTTGTCATGCATTATAAGTTCCTTTATGATACAAGTTCCAAATGGAAGAGATATTATAGAAAAGTATTTCCACTGGAAGAAATATTACAGTATTTGTTCTTAGCGGAATATAGAGTATACACTACCAGGAATTTACATAGCGTGTACATGTACTTTTAATGCTACTATATATAGAGTACTATCAAAACAATATCATCAATCAGTTCCTTTGTTATCTATATCTTTTTAGTACATTTAACTATATGCATGTTTTCAATAATGTTGTGAAAAGGTTGATTTTAGTACTTAAAATTTTCGTCATTTTTCAGTACTGATAATGTCAGCCATTTTTTTTAGTATTTCTCAGCAATAAATTTCAGTCACTTTTCATTACTGCAAAATTCAGTCATTTTTCAGTAAGACAAACTTAATACGATCTTTTAATTCATCATAATGAATCTAAGTGTACAATGTAGAAAAGTCCAAAGTCTTTAGATTTCAAAAATTCCAATAGATCTTTAGAGTTCAAACCTGATTTACACCGCTTGTACAGTACACAGTACTTTCTTTTAGTGGAAGGTGGTCTCATTGGCAACCATACCAAAACTCCCTATTTTATATTTAGCAGTAAATGTAAAGCATATATTTTGTAGCTTTTAATCTTACCTTGAACTGATGTATTCTTTTCGGTTGCAGTTGAGTGTGGCATCAAAATTATCATAATCACAGCAAAAAATAACAAATTATAAGAAGAAGACATACCACAGGATTTTGCTTTTTGAATTAATGGGTTAGTAGAGACAAAATAAAGTCCACTTTTAATAAATTATTCACATTTTTCTTAACACATTCGCGTATACAACAACATTTATAACTTGTGTTTACTGAATGAACGAAGTTATCTCCGAGATAAGTTATCAGTGAATTTGACAATTTTAAATCGGGTTATACTGTAGGATAACATTTATAATCATTAACGTTGATTTGAATCATAATCATCAGTACTTGACCCAATAGTTTTAAAAACAGAATTACTTTTTTTAAAGTTTACCATTTGCACAGATGATTCCTTTACTAGTACTTCATTTTTCAAAGGACGTGTCTTTTTTTTCGATTGGTTGATGTTTCACTGGGATATACACTACATCACTTTTATTCACTATTATGCATTTCCTTTTAGCAGCCACACAACAGGTTCAATGCTAAATGAAACCAAATCAGAAAATAGATATCAAGATGCAATCAAAAACAATGTAGACGATGGATTGATTGATTTTTTGTTGGTGTTTAACGCCACTTTCAGCACTATTGGCTATTTAGTGGTGGTCACTTTTTAATTGGTGGAGGAATTCGGAGTGACTAGAAAAAACCACAGACCTTCGGCAGGAAAACTGAAGTTTTGGTTAAGGTTTGATTCGAACGTACCTGCCACATGCGAGGTACGAACTCACAACCTCATCAGTGTTGACAGGTTATCCAACACGTACCTATAGTTGCTAACATCCACGTCTTTTAGTATTTGATTCATGGACAATTGTCTCATTGTCAATCACATCATATTTCCTTATTTTATGATTAATTGTCAAAAAGAGAAAAAAAAAAAAGACAAACAAAAGTCTAACTACCCAACTACACATACAACTCAAGATTGAGTAACATGACCACCCATCGCACCACCCCCCCCCCCCCCCAATCCCTTACCCCCTCCCCAAACATATATTTTAAAAAAACATTGAGTGAACTCATGCGCTTTAGAAAGGTAATCCGTTTCTGCTCCATAAAGTCGCACTTGTGTTGGATACGGCAAATAAAAAAATGCTGATAAATGCCTTTTTTGTATATGAGACTCAATTTAGCTACTCTTTTTAATATGTCCCTTTCGGTCATATAGCTCCTAACGTTTCTACGTATCTATACATCCCTGGATTTCAAATCTTTAGGTAAGAGTTTTCCTGATGAAGGTAATGACAAGAAGAGAGCTTTGGACACATTAAATTTATAGTGTTATTTTCATTTTATACCAGATATTAATATCAATTTCATCACATTATAAAACGTCATCTGTTATTTTCAGTTTTTCAACCATACTAGATTGGTTTACAGACTATGATTCAGCTCCTGATTATTTCATCCTTGCCCGCAAAACTTAATTGTCGTATTAAAAGTTAAAAGAATATGTTTAATATTTGCTTAGTTAATATTCGTTCAAAGTAAATTATCTAACTATAATACTTTGAAACGATTGAATAAAAGTATAAAAAAAAAGCTGATCTCCAAAGTAAATTCAAAAAGGGGAACTCCATAAAACTGACATAATCAAACGTTAGACTTTATGAACAAATGGAATGAATGGGAAACAACTGTCATATTCCGAAGAAAATGGTGAGTTTAACCTGGTCTTATAGCTAGCTAAACCTCCCACTTGTATGACAGTCGTTTATAGTTCCGTTATAATAACAAAATTGGGTGAGCAACCCAAACAGACATAATGGGTTAATGTGACAAGTATTGGGATCCAGCAGTACACACTGTGTAAACAAATATATCAGACATACAACACAACTGACTAAAGAATTTGAAAAAAAATGAAAGTGATCGTCATGACATGTCATACAAACACAAATCTTTGTCATGTTTGAATTAAAAGAATTTGACAGTAAATCCGATAAATGATAACTAAGATTACTGAAAAACAAAAAAACATCTTTATTCTAAATAAAGAGTAAGTCAACACGATGTCCGAAAAGCAAACACAATCTATGCACAAGCTTATTTGATGATTAGATAAACGTTTTGTTTATTGCACCTTTCAGAACCTGATAAATTTATTTTGGTTTTCAGATATTCCTTGTATGTTGTACTTTATATTGAGTTTAATCATTATGTAAGAAAAGATATGGCAGCTTAAGATTTGTTTATTTAAATGTCATTAATGCTACAGTAGTTTATGCTTTTTAGTGTAATGAAATAAAACGTCTTAATATTAAACACGCTTTTATTGTTATATCATGGAAATGCAAATTAAAACTTATATGATTGACCTTCTTGCGTCAGAAAAATAAATGAAGATTTGAAAAAATCAATCATCCTTTTTTACTGGAAAATTCAATCTGCACAAAATCAGTCGATCTAGAAAAAATCAAGCTATAAAACCATGCCCAAAAAAAAACAAGTACTAGCATACAATTGGTAACGAAAACATCAACAGATACACTCAATTCGAAACCAGTTTTGTTGATATTTAGAGCTCCGGTATCTGAATTATATTCAGTACGGTGATATCGAAATCTTCCGAAATCTGAATCATTATTATATCCAATACGGTGATATTGAAAGATTCGAAATCTTAACTATATATAATACGGGGATATCAACAGCTCCAAAATCTGAACTATATCCAGTACGGTGATATCGAAAACACCGAAATCTGTACTATATCCAGTAAGGTAATATCGAATGCTCCAAAATCTGAACTATATCAAAAATGGTGATATCGAAAGCTCTGAAAACTGAACTATATCACGTACGGGGATATCGAAAGCTCCAAAATCTGAACTAAATTCAGAACGGTGATATCGCAAGCTCCAAAATCTGAACTATATCTAGTACGGTGAGATCGAAATCTCCGAAATCTGAACTATATCCAGTACTGGTGATGTCGAAAGCTCAGAAATCTAAACTATATCAAGCACGGTGATATCGAAATCTCCGAAATCTGAACTATATCCAGTACTGGTGATGTCGAAAGCTCAGAAATCTAAACTATATCAAGCACGGTGATATTGAAAGCTCCAAAAACTGAACTATATTTATTACGGTGATATCGAAAGTTTCGAAATCGGAATTGTATTCAGTAAGGTGATACCAAAAGCTCCGAAATCTGAACCATATTTAGTACGGTGATATCGAAAACTTCGAAATCTAACCATATTCTATATGGGGATATTGAATGTTCTGTTAACGAATAAAGATTCATTGTCGATCGCCTTAAGTGACCAGCAATGCTAGATGATAATCAACCACAAAGGCCTCAAACCATTATAACTGAATACGACTGTGTGAAAAAATGTGAAAATTATCTTTGCATTGAATTTCATGTGCATACATGTTTTCGTCAAACTGAAAGTAACTTACCGCTGACCAAGGGTACGTAAAGGTGTCAGAAAATGTATATTATTTTTCCACAAAGACGGTATATTGTACATTATGTAATTTGTATGATTGAACAAAATCTTCTTTTTTTCACTTCAAGATATATTAATGATGTACTTTCATTTAAAATCCCTTTTTCTGAGTTTACTTATCTTAAACTAAAATAGATACAATTAAAGAGCTCAAAGAACTAAAACTTAAGAGAGAAAATCGATGAGAAATTCTTTTACATATATGAATTTGAAGAAATACATCATTTGTCTCCAACCTTTTAATATTGAAGCGTTTGTCACTCAAAAATTGTGGTTCTCAACAGACTCAATAGATTAACAAGAAGAGCGAATGAATCAATCGATTTATAAATTTTACGATTCGGATCATGGTTACAGCAAGTCTGTTTCTAAACTTACTTGAGACTTTTTAACTATGCCAATGATCCAACATATTAGCTATAATCGATCTAGCATTATTGTCAGTCATGTCATGTTCCTGACCTTGACACTTAATTACTACTGACAAGTATTGAAATCGTACGAATCGTATGACGAACTATGACTGGTGTTTGGATTTTATGCGCTTCTGACTGATTCCAGATTTTTCTATTTTTGTAACCAAACTTTATTTTTATTTAATTTCGAACAGGATTTAATGCCATTTTATCATTCTAAATAATACAGGAAGTAGTCGATCATGTAGACCGTGAAGGCCAGCTTGATAAAACTACTCAGATAGGACACTATATACAGAGAGAAAAAAATCAGTGGAAAGTATGAAGTCCAGATGACTTTTTTTCAAACTAATTAAAAGTTAATTATACTAAATAAACGCTCTTGCTGGATTTTCAAGGAAACGTGTGGATCAAACTGAAAGATGTATGGTTGTTCTCGCATTTGAATATAAACTCTTGAAACTACTTTGCGTTTACTTCCAAATGCATTGTGTATGCACTTTTAGAATAAAATTTCTAAACCCTTTAATTTTCTGGAATTATTGACGTCACAAATATTCATACTAGGTACTCGGTTGCATTTAAATGTTATTTTGTTTGAAACTACACCCATCCAGATCCTTTTGTGGTCCATGAAATCAATGATTACCGGCAATAAACAAATTATGGTGTTTTCCGATATTATCGTTTTCTCTCTTTGCATCGACCCCGTTTTGCAAATATTATAGACTGGCGCGAAAATTCAATTTTCATGGTGTAATTTATCAATTGTCTTTCATAAACTCTAAAGATGGCTGTTTAGATCATAACAATATTTTATTGACTGTTAAATTCAATTAAACGAAAATATTACTGTAACTTGATGGTAATTATTGCTCTCCTTAATTTCAAATAACTCATTACAATTGCAACATGTATAGACACTTTAGAGGCTGTTCCATAACAGTATCATAATGGATTGTGGTAATTATGCTTTATTTTATCACTTTACACTTTGATGACTTGACTGTTGTTCTTCTAAAGTAGTTGGTTAAAATTTCTGGCTAGTTGAAAAGTTTGATTTGATGCAACAAATTGCAATTCGGTCAGAAATTTCATTGAACAGCAATAAGTGGACGGCAACACTTAATCAAGTCACTGTAAGGAACAATAAAGAATGACTCTGCTAGAGGGATTAAAGCGCGTATGGAAGGGCTTCAATTCGCCTTGAAATGCGTTACCTAGAAAAATCTTGAGGCAAATTGTTGCAAAATAGCAGATGACGGTCTTTTAATATTACCGATAAGTCGATTCACATGACTAAAACCATAGAGCTTAGCACTGGAATCTCTAAGCCTAGATGTTATAAAACGACTGTGAAAATAAATATATTTTCGTATTCAGACAATTGCATGTGTATCTAAATTGCAAATCAAAGGAATGTATATTGATTTAAAAAACTTATAATTTTAAGATTATGTACCGGATTCCACTTTCATATACATCATAATGATCCATTATATAAAGTACACCACGTACATTCAGTCATAAATAACAAACTGATTTAATTTAATTCATTCTGTCATATTTATAACAGTCTGTAAACGTACGTCCTTGAGAGCACCAGGAAGAACTTCTTTCGTATTTAAGTAAATTATGATCAACCCTCGTGTTGGGTTTATATTAGAAATACCGACCACAGCTACTTAAGCGAACACTAATAAAGATGTTCTTGTCTGGTGCCATTTACTTTGATCATTATGATATTGCACAATACACGCCAACCAACATTAATAATCAAACAGGTCCGTCTACCATTAGGTACGCATAATGCAATCGCAGCCCTTCAACACAAATACACTATAGTGCTTGTGATGTAGACAAATCCGGTTTTAAATTTATCAAATGGTCTTAAAAAAGTATGAACAAAGTCAGATCGGTTCTATTTTTGCATGCTTTACTGCTTTCGTTCGTTTGGGTATATTTGAAATGACAACATCGAAATATATTTGAAAAATACAACTTTCTATGAAGACACACACTGAGGTTCTACCTTTCGTAAACATACATAAAATACATTGCGATAATTCTCCTCAGAATAATAATCATATAATTTATTTTCTCTCTACATTTTAAGAAAATAATTCAAAAGTTCCTTCATTCTCCAAATGATTGAATAATTATTAAAGAACATCTTTCTGCTATCAAAAAATTCAGTAAGGTATATTTTTGGCATTTTCTTAATTCGATTTCCGTTCGAAGCAAAAATAACCTCGAAACGATTAAAATTGAGTGTATTTAGTTAAATATATAAATAGAAAAAAAATCATTTTAAAATGAGGAATACTTGACAGTTAATCCGAAACGTGTGAAATTAAGATTTAAAACAATTTATATAGCAAATAAATATTGAGTCAACAAGCGGTCCTTAAAGAAAACAAAATCTTATTAGAAGCTTAAACTTTTCTTTCTTGTACATTTCAGAAGTATTGTAAAAGAGTTTTTTGTGCTTTCACGTTTATATACTTTTAAGTTTAATCCTTTATGTTATTTTATTGTCATTATTACTACTTAAATCAATATGAGTTCCATATTCTTTTTGGTGCAATGAAATAAAATGTCCTATATAAAATTTTATGGATATAATATGGAAATGCAAATTTAAACATTCTACTATTTTGAAATATATCAAACCTCCACGCGAAAACTCTTGCTAAGTGATTGTTTAAGAATAAATTATCTTGAAAAGTGTCATCTCTATGGTAAATTAAACTATGATGAAAATCAAGGGGAAAATTCAAGCTCCAGAAAACCATGCCGCAAGGCAAATACTAACAAACAAATAATAACAAAAACATCAACAGAAAACACTAATTTTTTAGGCTGATAAGAGCTCCTAAATCGGAACCATATCATGTACGGTGATATCGAATGCCGATTTAAAACTTGTACATATTTGTCCTTTGGTCTTTGGACAGTTGTCTCATTGGCAATCATATCATATCATATCTCCTTATTTTGATTTCATGTAAGGTGATATCGAATAACTATATCATACACGGTTATATCGAGTGCTTTTAACCATATCTTTCTTTCCATGAGTCACCTATCATGATGTCCAACAATTTAAATATCCCAAAATGAGTCAATTCAGATGTGAGATCAACATTGTTTGTTTGACTATGAGCGCGTTCTTTGTTCAAGTTTGTATCAAGAAAATTATTTTGTTTCCGAAAAAAATATACATTTGTAACTGTACATACAGCCTTTTTTTTCTATGTCTTCCTACATTTGTTCGTAAATACACAAAATATGCAAAAATATATCATACTTGTGCGATTTTGAGTTTTTTTTCGCATTTATATATTTAATCAAAATAAATGTATTTGTATCTGAAAGAAATTGTTAATCAATTTTAGAAACGGTTCCAAGACATTTTTTTTAAAGTGGTCCAAGTGTGATATAAATTCAAGACAGTTGGTCGTACACAGGCAAAATAGAGAAATGCGTGTCATACATTCATGTCTAATTTTGTTTTTTTTTAAATAAGGTTAAAATCTTTTTTAAATCCTCGGAGTCTAGTAGATATTTTGTTTTTTTTCTTAAATAGGGATTATATAGAAAAAAAAACAAATTTTTTCACAAATTTGTAATGAATTTTTGATACATTGCAAGGTAAGAAGAAATCCTATATAAGCCCTTAAAATTTCGTTGGTTACAATTAATACAGAAATCCAAAACGGCTACAATAGTCCACTTAGTACATGAGACTGTTCTATCCTCTTGTTTGTTTACAACAGTTAATCGTGATGTTGTTGTAGCTATATACAATAAAGAGATGCGATATGATTGTCAATTATATAAAAAAAAATAAGGAGATGTGGTATGATCGCCAATGATATAACTCTATACCAGCGTTCAAATAACAAAAAAGGAATAATAGGTTACCGTATGGCCGGTTTCATATAATTTTCGGTCGATTTGACAAATATTATTTTCATTCGTAGACTATTATCCAATTGTTCTTGTACTCAAGTATGGAAAGCTCAACGCTCTAGTTTTGTTAATTGCCTTATAACTACAAAATCTTGATTTATTTCTTTTAATAGTATGAATTTATTTATTGTATTCATATTTAAATGAACGTGGAATTGTGAATAGTAATGTTCGGTAAATTTAACCAATTACTAAACCTATAGATGAATTGGATGGATTGCTGAGCTTCACTAAATAAAAAGGAATAACACATATATAAATGACTGAATAAAAAAATAGTTTATCATAGTGAGACCTGAATATATACTATATAATGTATATTGAGTATTATAAGCAAGATGATTCAGCCAGCCAAATATTCTGATGGTGCACTATCATATAGATATATAATAAAATGAATTCAAATTATAACATGTATCTGTAGACATATATATATATATATACATATATATTCATAAAACACAAAAATTAGTTTAATATAATAAATACAAATATATAAAAAAAAAAAGAGTTGATAAATAATGACTGATTACTATAAACAATACATACTTTGATGAACAGAGTAACATTTTTTGCTTTTGATATCTATGAAGGTCAACATGCCAAGACGTACCATCAATTTCCCCCTCCATCTAACGTATATACGAATACGAATACTTTATTAATTCCAATTAAAGGGCCCGTTTCGGAGCATAAATGTATAGTATTAATTATACAGTAATTTTAAGATACATTACGATTGAAAGAAAAGGAATAGATAACTATCTAATAACTACTTAAACAGAATGTTAACCATTTTTGATACATAGAACATAAACTACATCGCTACTACGTGTATATCTACTCAATGGAATTCAAAACAGGAACCAGTAAATCTTGACACTGATATGTTAACGTTTTCATACTTACTGGACATCAACCAAATAAACTGTTGATACTTTGAAATGTAAGGGATTAAGGCAAAACATGCTTCCATACTTTTCATGAGAGTTGTTCTAAACTACCTAGAATTTAACATTATGTTATCATATTAAATATTGCGGGTTTTAAATCCTGCTGAGACAAACGTGGGACCTGAAATCGGTAACTCTCATTGAATCATTTCAAAGCGATTACGTCCTTTCGAGGGATTTTATCAATGTGTCCGACTCTTCACCCAGATGCATTGAGTCTGCACCTTATTCTGTAACATCCGTAACAGGCGAATCTAATAGCAATATAATTTCACAGGAATAATTATTATGTCCTAGATTTTTGGTTCAATGACTTTTTTATGACATCGATGTACAACTCACCAAGTACCAGGAAATAATCATTTGTCAAAGAACCAACCCTTTGATTCCTGTTATTTATCATGACAAATGCTAAAAGGTGTTTAACAATGATATTAAGGGTATTCACCATACAGAATTATGAGGTTCTCGACTTAAAGCAACATTCTCATCTCAGTACCAGAATCTATGACAAACAAGACGATTTTAATTTTGAAATTATAAATTTTCCCCACATTAGCAGCAATATAGCAACTTCAGCTTGCAGCTGCTACTCAGACTTTATAAAACGTCACCAGTGTCCGAGCAGAAAGTTGATGAACTTGGGTTATGTCTAAGAACGTCTCGTCCTTTTTCTAAAAAAAGTTTATCGAAAGATACCAAGACCTTGTTGATAAATATTCCGTATCAACTTCACAAATAATACATAATGGTTTTGAAGAATAGATTCTATATTCTAGGTACTGACGTTTATCATCTTAATTACGTGTTATAGTGTTCTTTTTATTTGTCTTTGTATATTTTTAACCTTAACTGTTTATTCCATTTTTTGTAATATCCTTTCGGCGTGGTTTGGTATTCATACATCCCGCCATTGTGTTATAAGGTTATGGTAAATTTTTGTATTCTTGTCTTTCATTTTTGCTTATATGCTTTGTCAATAGAGTGTCTATATTCCATTTTGTTTTTCTTTATTGGCATAGTTGTTTGTTATTATAATGTTAAGAATATAACACAATGTTGACTGCTGTACCACCGGATTTGAAACCCTCCGTGTTGATATGATAACAGTCTGTTAAATTTTACGTAGTTTTAGAACAACTCTCAGTTTAACAAAAACAGATGTCTAATTATTCTTCCGTTGGGAAAAGGAAAACAGTCCGTATTCAACTTTACTTTGCAAATATTTAATTGATTTGTTGCAAAGGTCAACATAGTCCAATATAAGACAGCCTGGAGGAGGGGGGTCCTTCATTTCTGTATTTGTTGGCCCATTATTATATTCTCTACTCTTTATATTTTAACACTCCATTATTCTCTACTATTTATATTTTAACACTCCATTATTCTCTACTCTTTATATTTTAACGCTCCATTGTTCTCTATTCTTTATATTTTAACGCCCCATTATTCTCTATTCTTTTTTTAGGCCTATTTTTCTCTATTCTTTTTGTTTGCCATTTATTCTATACTCTGTTAACTCCATCCAGAACCTCATATAAAACACATAATAAAATGCAATTTCTATAACACTATACACTTGGAACCGGATACTGACAAACGGTTACTATCATTATTTGATTGTCCGCTACAGTACGGCAATGATCATTGACCTGTTAATTTTCTTCATCCTTCCGAATTTTCGATTGTAACTAACTATCAAACTTTTTAATACGAGTACACGAGTATACTTCTTATTTGAATTTAAGTTATTTGACAAAAAAATATTTGTCTTTACTTATTATTTGTCTTTTTATTTGATTTTGTCAATAAAGAAGGACAAAGCGAGCATAATATTCTATAAATATATGATAACAAAGTCAATTGAAATACATTTAGACCAGATTCAAACATATACTTCAAAGGAGTGAAAACCATGAGAAACAGAGGGAGCCCTATGTGTCGACAGAGAAAACATCTCCTGCTTTACATGTATCACCATTCATGAGATTTCAAACTTATTGTCAGTTTCTCTTTAGCCCAGGAACAGCCAAAACCGGCAATGAACTCATATGTATGATATGGACATATGGGAGCTTTGGCAGGGTAAACATGAATGTAGTACATCGATGTCATTTCAAATACATTGTTACAAGGTCCAGGTACACATAAACAAAAATTCTAAAGAAACAGTCGGAATCTATAAAAAGAACAGAAGGTAGGAATTTACTAAGTTTAACAGAATGACAGAAACAGTTGAAATTCACTAAGGTATGCAGAATGATAGAAACAGTTGAAATTCATCAATGTATACAGAATGACAGAAATATTTGAAATTCATCAAGTATACAGAATGACAGAAACAGTTGAAATTCACCATTGTCTAGAATGACAGAAACAAGTGGATTTCACCAAGTCGGAACGATAGAAACAGTTAGAATAAAATCGAATATATAGACTGACAGCAATATTCGGAATATAACTGAGTATATAGACAGACAGAAACAGTTTAATATAACAGCGTGTTCAGAACTATAGAAACAGTTGGAATAACACAGGATAAATAAATACTGGCAGCAATAGTCGGAATATTACAGAATATAATACAGAATAACAGAAGCAGTCGGGATATAAATGAGTGTATAGACAGACAGAAACAGTTGGAATATAAATGAGTACTTTATATGTACTGGCAGAGACAGTCGGAATATAACTGAGTATATAGACTGACAGAAACAGTTGGAATATAACAGCATGTACAGAACTATATAAACTGTTGGTCAGGAGTAAAATGGAGTGCATAGACTGACAGCAAAAGTCGGACCATAAGAGAGAATACCGAATTACAGAAATAGTTAGAACAAAACAGAGTGTTAAGAATAACAGAAACAGGAATTTATCTTTAAATCTATGTTCATATAATTCAGTTTTAGGTAAGCTGTCATGCAAAATTGCCACTTAGAAAGTTTTTTTTTTCTTTTTCTGATCAGATACCTTTGAACTTTAGTATTTTAACCGTTTTATACCTATGGATGTCCCAACATTTGTTTTCGTGCATACATGATGAAATTATTCAAGAGACACTTTTTGTGCACCCCCCCCACCCCCCCCCCCCCAAAAAAAAAAACAATAATCAAGTAGTTCATTACATCCACGTTATTTGGTCTCAAGTTGATAGTTATCTTATTGGCAATCATACATCTCGTCATTTTTATAAACAAACATTTCAAACGATTGGTTGACACAGTCGTATCTTTTTTCGTTTGTTATGTAATTTTATATGTGTGTGAATAACTTAAATGTCCTATGACATTATAGTTTGTAAAACAAGTTGACCAATAAACTATAATGTAAAATTATTTAAACCCCTGCTTGCATTACACATTGTCAGATTCAGAAATGCCATTGTAGCTTCAGTACGATCTTTAAGAAGAGTAAAATGCATGCAACTCATGCTTTTGTAAATGTGATATTTATACTTCTGCTTGAAGTAAATAGTGTTAGTGGTGGTAAGTATATACAATTCTTTAAAATAAAACATTTGTTTTATATTAATAGTTTTTATCTCATTATTTGTTATATCTGTTTTTCTCGTTACTGATTTTGTTTTCCATTTCGTTAATACAACTTTATTACAAGCTAATTTTGGAAAAAACAAAAACGCCAAATTTTGTACATAAATAAATTTTAGAATTCTACATTTATAAAAAGAGCATAATAAGTATTCTGGTTTTACAAACGATTTGTATATACAAATCATTAAATACACCGCCGACTGTCGAAATATATTTTTCCAGAATTTATTGTTTCATAATTTTCTTACAACTTAAAATAAAATAGATCATTTCACATTTGTGAAATTATAAAAGTTCCTTATTAAGATAGATTGTTGCATTAGTTTATAAACACTTTCGATAGAAAAAATAAATCATATACTGTATAGAATACAGATTGTCTTGCAAGTGCACTGTATGCATCGGAATAAAACAAAATGGAATCAAAATATTATGTAAATTATATACTCTTGAGACAAAATTTCATTTTTGAAAGATCTACTTAAATCTTTGAGGCCAAATATTTCTATTCGGTCTCTGCATTTTGGAATGCCCTTTTTTAAATACTTATGATTTTTATAACCAAATGCTCTTAATGTTCTTAATCAAAATAGTAACTACACAGACAGAGATCAAGAGTTTTATGCAGAGTGATATTTGTCTTTTATGATCAAGAATTTTTACATACGGCGTAGTTGATTCTTTTATTTTTACATGAATTATATTTTTTGGAGAAAACTTTCTGCAGTCGATGTTTAATACATTTTATATAAGAGTTGCCATAGACGTGACTTTTAGCCCTTTGATTTTTATATCTATCAGAAATGGATGAGTTATATGTGATACTTTTCTGATACTGTTTATCCCTTCTGAAGCACCGTTGTTCCTCGATCTTAAGTATCCGGTTTACATATAAATGTAATGTTTATTACCATTGTTTTGTCTGTTCGTCCATTATCTCCAATTTTTGCAACATTTTGCATCTTGATTGAGTATCATACCGAGAGCTTTACAATTACACTGATGTCTTCCTACTGATTAAGTTGGATGAAATTAGAACGATGTAATTTTATTTCCTTCCATCCGTTAAAACTGAACTTAAAGGAGAAATCACAATAAGGTTTTAACACAATACTTTCTTTCATCCGATAGTGAATGGTGGTCCCGTTTTTGTCGTTTTTAGTTTTCGCCGCGGTGTTGTCGGTTTTTCTTCGATTAAATGAATTTTGATTGTTCCTTTGCTATCTTCCGCCTCTTTTTTAGAACGAATTATTGTATACACCTTGTCTTCCTCATCCTGAATGGAAACACATCTCTGGTCTCATGAAGGCATGCTTTTCTTGAGTGCTTAATGTTGTGGGTTTATTCTAAGCCTATTCAAACCAAAAATTAATGTGTTGAGTAGCGTTTCTATATTAATTTTTATATGCTTTATTGTCTGATTAACGAAAAATTGTTTGACTTCTATTTAATGTCCTCTAGATCTGGTTTGGGACTACTCATTTGCGTCATAAAATCAGTCAATCTCTGAATTCACCGCGGTAGAAACTTTCAATTTTACTGCTTAATCATCATTGAAATCTCTCGTCATTTACGTCCTTCTATGGTTACAATATGCCCTGTTAGTGGCTTTTTGTGGATGAAAGGTAATGGGAAAAGGTTGAAGTTTCTAATCAAGATTCTTATTATTAATATACTTTACATACTTAATAATGCTAATTAGTTTGTTCATTGTACGAGTTGCTATTGCTCTTTAAAAGATAATATAGTATTATATATTGTCTAAAACAGACACCAGTGTTTTTCATAGAGAGAAATACGTCTAAACATTTGAATGGAATTCAGAGAGGCTATGGAAATAAAACTTTGTTAAAAAGCAATTTTACTAACAAAAAAGAGGGGAAGTGGTGGTAACATACAATCGCTCCATTACAAGATGTACAGAAGTTTAGGGGCCAATATACATTATAATTAGACTTTAAGAGTGAAAGCAACAGTCACCCCTCTACCTCTGTTCCACTTTTTATGTCTCGAATCAATAACTATGAATCGTCATTTTTTATGGACTTCCCCTTTTTTTATTTATCTTGGATTCCGTATTTTTGTAATACTTTTTTTCCGAACATGAACATTGAGTTTGGTGTAAACATATTTTATTACAAAAAATCGTTATGTATAAAATAAAATTGAGAATAGAAACGGGGAATGTGTCAAAGAGACAACAACCCGACCAAACAGCAGAAAACAGCCAAAGGTCACCAATGGGTCTTCCGCACAGCGAGAAAATCTCGCACCCGGAGGAGGGCTTCAGCTGGCCCCTATACAAAAATGTGTACTAGTTCAGCGAAAATGGACGTCACACTAAACTCCGAAACATTTATATAAATGAACCAAAATTTATAAAAATATACAAGACTAACAAAGACCAGAGGTTCTTGACGCAACAATGCGGCGGATTAAACATGTTTTGTGAGATCTTAACCCTCCCCCTAGTAGAATAAACAAACACACAGCAATACGTACAGTACGCTCAGTTTAAATGGGATTAGGAATCAAGAGCAATGCTCTTATATAAATACATTTTCCTTAACATTGAGTTTAAATATTTGGTAACAAATTATAATCAAACATTCGTATTGCTTTCTCTTCCATATACAAATATATGTGTATCAACAATAGAAGGGTAAAATGGGCCTGATGAATCATTAAAGCTCTTCAAAATTCTCCAAACAAGAACCACATTGAATTATGTAACAATAACGTGGAACAGGAACCATATAATTCTTACAAACATATCTTCTTATAATGAAATCATGGTCTTCAGGCGTGAGTTTCTGAACTCAAGGTTTTTTAATGTCGTTATTGATTACAACAAAAACTCATAAAAATTTTATTGTTTATTGTTTTCCAAAAACTTCATTGCAAAAAATATATTACAACATTAAGTAATTCAATATTTCCATAGAAATAAAAAGAAAATGAATTTAACTACACAAAACTGAATTATAGAATAAAATGTACCTATTTTATTGGATATGAAAAATTGATAGTGCATAATTTATAATCATACGATTACAAAAGTATCATATATATAATGAAAGTTTATTATTATTCTAATGACCGTAAGCTCTAGTTGTAATTCTATCTTTTACCATCTAAAAGAACAAATCCCATTTTCTTACTTTTTGAGCGTTCAAAACATGATCCATGCTCTTTTACAATCTACGTTATGATTAAATAAACAATTTGTATACATTTCATGCTTAAGTTCTCTTAATGTTGTTTTATCTTTTGTTGTATGTTTTTCACCACCTTCAATCGTATACGAATACATTTTTTTTATCATAACACTTTCACTTATTGATTTTTCCATTTTGTCTGTTTGTTTTGCTTACACATTGTTGTCAAGATAATGGAATTCTATGCGACTGTCATACAAGCGAGAGGTTATGTAGCTATAAAACCAGCTTTAATCCACCATTTTCTACATAAGGATTAAGAAAATGCCTGTACCAAGTCAGGAATATGACATTTGTTTCCCATTCGTTTGATTTGTTTGAGCTTTTGATTTTGCCATTTGATAAAGGACTTTCCATTTTTAATTTTCCTTGGAGTTCGGTATTTGTGTTATTTTACTTTTTGTTCATCTTTTAACTTTCCTAAAACTTACTAATTATAATGGTTGCTTAACGTCCAAGACGGAAACAAATTAACAGTACATACAATAGATAAGTCATGTAATAGGAGTCGACCGGGATGACGGGCGGTTAACAGTACATACAATAGATAAGTCATGTAATAGGAGTCGACCGGGATGACGGGCGGTTAACAGTACATACAATAGATAAGTCATGTAATAGGAGTCGACCGGGATGACGGGCGGTTAACAGTACATACAATAGATAAGTCATGTAATAGGAGTCGACCGGGATGACGGGCGGTTAACAGTACATACAATAGATAAGTCATGTAATAGGAGTCGACCGGGATGACGGGCGGTTAACAGTACATACAATAGATAAGTCATGTAATAGGAGTCGACCGGGATGACGGGCGGTTAACAGTACATACAATAGATAAGTCATGTAATAGGAGTCGACCGGGATGACGGGCGGTTAACAGTACATACAATAGATAAGTCATGTAATAGGAGTCGACCGGGATGACGGGCGGTTAACAGTACATACAATAGATAAGTCATGTAATAGGAGTCGACCGGGATGACGGGCGGTTAACAGTACATACAATAGATAAGTCATGTAATAAGAGGTCGACCGGGATGACGGGCGGGTAACAGTACATACAATAGATAAGTCATGTAATAGGAGTCGACCGGGATGACGGGCGGTTAACAGTACATACAATAGATAAGTCATGTAATAGGAGTCGACCGGGATGACGGGCGGTTAACAGTACATACAATAGATAAGTCATGTAATAGGAGTCGACCGGGATGACGGGCGGGAAGTTTGAAATGCCAATGGAAAATGAAGATATATTGGATAGGGACTGAAATTTGGCCTTGCAAATGACCAACAACGGACCCCTTATAGTATTGTTGTATGGGTTCTTAACGTGTAGGGAGTGTTGCAGTCTCTCTCTACACGAATTTATACTTCCCGCACAATCACATCAGCGATGTTTTTGATCGCTTATTTTGACAAACTGACTGCTAATAGAGAAACATAATTTCAATAATGTTCTGCTTTTATAAATGTTTAAAACAAATCTTTTTGTTTTTCTTTAACATACCTAATGCCCCTTTAAGCGATTAGATTACAGCCAAAGATGACAGTCTTAAGACTACTAGTAATAATTAATTTTCGTTGTTTATATGATACTTTTGTAACTATAATATAACTTAAACACTTTTATTTTTTTTTATCATTTGTGTTTCATTGTTCATACATGTACATATAATTTTATTGCCAGAAATGTAGATACACATTTTTATGTAGTTAAATTTGTTTCCTACATTTATTTTAAATGTGGCATCATGTATTGTTGTAATAGCTGTATTGTAAGGAAAGATTTTGGAAAACAACAATAAAAAGAAATTATTATGGGTTTTTGAAAATTACAATCTTACACACAACAGTGAGTTCAGAAACTCACACCTGAAGACCAAATTATAAGCCTGATATCTTTGAAGAGGTTTAAAACCACGGAGTAACAAATTTTTGCAACATTTGGGTTTTCAATGCTCTTCAACTTCATATTTTATTTCCCCTTGCGATTGTTTTTATTCGAGCACCATTACTGGTAATTTGTATACCAACGTGCGTCTGACGTATCAAAGTATAATCAAAGTACTGAAGTACTGAACATCGGATGACCTCAGAAAAAAAATCTCATCTCTATACCTGAAAGTTAGGTTAAGGTACATAGATATATTTTTTTCTGAGACAAGTTCGTGTGTGGATGATGAATAAATGACAGGGAATTCAACCTCACCGTAATAACTATTATATTGTGATATAATCATTTGTTATCAGTATACTCTTTTTTGTTGTTATATATTATATTAATTTTTGTATAACAGTTATATATAATTTTCATCCATTTGTATACCATTCTATTCTACTATTTTAATGATAGTGCAGTGCAAATGCATGGTGGACACTCTTCTGTAATAATTCATTTTTCGAATAGATTGGATTTGAGTAGGCATTCATATTTTACCGCGTTTGTTGCAAAACGTTCTTGAGATATTCTTCCGGATGCGTTAACACAAATTTTCGGTATTCTTGATTTGTTATTGATATATATATTTCTCGCAACAAAACATTTTCAAATCATTTATCTATGTTCTTAAAAATTATTTTCATGAATATTTATTGATGAAATTAATATATATAACAAGCGATAAGGAATGTTATTTTGCAATCGATAATATCCGCGTAAGTATACGAAATACCTTCGGTTATCAGTCAAAAACGCAAGTCACGTGGGTAGAAATGTCTGTGGCAGCATAACACCGGAATGCCCTCACAGTCATCCGCTTTAAAAATGATGAAAAGATTTTTACATCCGTTTGTACGATGTCACTGCTGGTGGACGTTTCGTTCTCGAGGGTAATATCACCAGCCCATTAGTCAGTATTTCTATGTGTTGATATGAAATATCATTTATACTTTCATTTTCTGTAAATTTCCTCTGAATAAAATATTGAATTATTCGAAACAAAATGTGTTCCTATCACAGTCATATACAACCTTAGTCATATTTAGCACAACTGTTTGAAAATTTTCGGTTTTCAATGCTCTTCAACTTCGTTTTGATGTGGCCTTGCAATTGTTTTCATTTGAGTTTCTTTTTTTTTCATAATTAGAAGACAATCTTGCATATGATATCTTATATCCAGATTTGTTCATATTAGACCTATTTATAACCTGATTAATCGTGTAAATTAAGGCACAGTGATTTACTGATATTTTAGCTTATTTATGAAATTTCATCAATTGAATCCCCTGGTTCATCTGATAACTGATATAACGGTAAATATTATTTAGAATAGTTTTACCATCAAGGACAATTGTTATTAATAGTACAACCAACAGATTATATTTTTTATGTTAAACATATACTAATTTCGATAACTCTAATGACTAACAGAGAGAGTATTTATTCATTATATTTGCTTGTAAAAGCGAGTACAAATAAGTCGTCTAATTTTATTATTCTATAATCTTTATACTCACTTTTAGTATATTATAAAACTTCCTTCTTTCTTTTATGATCTTTTCAATTCTCAAAACAAAACCAAAATTAATATCCAAGTCTATGAAACTGAGTAAATGCGACGAAAAAGATCGGGCGAATTAATTATGAAATGGCCGAATATTTGTAACATTTGAAGGGTGTTCTCAATTTTCACAATATTTTGCAGACTGCAGTACATTAATTGACGGATACTTGCCAGATCCAAACGATTGTTCGTCCTACATACAGTGTGGACATGGAATTTCTTATTCAATGGACTGTCCCGCTGGATTACACTGGAACTGGCGTATTAATACTTGCGACTGGCCCTCAAATGCTGGTTGTGTCATAGGTATGTAAACGAGACAGACAGAAACAGATATATAGCATAAATCACTATATGTATCGCTAAGGTTTTGAATGTTCTTTTTGTTTTGGTACTCTCAAACGTTTGTTTTTTGGTCTTGTGCATTACTAATGTTTATGGTATTCCAGAAACTCGTTTCGTATGGCTTGATTGTTATACAATATACATAATAAATTTCCTTTTTATTTATTTGAAGATCTCTATTATAAACTTGCGTGTTTATGGACGCCATCACGGGTTGGTTGGCCGTAATGGGATATCAGTATCTCAGATGACCACGGTTATGTTCCAATTGTCGTAACCACAATCCCGTTCTCTTTTTCTCGATTGTGACATCACCGAATTTATACTTATTATGAGCAACACTATGGGTGCCACCAGTGAAGCAGCATCTGCTTGCCATTCCGGAGCGCCTTAGATCAGACCGATTTGTTGCTGTCTTTAGTTTCTATGGTGGTTTGATGGTTAACAATATTTTGATGTGCTGTAGGTATGAAGTTATCTTCAATAAAAAAAAAAAAAAAAAAAAAAAAAAAAAAAATCATAGAAATGGGGTATATTGTTATTCTAGAAACAGATATACGACCTTTAGAAGTGTTGGTGCTTATCTGTGGTTTGTGTTCAGTGTTTTAATACTGGGTATAATGAATAGACCACGTACCGTAAGCTTCTAAATCATCTTTTGTCATGGCTTCTATATTATGGAGCTTTTCAGCCATTTCTGTGATTTGGTTTTGTAAACCATTCCATATCGAGTTTGCCCTGCTTGTTTACCGATGGAAAATTAACTACAGCCTGATGTTATGTACACGCGATTTCAGTCCGTTGTCCTGTTTAAAGGATACAAGCTCATTAGACAATGCACGCGATTGTCTACATGACCTCATTCTTAGGTAAATCAATCAATACTTTTATCAAATAGGAAGTTTAAAACAGTGCCAAACAGTGGTCACACCGACATATGTCTTTAATTTGATTGATACCTATCATTTAATTAAACTACATAGTTTTATCTCCAAAATAATATTAATGATTAATAAACAATAAACAGTGCGCACTATTGTAAATAATACCTGTACATGCGGTCTCGTTCATTTTGGCCATGTGTGCTTTAACTATTATCTATTACTGAATATGATAGTATCTGTTTTGCTGGTATTTTTTTTTATACTTAAGATGTTATTGTATCTCTTCTTAATTGTGTATTTTTATTTTGATGTTTTGGCACAGTTTAAATGAACAATCTTTATTTACAGGGAATCACGTATCTTAAATAGGTTATGAAACTATACATCCTTGTAAGAACAAAAGGGCAGTGTATTCGTAAACTGACTGACATTTTTATTATTGTTTGGAGTCCGTTTTGGCTTTTTTTAAAACTTTTTTTATTACAAAAAACGAAATGAAACACTTGAAATACGTAAATATAAATGTTGTCAATAACGGCACCACCCTCCCCCACCCAAAAAAAAAACCCTCCCTGAAAAAAAACCTCCAATACACCGGAAGAGTAAACCTTACTGTTTCATTGTATAGCACCCGTCGTGTTGCTCACAGCAATTAAAGAATCTGCGGCTCTTTTCACAAAAAATCTTAAGAGTAAAAATACTCGTAAGTCATACACATTTCAGTATAACTTACGATCAATTTTAATCGTAAGATTTTTTGTGAAAACAGTCGCTGAGACGTAGTCGTACTTGGTGATTTTACAATCGAGGTAAAGAGGACGGGATTGTGGTATGACAAGTAAACATATCCGTAAGCAAAAACGATATACATTCCATTACGGTCAAACAAATGATGTCCGTGAAAACTTTAGAAGAGATGACTTTAACTTTATCATTACGAACCCTCCGATTCAATAGCTTCCTTTTGGTTAGCTGCCCTCTATCAAGGAAAACATGACAGGAAACGCAAGCTCCGGAATATGGGTGAATGAAGACGAGACTTGAATCCAATATCACCCCTACATTAAAGAAACAATAATTGTATTGCTGTTCTTCTTCGTGGCGGTTGCTTGATGGTCTTCAACGACGAGCTTAATAGATCAATGGAAAAATATTTACGAATTTAAAGTGGACAATAAGGTAATATTTTTTGTTAAGTATTTCTTTCAACAAATAACTATAAAAGTATGAAGACGTGGTTAGATTGCCAATGAGACAACTCTCCACCAGAGACCATATGACGTAGCCTTTCTTCATTTATATAGATATAAGAAGATGTGGTATGAGTGCCAATGAGACAACTCTCCATCCAAGTCAAAATTTATAAAAGTAAACCATTATAGGTCACAGTACGGTCTTCAACACGGAGCCTTGGCTCACACCGAACAGTAAGCTATAAAGGGCCCCAAAAATTACTAGTGTAAAACCATTCAAACGGGAAAACCAACGGTCTAATCTATATAAAAAACGAGAAACGAGAAACGCTTATGAACCACATCAACAATGCTTAGTAAAAGTTTCACCCTATAGCAAATCGTGTTAACAATTTGTAGAAAGAAGTGTACTTACTGAATGTTTAATGATCTCTGATTTACTTTTAAAGCCGATATAAGCTATGTGTCTCCACATTATGGAAGTTTGAATGGAGAGACCAGACTAACAATAGTAGGTAGGGGTTTTTCTGTAAACCAGTATGACGCAGGTAACCAGGTTAAACTAGTATCATCGTATAGAGAATATGACTGTCCAGTTCTGAAGGATGGTACAACTGAAACTAGAATCATCTGTTATACTCCACAGTAAGTTCATGTCAATAACAAAAATTGAAGTACTATATTTAACACAAAAAAAATTTGAATGTATGTATATAATATATATATATATTAGCACAGAAATTTATCATCCTTTCAAATATTATGTAAAAGTGTTTGTTATCGGTTCGAAAACGTCTTTGTTCATGGATAAAAGTCTCATTATGTAATAGCACGGATCCATTTTGTGCTTATAATAGTACCACGGTATTTCTGCGATAAAACACATAATAATTATACTATTTTCATCTTAGTCCCTGAATTCAAACATCTTATATAATATAAAAATAAGGAGAAGTGGAATGATTGCAAATAAGACATCTGTCTACCAGAGATGACAGGGGTGTAAACAACTATGGATCAAAGCCTTCAACAATATGTTCTGTATAGTAAGCTATTAAAGGCAACGGGATAACACATTTAAATGTGAAATGAATGGTCTGATTTAGGCTAATAACATTTTACGCAAAGAAACTATGAAAGACGGCCAATGACAACCACTGGACTACAGGCTCCTGGCTAACAGTAGGTCAGGCAAACAAGGAATGTTGCTCAACACTCCCCTAACCTTGGACAGTTGTTTAACAGCCCATCACTAGAACAAACTGTTAAAATCGGTTGAAAATGATTGCCTCATCAGATTGGTACTACACACACACATACACCCAACAAACAAACGAAAGACACAAAGTACCTATTAAAACTTTCTGGAAGTGACTGAAAGTTTGTTCAAGGTCATATTTCAACTTAATGAATAGACTGTTTTTTCACACACCAAGATATCAATCAACACACATCCAATGAATTTAGTTCAAAGGCGTTATAAGTTATCTAAGAAAGGATTGACTTTGTTAAATAAGTTTTAATCCTGATCAAATCATTTATTAACTAGTTTCTTGCGACTTAATGTTCTTTTTTACTTCTACACTTTTTTATTTTAAACCAACTCTCACCAGAACTATATGACCATTTCCCCAAAACGTATGTAATGTCACCAGAATCGTTCGAGAGGGAAGCTCGGGAAGCCAAACATATAAAACGTTTGAGAGCATTAAAACCATATGGTCCTGAACAGAACAACCAAAACAATGTAAATTCATTTTTTTCCTGTTGAGGTTGCAACTTTAATTTAAGAACAATCACCCCCAGTTTTGGTGGGGTTCGTGTTGCTGTAGTTTTCTATGTTGTGTTTTGAATATTGATCATTGTCTTTTGGTCGTTTTTCATTATTTTGCATTGGCATTGTCAGTTTGTTTTCCGATTTACGAGTTTGAATATTTCTTTGGTATCTTTCGCCTCTCTTTTACATAACTTAAAATAAACTCGAAGTGGGATGTAAATTACGCTAAATACAACATCAGACGAGGTATATAATTAGGGAAATAAAAACAATCTAAATAAGTATTAAATGGTTTGAACGCTAACCAAAAGTTTTTTTTTTTTTGAAATAGAAATATGGTTGGAGACACTTACTATATTAGAGTTTCTGTTGATGGAGAGGCTGTTCTGGCAAATCGACATTGTGGATACTCCACCGATTATAGATGTTCTTTCGTAGTAAGTATTGTCGCTCTATTATGCAATAGCAATGAATACACATAGTATTAATCCGTATGTTAAAAACAAACAGTGCACCCTATAATGAATTTGAACTGAAAATTTAAAAAAATCCCAAAAATTAGTGATTTTACATTTTGACTGCTGGTTGCCATGGCAACCAATATGCAAATCGACTGTTTGGAAATGTTATATATATTATATATTGTCTTACATGTATAGAAGGTATAACAAGTTTTTATAACCAGGTCTTTCTATATCTGGTCTCAAAATTAGAAAAATGTGTAAAAGACAGAGTTATCTCCCTTTTTGAAATATTACTCATTATTTTTAATGATCTACATTTTTTGTCTTAACTAGACGGTGACTTGTTGATTTTATTTTTTATTATTTAAAAAGACTATTTAAGCAACAGAAAAAACACAAACATTAAAAAATCCTATATTAGGTTTCATGAGAAATTCTTCAAAAAAGATGGCTATGCATTCATTTCCCTATCATTTCTATAGTAATCTTGAATGAAAACCAATAAACTTGAACCCTTCAAAAAAATTTAACTAGACGGTGAACCCATTTTTTTATTTTTATTTTCCACTTAATATATGATAAATTTGATTTATAAAAAGTATTAGCCAAATCCTATATTAGATATTTATACCACCCAGCCACCTTAATGGTAATTTACTTTGAAGTCATCTCTATAGTTGTAAGGGGCCGTCATGATCTGGTTGAGCGTTACGGTATAATTTTGTAATACAGATGACTAGAAAAACGATCTTGTTATCTAAGCAACAATCTTAGTCTTTCTTTAAAGTTCTTGACTTTTCATCAAATACTACTTTAACTTAGCATGAACAGCATAAACGGTGGTACTAGTGAAACGGTAAATGCTTAACTTTCGTAGCACTGTTTCAGCTTTTGATGGCATTCGTGTTACTTAATCTTTACCTTTCTTTGTATAAGTATTAATTAATTGTCTTCTCTTTTCTTGTGTTCGTGGTGTTCTTTCTTCTCAGGCTTAAGATTTTGTATTGCCAATTGGTTTTCTTCTCGTAATTTTTACGTAGGGTAACATGACGACGCGCGCACCAGGAACATCAAATCTAAAACATTATAAAAACTTCTGAAGAGTATGCTATATTGTTTCAATTATTTCGAGAGTAAATTGCATAATTTTAACATACATTTTAATTTTCCTTTTAAATACAGTCTAATTATCGGGGGAAACATTGTATTAATAATAAAATTCATGAATGTATCATCCTTCGTGCATAGCTGAATCCTTGTCTTGATTTGGTTAAATTTTTGGTCCTTTTCGATATATCAGCTATATATTCAACGTTTCTATTAGGTTTACAATTTCAAATATTTTAGCCTCAAGCATCAATGAAAATACTTTTCTGCTTTATTTTAGCCCAGTATATGGTACACGCCGACAATTACTAGCCTTGAACCACAGTCTCAATCTGGAATTCCAGGTAATAAACATTTTTAAATAAACCAACAATGCTTAAAATTAGACAAATAACTGAACACTATACAAGTTGTGGCACATTATACTTCAAAGCTTCATATAAGCTGTTTCCTGAAGTATAAAAAAAATGAATATGCGTGACATTCAGCAAAAACGAATGGAAAAGAATATCAGAATTGAATATTGATTACTGATTAACTCTTTTGCATAGTTCAAATAATATTTACTGACATGCATAACACTTCTATTTTTTTTATAGTATTATACTTATTACAGACTTAGACCTACATTGTATTTCGTAATCAACAAATAAAAGACCGCCTTGATGAGGATGAACATGAACAAAAATTAATCAAATTTCTTGAATTTCTGAAAAATTGAATTAAATGCATTATGTATAATGCTTTCATTATAATATTTTAGAAGTCTACCACAAGAAAAATACTCGAGTCTCTCGTATAAACTAGATTTGAAGAGTTCAATTGAAAGAACTACATCTGCAACATTTAAAGTTTCGATAGCGAAATGATGATTTTTTTTTGTCTTTAGATTGATTCGTGAATCAATTAATTCATTTTAGGGGGCATTCTTCACCTTAATGGCAAAATATTTACCGGTGTGTACGGAAGCAATGTCTTCCCCGAAGAAATAAAAAATGGAGTCACAGAACGTATTTTGAGGTAAAATATCTTAACATAGAAAAAGTAAACATAGACCCTCAGTAAAATATATCAATCTTAAAATGTAATGTGAGACATTTTATAAAATAAAAATCGAAATGATGACTATGGTCATGTTCGAAGATTTCAAATTGCTTGAATGTCATCGATTATAAATCCATTCTAATACAATTTGGTTAAGGCAAAAATGCTTCTTATTTTAATTTTCCAGCTACGGATTCGAGTTAAACAATGGGGATACAGTACCTATGGTTACATAAATTTGTTGCAATATCAAAAATTAAGAACACATAAATGTTATGCATATACCCTGAAGATACCTTACGGTGACAACCAAAAGTTACTGCATAAAACGTAAGTTGGTGGAATATGTTTCATCTCTAAATGTTGAGCTGTTTGGATGCTGTATCATTGACATTACTCTCACATCTTCTATATGTTAGTTTAAAGGGAAATCACACTATTGTTTATACGCATCGCTCTCGGCGCCGCTATAGTGTCGTGACCGTATTATGACGTCGCCGTTTCGAGTCCGTCGTAAAGGTTGCTAATTTCTAAAATGGCGGCCCGCTCAAAAGGATGTTCACTAAAGCAAGAGAAAGCAAATGACGTTTTGATTTAAGTGCAAAAAATGAAAATGCTACTCGAAACGGACAAAATGTATGGCAAAAAAATAGCCGAAAGTGGTCTTGATATGGTCTTGAATTACCTTACGATTGGGTTTAATTCAAATGAGTTACTCTCTTTAAATAAAGATATTATTATTATTATTATTATTATTATTATTATTGAGTTAGTATTTACATACAATACCATTTATACAATTATTTTTCTTAAAGGTTTATTAATTTCATCGAAAAATATTGTAAGATATGAGAAATATCAACATTTTTTGTTGATCTGGTCTTTA
The DNA here is from genome assembly GCF_021869535.1 of Mytilus californianus. NCBI lineage: Eukaryota > Metazoa > Mollusca > Bivalvia > Mytilida > Mytilidae > Mytilus > Mytilus californianus. The sequence continues at coordinate 11,888,701 of NW_026262701.1, read as the reverse complement.
TTATTTGTAGCGAAATCCGTCAGCTCAACTTTTTTTTGTAAACTTTTTTTATTTACTGTAAAGTTTATATTTTCATATATTAACAATTTTTTTGATCTCGCAGATTTCTTAGTTTCACGAAGAAAAAAAATATTTAAAAACAAAAGAGATATTTATAACACTTTTTGTCGACCATTTCAGTATAATCAAAGCGGACATCGGCGAATGTGAAATCCGTCCGGTCAACTTTTTTTTTTAGAAAAACATTTTGTTTTACTATGAAGTTTAAATTTTCATATAAGATAACTATTAATCTCGCAGATTTCTTAGTTGTATGAAAAAATATTGTAAAACAAAAGAGATATTACAGTAAAACTTTTTGTCGATCAGTTCAATATTGTAAAGCGTACATCAGTGAGTGTGAAATCCGTCCGGTCAACTTTTTTTTGTTAGATTTTCATAAAATATAGTCTAATATTTCTAAGGTCTTCAAATATTAAAATAATCTATCAAATAACAAAAAAGTTCTGACTATTTATATCTCATCCGGTCAATACGGGCAATTGTCCTGTCATTAGTGTAACCCAACTGCGATGCGGTATGTGGGAATTTACTGGAAAAAATAACAATATACCAAAAGTAACAGCATGTAAGCGTACAGCTTCCGGCATTTGTAGTTTTCTGTCCAACAGAGGGATGTAAATAAGAAACGAGTTTCGTTGTTCCTTTGGTGTCAAACGCCTCGCTCTCTCTCTCTGTTTCTTTTTTTTTGGGGGGGGGGGGGAGTGGGGTATGGGGGGCACAAACACATGAACACGAGTGATTCGTAGAGTAATCATATTTAAAAATATCAAACGTTATTTAAGAATAACGCCAGTTAAACATCACTGTAAAAGAAGCATACAAAATTTTAAATCGGTTGCTGGCTGTCGAAATCAAAGAAAATTTAGCCTTGATTATATAGTACATTATACGCAATCTTCCTTTAATGCTTTGTACAGGCTTACATAATTTGGGCACAAAAAAAATCATATTTTGTAGTATTTCTTCAAACTGTCAATTATAGCGAACTGTACGACCAGCAAGTTAAAAAATAAGGCCGCTAGACGTCAGAGCAATCTGGGAATATCAAACACTATGCCTAGTTATTTTTGTACTATTGATGACCGTACTGCCTACAACAACAACAAAAAATCCACACTGTATATTTGGCTTTACAAGTCTCCAACAAGAGAAATATTTAACACACACACATGTATTTATGTAGAGTAACATGTCTTTCAGAGTGCTAATCTGTAACCATCACATTAAGGTCCGTCTTGTGAAAGAGTATTCATCTCATATAGAAAAAAAATTTGTGCTGATATTCATGTAATATTTGCCACTGAAAGTTTTGCAAAAATCAAGAAAAAAACGGAAAAAAAAACAAAACAAAAACTAGTAATTAAGATGTAGGTTCGTGTTCAGATCACTCATTGTGATCACTTGCATGTCAACAAACAGTGATATAGGGAGATTGTCAGATTCCGATCATGACTGTAAAGGACAACCATTTGCTTAATACAAAGGTAGCTGATTTACTCTTGATACCTTTATTCTTTAAAAAAAACGACCAACATGAAATAGCAGAGTGCTGAAAGTGGCACACACAATCAATCAGTTATTTTCAAATTACCTATCATTAATCAGTTTTGGCAAAAAAAAGTATATAGGCTATACCATACTGAAACATAAATGTGATAAAAGAATATACAATTCAAGAAAGAGAGGTGCACCAACAGAAAATATAGAAACTGCAATCTTTCTTTTAATTTCATCCGATCTCAGATTTCAAAATTTTAACTATTACCAGAATTTATTCTATCTTACAGTATAACTCTGAAGTTTCTAAGTGGAACTCGAGCTTTAACTAGAACTCTTACTCGAATAAACATTCGAACTAAAAATAAAACTGGAACTTTAACTCTAAATTTAGCTGGAACTCGAACTCTTATTCTACATCAAAGGTTATCCACACTCTCATTTGTCATCTGATAAAATAAATCGTAAAGGTTCCACGGAACCCAGTGTCTCGCCTACTTTTGCTGTTAATCGCAGGCTCAACAAAAATGAGGAAAAAAATCAATAAAAATATTCCTGTCGAACTATCTTTTGATTATAAGAAGCTTCTGTCCAAGTTTGGTATAAATCTAGGATAGGTTATGGATCTAATAAATGTTTTAAAAACTTTAACTGCATACTGTATGTAATGTTAACTGGAAGAAAAACTAAGTCCATTTATAAGTCAAATATGCATGGAAAAACAGGAATTTTATTTTTTCAAAATTTACTTCTGGATACTATCTTATGATCATAAACAAGCTTCAGTCCAAGTTTGGTAGAAATCCAGGATAGTTTAAGAAAGTTATTAAAACTTCAAAAACTTTAACCACAGAGTGAATATTTGTGGACGCCGCCGCCGCCGACGACGACGACGCCGACGACGGAATGTAGGATCGCTATGTCTTGCTTTTTCGACTAAAGTCGAAGGCTCGACAAAAAACTAGAGTTAGATAAAATATATTGACATGTCCACAGAAACACGGATAGATGTAGCAGAACAAGAAAAAAAAACTAGACCCGTTTATTACAAATTTAAAGATTCTTTTAAATACATCAACTGGGAACATTATATGTTCCTGATATCAATATGGCGATGTGTATTTCATTGTCAATTAACTCTAAATTATCAGATGCATTGTATTTCTCATAAAATACCCACGTTGAATCGAACGGTAATAAAATATACGCAATACATAAAGTTTTAATACACAGGCGATGAACATTGAACATATTATGTACAATGAACATGCAACGATGTATGAAAAATGGGTGCGGGATGATAGAACTCAGAAAAAAAATTGGTTTCCACAGTTCAAATAAATTATGAAGCGTTGTGTAATTACGGAACCAATTTTAAATTCCTACCGAAAATAGGTTTCTTTTAGCGTGCTGAGTTTGTGGCATTTTTAACACGGCATTTCAGGTTTTATCTTCCCGGTGCGAATGGACAAGCTAGTGAAATTATGGTAACGAAATTATTCTGCCTGCAGTCTAAAAGGAACGTGTTACTTTTCTGCCCGGATACCCTCAGTCTTCCGAGGTAGAAGATTCTTTATCTTGAAGCCGAAAATTATTTCTATAATACGGCATGAGGCAAACATTCGTTTTCCCCATACAACAAATGCAATTTAAAAAATGAGATGACTTCAACTTTGACAATTACTTTATAATAAACTGTTCAGTATTGTATCTATGTTTAACGATTCGATAGATTGATAAAGATATCAATGAATAATCAAAATACCTTAAAAAATGTTCAAAAATGATATCATATTTTGTAGTGAAATGGTTTAATTCAACCCGCAAACGTTGCAAGAAATGCTGTTATGCCAGCAACGTCGTTCTATAACGTTAAAAGGTTATAGTTCCCGCCAAAATTCAATAATAAAGATTATTTCCGTTTTAGCGGATTTAAAACATCGGTGACCCCCCTTTTTTATTTATGCTTTTAAAATCTTCCCTGAAGCTGCAACTTATGCAGAAGTTTGAAGGGAAAAACATTAGTAGATTTTTTTTATTTCAAGAAAAATCTATTATAAATAGCAATTAAAAATTGCGGGAAACGTTCAAAGGCCTTCAAAAATAAGGAAACCGAGACAAATAAATGTTCATAAGGTACAAGTTACATTTGACTGTTTTTGTTATTCCAGTTAAACATGGTTTTTCAATAAGTTTGTCTTTTTTGAACAATTTAAAGCGGTATTTCTATATTTCGTTATAACGCGATTCTTTAAGTTTTGATGACGTCATATCTCGAAAACAACATCGGTGACCCCAATTTTTTTTTCGCCTAAAATATCTTAATAAGTATGATCTGTCTACATGCAAAATTTCAATGAATTATTATTAGTAGTATAAATAGTGTGATTTCCCTTTAAATATGTTGGATTTTCATTTCAGGGTGTATGCTGCAGGACAGCTTTGTGAAATGAAGGCAGAGAATGACACATTGTTAGTATATATGTATAGTTCTTAACTGAAACGAAAAACAAAAAAACATCGTCTTTTTTTTTATTCTTGTAGATCAGTTCATGTGTTATTCCCCATTCTTACTACTCTCTTTTTTTTCTACTGGGAATAAATTCATTTCCCCTTAAAAAAAATAGATATTTACATGCAAATTTGTATATTATAAAACATGATTCTTTTGAGTTTGAGAAGAATAATTTTAGCAAAGATAAATAAAATAAAGATTGTAAAATTATTTGAGGATATTGGGAGCATTCAATGGAATTATCTTCTGAAACAACAGAACAGGGGTCATGTTCGAAGATTTCAAATTGCTTGACTGTCATCGATTATAAATCCATTCTAATACAATTTGGTTAAGGCAAAATTACTTCTTATTCTAATTTTCCAGCTACGGATTCGAGTTAAACAATGGAGGATACAGTACCTATGGTTACATAAAATGTTTAATGAAAGGGACATTTGTAGGTGAGTGTTTATTTCCCAGAGTCTCGAAGATACTCTTTCGGTTGATATACTCACCATTATTAATAACAGACTTTTCTTAAACTGTCTGTTTATAAATATATAAAAATTAATAATTTACTAAGGTTTCAACTACCTCAGACAAACATGACCTTCAATGGATTTTGCTATTATTTGTGTTCTTTTTGGTCATATAGCTAATCAACTGTTATTTATACAGTCTTGGCTTATAAATATTCGACTTCCAGCATTCCTGGTGAAGGTAAATCCAGAAAAGCTCATTTATTTAATTTTTGTTGTTATCATTGTTTTACAGCACTCGGTCGATACCGCTGCTGGTGGCCTATCAGTCCCTGAAAGTATCATCAGCTCAATGGTCAATGGTCAGTACTTCGGTCCTGACATGATTTAAAACAAACCTTTCTTGAATTGTCCTTTTATTTTAGATATCATCAGGAAACTGAGTTTTCAACTACCTCATACAAAGTTGACCTTAGATGGATTTGGCTGTTATTTTTGGGGTCCTTTTCAACTGTTTCGGTTCTTTTACATACTTGGCTTTCAAATATTCAGCTTTTGGCATTCCTGATGAATTCAAATCCAGAAAAAGCGCTTCGGAAGCATGGAATTTATAACGCGTTGTTCTCGTTTTTTTCAATGACAATACAGGAATCATATAATACCGTTAGCACATGAGTCTGGATCATGACATTGAGCTAGCATTTATTACGGATAACACAAACGTTTAATACCGTTAACACATGAGCCTGGATCATGACATTGAGCTAGCATTTATTACGGATAACACAAACGTTTATGAGTCTGGATACATAGAGCTAGCATTTATTATATATGTATCGACTTCATGCTCTTCTTGTGTTTGTGTTAATTCTCTTGGGTTGTAACTTATACTTCTGTTGCTCTGACAGACTTCAAGATTTTATCATTTTCTTTAAGTTAATGACATATACATGTTGTTCAACTAAAATGTGTTTGCTATTTAAGGGTGTCATGTTTGAAAATTAGGAGTGAAAAACTTGTGATATACATGTGCTACTTTCGTTTAAGTCTTTTTATATTTTATTTCATATTAAATTAGTTACATCCAATGACTGAAAATGAAACATTGTATATGACAATAACACTATCGGGACATGTTCATTACAGGAAACTTTAATGCCAGTTTTATAATAGAAGGACACTACGGTCGGTAAGTAACTATACATTTTACATTTAATAAAAAAAAAGTAAACTAAAAAGTAAAACGACTTCGACAGTTACACGTGTTTTCACCGTTACCGGCATAACTAAACTGATACATTTCTGGGAAAATTTTCAATTAATAAGGTTGACGATCACTTGATATTACAGGAGTGCGTGGGAGGGGGGGGGGCTGAAAAAAAATAACCTGAAAGTGGAACTGACAAAAACAAATACTCTATTCAAAGCCAAAGTAAAAACTATAAATCCTGACTTACACAATGTAGGAATAAGTCGCGCATGAGAAATGAAAAAAAAAGGCAACATTGTCTCTGAAATAATTCGTCTCCCAATGATTGAAAATAGATGTTCGTGCAAATAAAATGTCTCCTGCCTCCAACCACGGACTATCAAATAGGAGTCCCCTAAATTATACTAGATATAATATTATAAAAGGGTTTTAGGACAACCCTGCTATAACAAATGTTGTGGGGAGTAGCTCACAGTATAAATAAGTAAAACATCAATTCGGATACCAAATGATATATTAATTCAATTTCAAATACAACCACAATTAATGTTAAACACAGTATAAATCATAAATCATACATGTAAATACACGGCAAAGTCCAGTATAAATGTTTTGTTCACTACGGGTTTCCGTATACTTATAAATTCAACGTCCTTGCCTTAGTCTGTCGGGTTCTTATTTTAATTATCTACTACATGTAATATTACATCATGATTAGCTATAAACAAACAAAATACATGTTTACTAAAAATTGTAATTTAAAAAATAAAATTATGGAAATTGTCATGATATTTTGATAATAGACTAGATTATATTGAGTGAATTATATAGACTAGATTATCACTGCAGCCTAATACCTTAGGATGACCAAGCATTTGTATATCTTACTATACAAATCCTTGATAAAATTAATAAAAAACAAATTCACTATTAAATATGGATTTAAATTTATCCAACTTTTAACTATTTCTGGCAACGAGTTCCAGTCTTTTTATTCCATTATAAAAGAAAGTGGTAGATTCACACCCTTTAATTCCTGGTATATAAAAATTCTTATTACTAGATCTAGTATTGAAAGATGTTTCATTTCTAACAAAATTAGTGTGCAAATAATTTGGGCATATATTGTTAAAAATATTGAAAACATTATTACGTCTTAGTTGTTTGACTCTATTACTAATATTTAAAAACCCCAATTCCTCATATTCAATATATGCCACACTCTATCTAGGATGTAATTGCAGAATAAATCTCACAATCTAATTTTGCGCCAATTGAAGTTTATTCTTCATTTGTTTTGATATACCTTCATACCAGCATGCACATGCATATACAAAATGACATTGAATCAGAGAAGAGCACAATGATTTCCTAGATTGAAAATTTAGACACTCTTTGTTTCTATATAAACACTTAAGCCTTTGGTTGACTTTTTTACTATAGAGTTGACAATAAAATCACCATTCAGAAACTGATCAATATAAAATTATTATTATTCCCAAATATTTTACAAAAGTTTTGGATTCAATATTAATTCCATTACAGGAGATAGCAAAATCACCCGGTATTATAGACCGAAGTTTTCGACCAAGACCAAAAATTATACACTCCGTCTTTCCCAAATGTAGGGACAATTTATTGTCAGTTAACCAATCATGGCATGACTCCAGCATTCTGGATAATTTATGCGAGATGACCCCAGGGTTTACATGGGAAAATAAAATTGCAGAATAATCTGCATATATCAAAACTTTACAATCTGAGTCAATGCTAGTTTGAACATCATTGACATAGATCAAAAACAATAGTGGACCCAGTATACTACCTTGAGGGACACCACATGTAATATTACACAATTCTGAAGTTACCCCATTTACACTTACAACCTGTTATCTGTTTGTCTTATAGTACTCAAACCAAGGTAGACAAACGGATTATAACTAGCATTGACTCAGATTGTAAAGTTTTGATATATGCAGATTATACTGCAATTTTATTTTCCCATGTAAACCCTGGGGACATCTCGCATAAATTATCAAGAATGCTGGAGTCATGCCATGATTCAAAATGTAATGTCAAAAACGGTGTAATTAGCACATACATGTCGTTAAAGTCTTTTAAGATTAAAACGACTGACATCAAAGAAAACAGAAGAATTGTCTGAAAGATAAATTGAATGAAATAAATGAATCTAAAAGTTGCTATATTTTCACACTAAAAGTAAATGAAAAATATCACTGTCACAAATTACTGAAACTAAGTAAGTTATGTAAGTCCCTCAGGCAAAGGTTTTGGCTGTTCTGTTTAGGTCCTTCTGTTATTGATGCTTTAAAACATTATATAGCTTTTGCTTTCCAGAAGTTTGGTCTTTAGTAGCGCATTTGATGTAAGGGGAAAACGCGTGTCTTACGCATGGAAATCGTTGTCATAGTTTTGTTTTCCGCTTTGTCTGGGTTGTTACCGCTAATGGTGGACCATTAGTTTTTGAATATACCACCCGCCCTGCAGACAATACTTTGGTATTGAAAAAAATGAAAATGAAATATTTTTTGGATGAATTTAATACAAACTATATGATTTGGATACCCAAATTACATACTTTTCCTTATAGAAAATGTTATGTTGCTGGGCCTCAGTCTGCCAAATGCTCCATCAAAAATCGTTCTGTATTGTTAACATTTTTTTTATCAACAATGAAAGATCATGAAACCGGGCATTAGAGTTATTGTAAAACTACCTACTCAAAGAGGAGTTGACAATCCAATGCGAATACTTAAAAAGATGAAAGAGGCTTAACTCATCAGATGGATAAAAATACAAATACTACAAATACAAGTGGACGTGGCCGGGTACTTGTACATCCAAACAACAAAAAGACACTAAGTACAGATCTGAGAGTACTCGCAGTTACTGACAGCTAGTTCAAAGCCACTACCAACTAATAAAAAAATCATTGAATCTAAGACTAAATGTTCTCTCGTTGAATAGTTAAAAAGGCTACATCTATCCTAGGTGATTGTGCTGATTGATCGCATCTCACGCGGTATCCCAACAAAACGCCTTAGGATTTTCTATCTAATATATGACCACAATGACAACAATACTGTAAGAAAGAATCACTTTTAATATAGACAGTAGATATTTTGCCGGCACCACGGCAAAATAGAAAATATGCTATTTTGCCGGCTTTGGTTAAAAATATCTTAATTCAAGCCGGCAAAATAGCCGGTTATTTGTAAAGAGTGAAAGTTTAATATTTAGTTTTAAAAAGTACTACGAAAATGTGCACTGTCAACATAAAAGAACCAAATAATAACGGATATACCGGTAGGTAAATAAGAAAACAGCTGACAATATTTAAGATACATATAATCGTTCAAAAATATTTATCAGTCAAAGTGAAAATAACATGTATGCAATCTCAGATTTTTTAACTGTATGCAGAGAAAGTATTATATATCATGCATATGTCTCTGCTGTATGTTATAAAAAGATAAAAGTTAAAAATCTCATTGCATCACAAATTAGATAAAACATTATACATTAAGAGACATATAATATTGTATTATATGTCTCTGATACAACGTAACAAAATCAATCACATAGCTTCCAAAATCAAAAATGTTTAAATTAAATTTTCATTTGAAATAATAGTCAGTTCTTTGAATTGCATATAAAACAAAATAGTTTTTAACTGAAGTAAGTAAGTAAGTAATGACTTTATTTAAGGAGGGCGACTCAATTAGCATTCACTAATCTACCTTGAGGCCCTCACTAAGAACAAATAGTACAAATATTACAAAGCTTACAATTTTGAACATATTATGTAGATGCAATATTCATGCTAACTATACATTGTCTGTAGAACAAGAGAAAATTAAATTCATATATATACATAAAATACCAAATCATTAAAATATATGAGTGAGTTGTTATAAATCATTTACAGTCAAGAAATCTATACATTTTTGTTTAAAAGTGTCCAGGATTTCACAACATTTTATTTCATTTGGTAGTTTATTCCAAAGTATTGAGGAGCTATATGCGAAAGATTTCTTCATTGAATTTGTGTTCGGTCGCACAACAGCTAAATTATTATTTGCAGATGACCTTAGATTTCTTCTATGTGGGTTAACAATTGGACAACAGAGTTCCTTTAAGTAATCATGTGCTTTATCGTTGAGAATTTTATGAACAAGAATAAGTTTATGATATGAAATTCTAGATTTGAAATTTAACCATTTTAGCTCTTTAAATAAATTTATACTAGGTGTTAGTATTGGCAGAGACATATATTATATGTCTCTGGTATTGGTGCATCAAGTATAATCATTGCAGTTCTTTTCTGCATTTAAAGAATTTTTTTATTCTTGGCTTCCGCTTCTATTTTTCCAGCAACAAATTCACTATATTGCCGGTGCTGGTAAAATAGCCATTTCTATAGTAATATGCTATTTTGCCGGCTGAATTAAGATATTTTAATCAGAGCCGGCAAAATAGTATAGATATTTTCAAAATAGCCACCGCCTTTAATATAATATTGGCACAGATTTACACTAGTTATTTCTGTTTCCTTCCCCGAAACTGGAACGACCCAACATAATCTCTCTCATTGAGTGTGCTGTTCAACTTTGTCGTTTACGATTAACTCTGTAAACTAAAGCCTATATTTCGAAAAATATCTAGCAATGCATGAAAGAACAGCATTACTTGTATACATTGTCCAACTTTACCACTTCAGCTTTTCTTCATGGACTCCTGGGCTGACTCATGGTACATCCTCAATTTAGCAGTTTAGTAATAAGTTGATATCTTAAAAAACGAAAATGAGTTAATAGCTGAAACGTTATACGAAACAAGTTCATAAAAAATAGGAGGCTATCTTGCCCAAAGAACTATATTCTTGTTAAAAAGTTGTTTTTTTTAAGTTTTCATAGCCTTGTAACTTAGGACAATGGCACTGGCTACGGTTACATGGAAATGTAACAATTATATAAAAATTATTGTTACATTGGAGACTAATTGCCGGAATGTAGGGTTGGGTAAGGAACCGATTAATCATGAATGTAACAATAATATTTGGGTCTACGGTTACATTGCGTTATTCATGTTATTGTTACATTAAAGACTGCAATGTATGATAGATTTATTAAACTTAAACCTTCTATAGTTATGTTGCTTAATTCTTCGATATGTACTAGATAATATTAATAATAATAATATTATTCAGCGAATAAGTATTGATTGTTTTGGTGTTGTTAAAAATCATGACTACTACAGTTTAGTTCAATATCACTATTGATGAATACTTAATGAACTGTTCAATAGAGCATGTACTGTCACGACTGATAAGATCACAAAATATCTGGAATCTGAAAATGAAAACACTGTTTCCACCAATTTCAATCTGTCGGCAAATGTCAACATTAATTGCTTTCACAATTGACTTGTATTTAAACAACCTAACATGCTTCAAAAAAAAAATATTGGACGAAAATGTAAACATCGCAAGAGTAACAAAATATTTTTCACCAGAAGCATGGCATTCAGACATTGAAAGTTTCTTAAACTTCATAAAGGGAAAATGCAGAATGGAAATGTACGGTATGCAATATAGAGCGTGCACATTGCCGTATCACTGGTTTGTGATGGCTGCTTAGAGTGGTTTCACCGAAAATGTGTCAGACTAAAACATGCTCCAAAAACAACATACTGAATTTGTAGAAACTGTCATTGTAAATAAAAAATCAAAATATTGTATGCAATATTGTAAATATCAAATAAAAGTTTTCAAGTTTTATTTTAATACATATTTATTACTATTCCCATCGTACATTGCAGTGTGTTAATGTAACAATAACGCAATGTAACCGTAGACCCAAATATTATTGTTACATTCGTAATTAATCGGTTCCTTACCCAACCCTGCATTCCGGCAATTAGTCTCCAATGTAACAATAATTTTTTATATTATTGTTATATTTCCATGTAACCGTAGCCAGTGCCTAGGACAATTTATCTTTTGAAAAATTAACTGCATTTTTCATGAATTTTGTTCTACTTCAAGTATAGATTATGAGTTAAAAAATATTTTTTTAACACTAGATAAATATTTCTATTTCCCAGAAAAAAAGAACATTTTTTTAACAAAAAAATTGTTTAATAGTATCTCGGGGGGGGGGGGGGGTCTACTTCACTACTTAATTGATAGGGGGTGCCGCTGGGGTTCTGTTACCCCACCCTTTCATATAAATTAGATTTTAAAAATGTATACCTTTTCATATATTGTGTAGGTAAAAATGTAACCCTTTCCCATATTGTTTGGGTTTTTTGGTATGTAATGTAAGAGTGGAATACCAAAGTGTCAAAAAAGAGAAAATTGGTTGATAAAAACACAGCTGAGAACACCATCAAAAATGACAAGCGAAGAAGTTATGGGAACTTTATTGACCTTATCATATATTTCTGATAGTTTTCCCGACCTATTCACATATTTTCAAGCTTGAAAAGGTGACCTATTCCAGTGGCACGTCCTATCACCATAAGCATATTAGCAATTATAGGAAATCTTACGACCTTAACAATGAGCAAAACCCATATATCCTAAAGTAAAAGCCCTGACATAACAAAATGTCAAAAATTTCAAACTGAATACAAGGATTTGGATAGTGCCTATCCTTGCTGAAAATCATCACCTGGATTTTTTATGTGTAAAAGATTGCATTCATACAATCAAAACTCTTATAGGGCTGGTTTGATAGAAACTGACATTATCAAGATGCTTGATTTCTTGATTGACAACATATTTGTTACGTTTGGAGGACGTGTTTTTCAACAGACTGTCGGAATTCCAATGGGAACCAATTGTGCCCCTCTTCTTGCCGACTTGTTTCTTTATTATTATGAGGCTGACTTCATACAGGAGCTTCTTAGGAAGAGAGATAAGAAGTTAGCAATATCCTTTAACTCTACGTTCCGCTATATAGATGATGTTCTCTCACTAAATAATACAAAATTTGGTGACTATGTTGAACGAATCTATCCCATCGAACTAGAGATAAAGGATACTACAGATACAGTTAAGTCTGCCTCATATCTTGACTTACATCTAGAAATTGACAATGAGGGTTGGTTGAAAACAAAACTTTACGACAAAAGAGATGATTTCAACTTCCCAATTGTGAACTTTCCATTTCTATGTAGCAACATTCCAGCAGCGCCTGCATACGGAGTATATATCTCCCAATTGATACGATATTCCCGGGCTTGTGTTTCCTATCATGATTTCCTTGATAGAGGATTGCTGCTCACAAGGAAGCTATTAAACCAAGAGTTTCAAATGGTGAAGTTGAAGTCATCCCTTCGTAAATTTTACGGACGCCATCACGAGTTGGTTGACCATTATGGAATAACCGTTTCACAGATGATATCGGATATGTTCCTTATGTCGTAACTACACAATACCCTTCCCTTTTCACGAATGTGACTTACCGAATTAGACTATTTACCGGATTTGTAATAACATAAGCAACACGACGGATGCCACATGTGGAGCAGGATCTGCTTACCCTTCCGGAGCACCTGAGATCACCCCCAGTTTTTGGTGGGGTTCGTGTTGCTTAGTCTTTAGTTTTCTATGTTGTGTCATCTGTACTATTATTTGTCTGTTTGTCTTTTTATTTTTGGCCATGACGTTGTCAGTTTGTTTTCGATCTATGAGTTTGACTGTCCCTCTGGTATCTTTCGTCCCTCTTTTGATAGTTCTCAAATTTCCAGAATTTATAACTACTTTGAAGTAAAAAAACAAAATGCATTAAGGATGTACTTAGATGAAATTAAAAAAATCTAGAATTTGAAATTGATACTATAAGTCAGAAGAGCATTAGTTAAGGAACAAAATAAGCTAAAAATATTGATAGGTTATGGAGCTCCTTTTAAAGATATTTAATTTTTTTTAAATGGCTGGAAAAGGCTGACTCAGACTTTTAACTTATACATTTATAATTGCATTTGTATTATTTGGTTCTCAAATCGAAAGAAAAGAAATCTACAATCTGCTTAAATTTTGGTAAATTACCTTTTATGAGCTATTGAAGTCTTGTATGAAAAGAAAAATGGTTGTTATGGGGCAAAATAGTTTACCCTGTATCGAAGGAAAAAAACGAAGGAGTCTGAACATCTGACAAAAATTCCTAAACCTGACCGAAGTACATCCTTAAGCACAACAATCTGCACATCCAATCCATCAACATTTCAAGAAATTTATCAATGAAATATATACTCAGATATATTACATAAATTATACATGGTGCTTGAATTTTCTGTTCTAAAAATATCAATGATGCCATTGTTAAAGTTGCTGAATAAAGACATTATGTTTTAGTAGTGTTCCTGATTCTTGTTCTGTTGCTCATACAATCTTGACCAGGCTAAAACTTTTTAATAGGCTATTTCTCGAAATCATGTCTTTCATTGGAAAATATCGTCAATTTCACACGCCTTTATGAGCACAAGTTAGAATTCATTGCTTGATTTTGATATTGCAGTCAATATACATGTATAATGCATTTCTTGCTTTTAAAAATGACGGAACATCATTTGAACATAGGGTTGTGCAGCATTTTCTTCAATATTTACATTTCTCCTATTCCTTAGAGTTTAAACACAAATATCATATCTGGGAACCTGAGTAGGTAAAAAAAAATATATGTATGAATATTTAAGTATCTCCTCAAAAGAGTCCTGGTTTGTGAATCAGCTATTTATTTACAAAGTGTAACATTTAAATCTGTACAAGTTTCTGCAAACTGTTTGTGTTCCTGGAAGTTTAGTTTCATTGCTGGATGTATATAAGTGAGACATCTTTTTGAACAGTAAATTAGTAAATTTGACTCATCCTTTTACTTGTTTAAAATTTCAGATCTTTGCCACAGAAAGAGGTGATAAGAGTAGCCAGAAATGATGACATCTATATGTATCAGACCTATGCAGTTATTAATGGTGTATCCCCATCAAGTGGAAGTACTCAAGGCAGAACCAGGTTGTCTATTACTGGACAATATTTTGATGAAACAGAAAAACCTGTTCGTGTTGTTGTTGGAGGTATGCTCTTGGTAGATGTATGGATTGTAGGCACAGATTGATGATTTTATGTTAGGAGGTGGTCTCGAGAATTAAGAGTTAAGAGGATCATACTTTGACAAAAAAATGACTGTAATTTTACCTATAAATTACATTTTTTTTCTTATTTTAGGGGGGATAGTGCTTCTGCTGGGTGGGGCCCCCATCTGAATCCGTGCCTGGATTGATCAACAGATTCCATTGAATGAAGTTAGATTAATAGAAGAAAAATATTCAGAACTGTTAAACTATTTTTTTCATTTGTTTACCCAATTTTATTTATTCTCTCTTGAGCATCTGAGTTCAGCCCATGTTTTTAGAAGGGATTGTGTTGCTCTTTCTTAAGTTTCCTTTTTTTTGTGTTGTTGACTGTTTAATCTTTTTTCTTGTGGTCATGGTGTGGGTTTTTTTCTTTCTTTTGGTCATTCTGTTGATTTTTTTTTCTTTCTTTTGTTCATGGTGTTGTTGTATTTTTCTTTCTTTTGGTCATGGTGTTGTTTTTTTTTTCTTTCTGTTGGTCATGGTGTTGTTTTTTTCTTTGACTTATGTTTTTAACTGCCCTTATGGTATTTATTCCTTTTTAGGGATTTTTGTGTTATTTCTATTCATGCAGTTTTACATTTTGCAATAACAGCAAATATTAATTATGAAATAGAGATTTTATTTAGGTATTGAAAAGTTTTGATTAACAATTAAAACTGCAAAAAATGATACCTCACAATAATGTTATATATTTATATCAGTGGGTTTTGGAATTCCTATTATTTCCTTTTTTTTTCAAAGAGCAAAGTGACTATATATATATAACCAATAGCATGTGATGATCGGCCTTGTTGATCTATTTATGTCAATAATCTTTCAAGAACTGTTACACCTCATTTTCTTTGCTAAATTCTTTGTTAAGGGATGTTTGCTCCTCTGTTTCAAAATAACAAGCTTTTTAAAAGACTGTTTTAATTTGATAGTATATAAATAAAGGAATTTAAAAAGTAGAAAAAATGAAAAGTTCGTGTCGTTGTTTTAGAGATATCATCAATTGAAAATTTGACGGGAAATGATTCTCTAGATTTTCATACATTTAACATTGGCACTTTTATGTTTCCAAAACTTTGAAAAAATAACAAGGATTTTATAAGATTTTAAAAAATGGCTTTTTAAACTATATGTAATAAAATTATGAAAAGAAAAGTAGGGGTTAGCGGGCATAATTTTCTTTGGTATAACATGGATAAAACTAGATTCAGAATATCTGACAAAAAGTTAAAAACATGAGTAGTGAACATCCTTAATGGTAAAAACTCTGCAAGTTCTTTTCAAAGTAATCAAGCATGAGGTTCAGTTTATGTTGAAGTTAAATTTAAAAAAACACTCTTGGTTATGATGAGTGGTTCACTGTGAAACATGTAGGTAATCAACCATTTCACTAATTGTATAGCATTATGAAACCTTTTTGTTTATTGACTGAATGTCTTTTTATTTATACCCGGTATTGTATTATTGTTTTTAGGATCTGAATGTCAGGTTACAGAGACGGTGACAGATGGATTGATAGTTTGTGAAACAGATGAACAAGTGTCAGCTCTGAGATATTCTGGTAAAGACCACACTATTCATGATAAATGTGAAGATCCAAATATTATTCTTGACAAATTAAAATACATGTGTCAAGTTTTAACACCAAACATCCTATGATATTGAACTCCCAAACATTTACAATTCACTGCTTGTTCAATAGCCGGATGTGCCCCTTGTCTTGTCAAGGGAAGATAATGAACAGACTACTTCATCAAGTTATTTGACTGATTTAGAAACTAGTAGCTAAGTAAAATGCAAATAATAAGACTGTTTACTTTTCTATCATCAAAAAACTTCCAGTAATGACAGTGATTTGTATAACATTATGATACATTGCTGGAATCACTGCACCAAAAGTATATATGTTATTGTCAAACTAATAACAGTTTGTGTTAAATAGATTTTTTACCAAAATTTGAATGACACTCTACTTGCAATTCCTTACCATTGCAGGGATTCTATTGTACTATATAGATTTACTATCGGTAGGTATTACGTTAACTCTCTGCAATAATCTTGAATGCATTTAGTAATATTTCTTACACCCTAAAGTACCAAACTTGCTTCCGGGAGAGCATATAAGGTCACAAAAAATATGTTTTATATAACAAAAGGTGAATAGAAATACCTCTCAGTTCCATCAAATAGAAGTTTATTCTATAAATCTGTTATAATTATAAAATAAAATTACCAAAGTTTATTTATTTTAGGAAACAGAGGCTTGTTATATGAACGTCACAGCGACCACTATTACAGTTTGAATGACTTAACAAAGATTTTAGACTTGACTACAGATGATAATACAACAACAACTAAAGTCATTGACCATTTCTATTTTTCTGATTTAAATATTGGAGGGAACCATGTGACCAGGATACATGGATTCTACGTTCCTCCCCATTCAGGACGATGGACATTTCATTTACAGTGTTATTATCTGGGGAAGCTGTATCTAAGCACTGATCAAGATCCAACAAACAAGGTTAGAGAGTATAGGCTATTGATTATCATATCTCTATTGTTCTAAATAAATCAAATTTAAAAATTTTATACTTGTGACTAGCTATGCATTTAAAAAGCAAATTTTGATAGCTTTTTGCAAAACCGTTGAAAACCTTCTTTAAAAACTGGTAGGCAGCTTTTTATAGACCTGTCTATTGAACCCTATTGTTCAGTGTATGATGCTAATTATGAATACAAAAGTAAAAGATAACAGAGTGTTTAGAAAATATATATTTATCATCCAAATGTTTTGGAATCATACCCATTTTTAAAAGTCATAGCAAATACTTCTAAGGATAACGGGGGCCCTGATGGAGGAGTGTTCTTAAGTAGTTCAACTACTCTTATCACTAGCCAGTCAACACTGAGGTTGTGAGTTTGAACTCCTGTGTGCGGTTGCATTCGACTCAAATTTGATTTGACTAGGATTTTCAGTTTCCCTGTTGGCGGTTTTCTGCGGCACTCGTGCTTCCTTCACCAATAAAAACTGGCCGCCACGAAATAGCCAAGGTCGCTCAAAAGTGAAAATGAAAGACCAACAATCAATCATCTAAGGATAATAATAAGCTGATCATCAATGAAGCATGTGGATGATTTTATTCGTCTTTCTAATATAAATGTTTTCCTTTCATTTTAGGTTCAGTTGGCAAGTTCATCTTCATCCTATGGATATTCTATTTCTGATGTTATAGAACTTGAGAAAGATAAACAGTAAGTGGTAAAAAATACACATGATTAAAGTATGAATAAAAGTAACAGCAAAAGATCAATGTGCCCTTTATATTGTGTAAACTATTGAAATTTCTGAATTTAATGATATCAAATTTAAATTCTTACGTTATTGTGACTTTTCATTGGAAAATTGATTTAGATGCATCTAAGAAATAGGAAAATACCCTTACTTTTGTTTCAGTTATTATATTGAAGTTTTACAATCCGGAGTAGGATCAAGCACAATCAGAGTCGCTGCTCGTCATCTGGACACAAAATTTAACGATAGGATGACTGGGATGGCTGATCAGGAGAAACAAAGTATCAGTGTCACATCTTCAGGTATATTTTATGTTACCTCTACAAAGATAAATGAACCTTTGTAGTTCCTTTGGCTTCAGTGCATGTTGGTTGGTATTGAGAGATAAGTTATGTGACAGTTTGAAATTGAAAATGGGAGACCACCCTTTTTGCTTTACCACTTTAAGAGTTTCTTTTAAAATCTAGCCTGACCTCATCAATAACCCTGTTTATCAAATATTGTTATGGCTATCTTAAGAAAAAAAAATAAGTATATCTCTCACAGATATAACAAGAAAAAAAGGAATCTTACTCAAGCAATATTTTTTCATTTTTCCTTGTAAGAAATTCTTTCAGTCATAATAGTAACATATTGCTGCAATCATTTGATCAGTAGATATTGCTGCAATCATTTGATCAGTAGATATTGCTGCAATCATTTGATCAGTAGATATTGCTGCAATCATTTGATCAGTAGATATTGCTGCAATCGTTTGATCAGTAGATATTGCTCTTCATCATTCATGTGAAAATAGATAAACCATATGTAAATCACCTATCATACTGGTAATAAGGAGTATAAAGCACATTGCATAGAAGTTTTTGTAGATTTCTACTTATACATAGAGGTTCCAAAATCTACTGATAGACATGCACTTCTCTAGAAAGACTGTCCTTTATAAAACCACTTTCTTTCTATGTTCAGGGGAATATCACAAAGATAACTTGATACATATTTTCTTGGTGGTTTTTTTATATATATATATAAGTTGATAGAGATTATTTTAATAAAAGTTCAAATGACCAGTACAAGAGTCTTTATGATTGTTTTTTTTTCAAAGTTGAAAGAGAAATCCAGTCAGTTCAGGTTCAGATGACCAGTACGGGAGCAGAGGTTTATGAAAAACAACAGGTGACCATTGAAGAGGATGCTGGATATCTGAGTGATGCTAAGTTTCAGCTCGGTTTCTATGGTGTTTTCACTGGTAGAGTTATATTTTTGTATATTTAGCAGTTAATATGATGTTATTTTAGATACTTTAGATGTCAGAAGATTAGCATCATAATAGCTGGACAAATGTAACATTTGGTTCTCTATGGCACAAGTTTTATGTTTTGATGTTAAAACATTTATAATAGTAATTGTCTTGGTGAAGAAGTCTGACGGCTTTACTCAATTTTGCTCAGATAACAGAAAAATGAATTTCGTAAGGAAAAAGGACGCGTACCCATTACCGCATATTGATGAGTCACTTGACGCCTTATCTAATTACAGGCTTGTTAATAGTAAGGAGATTTGATATGTTTGCCAATGAGATAACTTTCCATCATAGGCCAAAGAATTAGCATGTAAACAATTAAAGGTCACAGTCAGTTTAAAATTAGGTCATGGTGAGACCTATGAAGATATGTCAATAATAATTCATTATTTAATTCATCATGTCTCCAAATCTGTTCATCGATCATTAAAAAACATACTTCTTATTCTAGAATTAGTTTGGTTATATTTTGCATTAGGGACGATTTCTCAGGAACCTATGCTATTTGACCACTATGTTTAAGGTTCTTGTACAAAACTCTAATGTTGACATGACACAATTTGAGACAATAAGATAGTAAAACAAATTTCTGAGAAATCATAAACAATAAAAAAATAAGTTGACAGACATTAGAATGTGTAACTACTGTGGAATCATTATTATTCCTGGGATGTCAGTTTTCAAGGGTTTTGCAGGGACAGGTCAACCACTAATTTGAGTGTTCAACAAATTACAAATCTTCTATAGTCTCATATGCAGGCTTTGGCAAAACCATGAAAACAAATATCAACAAACATGCGAGTTTTTCAGCGATTCACGAAACTTGATTCCCCAAAAAATATATGAATCCACAGTATATAGAACTAACAGATATTAAGTAATATATGATAAAAACTTACATTTGATGATTTATTTTTAGAACCTTTTGATGTGATCACAGAAGGGGAGGTAATGGCATATGCTCTGAGTAGTCTCCCTTTCTTAGATGGCAAGGAATCTGTGACAATAACAACAGCACAATTAATGGAGGGACCACCAGGCATTGTCATAAATATAACCATGGTGTCAGAAAGAGGTAAATACAAATTTATACTTTCAATGTTATTCATGCTACTTAGATAAATGAATAATATATTGCCAAAAATTTCAAATGCAGAACATTTGATTGACAATCCTTGTCAATTTCTTCACAGTTAGTTGTAAATATTTCAAACATATTCAGAAATTTAACAAAATGAAGCAAATCAGAAACCAAAGGGACAATCAAATTCATAAGCCAAAGAAAAACAAAAAGACAACAGTCAACACAACACTACACAGAAAACTAAAGACAGAGCAACACGAACCCCACAAACAAAAGTCAACACAACACTACACAGAAAACTAGAGACAGAGCAACATGATCCCCACAAACAACAGTCAACACAACACTACACAGAAAACTAGAGACAGAGCAACACGATCCCACAAACAACAGTCAACACAACACTACACAGAAAACTAAAGACAGAGCAACACGATCCCCACAAACAACAGTCAACACAACACTACACAGAAAACTAGAGACAGAGCAACACGATCCCACAAACAACAGTCAACACAACACTACACAGAAAACTAAAGACAGAGCAACACGATCCCCACAAACAACAGTCAACACAACACTACACAGAAAACTAGAGACAGAGCAACACGATCCCCACAAACAACAGTCAACACAACACTACACAGAAAACTAAAGACTGAGCAACACGAACCCCACAAACAACAGTCAACACAACACTACACAGAAAACTAGAGACAGAGCAACACGATCCCCACAAACAACAGTCAACACAACACTACACAGAAAACTAAAGACTGAGCAACACAAATCCCATAAGGGGTCATGTTAAAACAACCTTTTATTCAAATTTGCAATCAACCATTCATTTGTGGCAATGAGAAGTAAAATGTTGACATATATAAAATGCCTGCCATGTCAAAATGAGCTTATATTGGTATTTAATGCCACTTTCAGGCAATTTTAGCACACTTTGCTATATATAAAAATGACACTTTATATTAGAATTTACAATATTATGCTATAAAACATAGTAGACCTAAACCAGTTTGATTGCTGAAACCCGTTATAGTAGACCTAAACCAGTTTGATTGCTGAAACCCGTTATAGTAGACCTAAACCAGTTTGATTGCTGAAACCCGTTATAGTAGACCTAAACCAGTTTGATTGCTGAAACCCGTTATATATGCTTATTTTTAAAAACATATGAGCTGTGTTAAATAGAAGTTGAAAAAAATCTGTATGCAAAGTCTGTAACTGTTTGAAAATGTATTTGATATAAGAACCCTATGTTACAGACACAAATTAAACTTTTATTTCGTATTTAAATGTTCCAAAATCAATCAAAGTCTTATACATGTACAAGTATATGTGAATTTGCATAAGGTCAATTTCTATCCGACGCAGCTCATATATTACTGTGATTCATTTATTTTTATGGATACCAATTTTAATGAATTGAAGTAAAGTTATATTTTCGTGGATAATTGATTTCATTGTTTTGCCAAAGTCTGTATACAAGCCAATACAAAAATTTGAACTTTGTTGAATATTTAAATTTGTGGTTTACCTATACATGTGAAATCCAAGAAAAATGGTATCAAATAATAAAGAATCTACAGTAAACACTACTTAGAACAGATGTATTGTAATGAAATATCTACTGACTTGATTAATATCTGAACAGGAAACTTTCCTGACATTGATGTCAAGGTCATCAATGGAACAGCTGGGGAAACACTCTCTACTAAAGTAACAGAATTAGTTAAAGGTGTACCTAGTGGGAATTACTATGTACTATATTTAGCTTCTAAACCATCTCCATTGCTCCCTGTAGAGGCAAGTGCTGGGCAGGTATGTACAAATTAAATCACAGTTAAAACAACTAAACAAAAATCCTTATTTTACAAGTAATGCTTGGGTATAAACTATATAAAGATAAGGACATGTGGTATGAATGCCAATGAAACAACTATATATAGACTGAAAGAGATGTGAACAACTGTAGGTCACCATATGGCCTTCAACGATGAGCAAAACACATACTGTATATTAAGCCATGAAATGCTCTGGTATGAGAAATTTTGAAACAATTCCAAAAGAGGACAACAACAACCTGATTATTCTACAAAAATGGATAAAAATCAGATATTGCAGGCAATAACCAATGACAACCACTAGATAACAGGTTCATGACTTGGAACAGGCACATAAAGAATGAGTCTGGGTTTAACATGTTTGTGAGCACACCATCTTCCCCTAACCTGGGACAGTGGTGTTACATCACAATATAAAAACAAATTGTAAAAATGAATTGGGAAGGACTTGACACATTTGATCAGTACTTAACACAAAATCAACTAACAATAATACAATAGACACCAAACACCAATCGGAAAATACTACAGGAACAGCTAACCTTCCAAACCAAATCTTTATATTATAGAATTATCATTCTATATTTAATCATTTTTTTCTTTTAATATGAAAGAATATAGTAATTTGTGGTAACAAAATACCAAACTGAATAGTTATACATGGGTTACATTCATTGAAATCTTAAAACATCTCTAGAGACACAGGTAGAGCAAATGATTTGGAAAATAAACAGACTGTAAGAGGTCAAAGGACCATCTCCATACAAAAAAGGAAAATAAACAATAGGGAGTGAAAAAACATTTTTTGTTGTTGTAAAGTTTAGTACAGATTTTCCTGAGGGAAACTGAAATCTCTTTACTGTAAATTCAGAAATTTTTGCGAATATTTTCATTATAGCGAAAATTGCAACAGGATAGGTTTCACAAAAAACCAAAACTCACATTTTAGGTTTGGTAGTATTATTTGTATGTTTTGATATAGTGAAATGTTAAATATAGGCTACTTAAACTTTAAATAAATACATTAAATGTCCTTTTCTTTTATACTGTAAATTCAGAAATTTTTGTGTGCATTTATTATTGCTATATTTAGCAAAAGACAAAAATTTTAGATTTTATTGCCATTTCAAGAAATGCAGCATACAAATAATACTACTTTCTTGAAGTGGCAATAAAATCTAAAATTTTTGTCTATTGTAAATAAAGCAATAATAAATGCACACAAAAATTTCTCAATTTACAGAATCAAGAAAAAGACATTTAATGGATTTATTTTTAAAGAAGTTTACATTTAACCTATCACTATGTTAAAATACAGAAATGATTAAAAGTAGATTGATATGCTTATTCAAGAGATAGTAATGCTATGATAAAATGCTACTATATTTTTGATTATTCAATATTTGATATTCTCTGTTATAGGTAAAAACTGCATTGGACCTTATGTTTGGAACTCGCTGTCCAAGTTTCTTAAAAGATCCTCCTGCTGACAAAATATTCTTTGATCATGAACCAAAATCGCAATCTGGTGTTACCATAACGATGGAAATTGAACCTTTTTGTGGACAATATGTTGGTAAAAATCCATCATCATTATATGAAGTAACAGACAGCAGTTCTAAAGGCCTCTCATTGTCCTCTAAAGTGAATGTAGTAAGTTGTTACTAAAAAGAGACATGATAAACCATGGTGTCAGTGTCACAAAACATTTTCTCTCAGTATGATCATGGATATTTAATTTGACATCAATAAGTCAAAGGTCAGGGTCACAACAGCTCTAAAGAGACTGTTTTGGCTAAAGTTCAGATTTCCTATTAATTCATTGAATTCAAGTCTATGATCCCCAGTCAGTGAAGTGGCAGCCAAACTTTCATTTTATGTAAATTGTCAGGAAACTTACAGTCTTCATCATCAAAACCATTTCACACAAAGAAACTGTTTCTTCTGCTAGAAATCCATAAAGATGGCAACTATGCTTCAAGCACAAGTTTAGACTGTCATCTACGTAGCTAAATTGACTTCGGAATTTTTATTTTGTTCAAATGTTTGAATTTTTTTAGGTTGTTTTTTAAGTACTTTTAATTTGCAGGCACATGCTCATTTTAGTTTGAAGTATTCATATTTGTCAGTGTAAATTTTATCATGTGTGCTTTGTAAGATATGAAAAGAGAGATTAATTCCCATTTTTATACGACCACAAAAATTAAAAATTTTTTGGTCGTATATTGGTATTGCGTTGTCGTCGTCGTCGTTGTCAGCGTTGTCCGAAGACAGATGGTTTCCGGATAATAACATAAATATAAGTAAATGGAAATCAATAAAATTTTAACACAAGGTTTATAACCACTAAAGGGAGGTTTGGATTGATTTTGGGGGTTATGGTCCCAACTGTTTAGGAATTAGGGGCCAAAAAAGGGGCCCAAATAAGCATTTTTGTAGTTTCCAGACAATAACTTGTGTTAAAGTGTATGAATCTCTCTGAAATTATACCACAAGTTTCCATACTACAAAGGGATGGTTAGGATTGACTTTGGGGGGTTATGGCTCAAACAATTTAGGGGGGGATTTCAATTCGCATAGTGTATTGCACAAAAGCAAAAAAATTGAATATAAATTTAAATCATATAACCAATTTGAAGTTCTTTGACTACAGTTATGCTGTGTCAGAAACCTATTATGTGTCAAAAATTTAATTACAATCCAAATTCAGACCTGTATCAAGTGTGAATATTGTGTCCATTTTGGCCCCAACTTTTCAGGGTTGGACATCTGCGGTCGTATCCAGCTGCACTCAGCGAAGCAATTTATTTTAACAGCAATTAAATGACAGTTTATTGGATTACTGCACCACCAATCTCTGTGTTAATATTATTATTAGTATATACAATCAGATTGTTTTTATTTGCATAGAACATAATAGTAAGTTATACACATTTTATGCATAATATTGTATATATAGGCTATATAAGATATACAACATATTAAATAGACACGGCTAAAAATAGTTTGATACATTGCAGAATATGATTGCAAGACAATTAATTAAGGCTGCTTGGATAGAGAATTAATATTTTTAAATTATACAACATATGGTGTCTGTTGTTTATCTTTGTTGTTATGACAATAAAGGAGTCCAGGGGTTCCAGCAGTTCTCTGCCCTACTGAGTCTTATTTTTATAAAATATATATTTTTCTATTAATAAGTTTTCTTTTAAATAATTTTTTAGCACTATCATTTGGTTTGTTCCAATGATAATTTGCTTCTATAAATATAAAATTTTGTTAACAGAATTATTAAGTTTCTTATGTCATTTTTATCGTTGTTGGGTAGAATACCAAATAAAACCAAATCTATATTTAAAGTTTAAGTTCTATTTCTATCCTCTCAATTATCCAGGATTTTTCTATTGTTTCTACACCCCCTCCCCCACATACACACACATTCATATCTACAATTATTTGTATCTTTCACTTTTATTTTAAGAGAAGTTCATTTGTGCCTAAGATTTGATGTACTATTCTTTATTGAAACCACTGCTTTTTTTTTATAAATAAATCCTAATAAAAGTTTTTGGCTTCCATTAAAATCTATTCTTGTTTGTTTATACAAAGACCTTCTTTATTGACTAGTCTTGGAATTGCTTTATTAACAAAATTCTTAGTATATTTAAATTGAGGAAATATTTGGAGGATCTTTCTCCTTCTTCTATATCCATTGCATTTTTGAACACACATAAAGACCACACATTTTTCCTGGTCTTAAAATTTGTAATTCAGATTTTTTTTGGTTAAGATTTTCAAGAGATTCTGTGGTCTGTATATTTCCTTCCAATTTTTGAATTTTATTTATCAAAGCATTTTCCAATTTATTTTTTTCTTTCTTTTTATATGAGGCAAAGGAAATTGTTTTACCCCTTATTTCGGTCATTAATGTTTCTGAGAACAGTTTATCATTTATTTTGAATTGAATATGTAAGCAATCCACCTGATCTAGTGTGTCTCTATTGTATACTAAAGATTCATATTGATCCTTAATTTGTTTTATTTTTTCTTTGACAGTTT
Organism: Mytilus californianus; assembly: GCF_021869535.1. Classification (NCBI taxonomy): domain Eukaryota; kingdom Metazoa; phylum Mollusca; class Bivalvia; order Mytilida; family Mytilidae; genus Mytilus; species Mytilus californianus. The sequence goes on along the minus strand of NW_026262701.1, from coordinate 11,862,205 downwards.
CAATATATTCTATATTATAGTGTTATTAACTGGCTGTTTCTGTATTGGCCCTGTTATAGATTCGAGGTTAGCTGTATTGGACCTGAGACTCAAGGAGTCGAGGGCCAATACAGCTGATCGAGAATCTATAACAGGGCCAATACAGGAACAGCCAGTTCATAACACTTTTATTAAATGATTTAAATTTTTCGATTAAACTAAGAAACTTACCGTGAAGAAGATACAGAAATTCATGACATTCACAAAGGATTTTTTGTCAACATTGAGTCATTGTCAGATGTAATTTCTTAATTCTCATCCAAGTACTTTATCTTATGCTATTACAATTCATTTTATCTAGCAAATATAAAGTAGCTGGGAAGAATAAATCAGACAGTTTAACTATTTTTACTCTTGGTTCGTCTGCGTTCTGTTGATTGATCAACGGAAATGAAACAGTGATAATAATCGAAAGCTGTACTCGAAAAGGCTGTGAAATATTTCCGTTTCAAGATACAAAACACTGAACATCATGTAATTTTTTTTCTATGATTTTAAGTTGAAAAATATGATACAAATGTATTTTATGCATAACGATACGTCCAAAGTCAAGCTTAGCGTAGGAAAATTGAAACCGGAAGTGAAAGTCCAGTATTAGCCCATGGGCCAATACAGCTTTTATCAGTATTGGCCCTGTTTTTTCCATATTGACCCTGTCCAAAAAGCAATATTAACTCCTGATTTATATTGACAGGGCAATGTCATCAGTATTACACATGCTGATTTATCCGTATTAGGGCTGATTTGCTCATATCATTTAATAATATACAGTAAACTATTATTAATTTCAATAAACCCTTGCCAATATTGAAATCACTTATTTTAAAGTGTAAAACTATTGGTGATTGATCAATTGTGTAGTGGTTTTGAAGTTCCACTTCTTTTATATTTTGATAGAAACATGAGATACAAGAAAAAAATCAAGCTTGCTTCGAAGGATCAATTTTTCTCCATGTATATCATTTCTTATCTTGGTAGAATTCTCGAAAGGGATCAATTAAATCATAAGTTATATTTTTTTCTTTAATTGTAATGTCAACACCGAGGAAATTTCCATTTTCATCTTTCTTTATTTTATTTATTTTACATTCAAGATAATTTGCAAATAAAATGATTAGAAGCAGAAGAGTTAAAATGCATACTCCTCCCCATTTATTTTACATTCAAGATAATTTGCAAATAAAATGATTAGAAGCAGAAGAGTTAAAATGCATACTCCTCCCCATTGGTTTCTAATAAAGGATTCATATCTTTGAGTAAAGTGCTTGTCTTGCAGACAATAAATATGACAGAGTTTTGATTTCAAGTATTCGAACACATCTCTCCATTTCACTCTAGAATTTAAACCTTGACAGTTGTATCAGAAAAGTTTTAATGTATCCTTAGTCATTTAGATAGCTAAGATATAGAATAAAAATTCCAGTTATAAATTTCATTCCTCTGATTACACTTTGACTCATACAACTTTCTGTGGAAACACAAAGCTGTAATATTGTACCTGTATAAACAAGATGATGTATAAATCTAACTTCATGCATCAATAAACCTTGGTAAAACACTGTGCAAACATAAAAATTGTAATGAATAAAAAAAGTCAGCATTACAAAAGTCATGATTGTCATATTATTATAAATTTTCTTTTTTGTACAACCAAAAAGAAATTTTGGATTACCTGTTTCGAAAGAAAAGGGTTAGGGGGGGAACCCAACAAATTTATACCCACTAAACTTAATTTCAACACTCAAAGGGAGATAATCCAAATCCAAACATATTATCTCCCCTTAACTGTAGGATTGCAGAACATTTTTTTTGTCAGTAAAGCAATTGTACAAATGATTGATGTGACCTTCTAGGTAGTATAGATAGAAACTTATAAAATGTGTGAGTTTTGTTTTGTTCAATATTGTGTAATTTGTCCAATTTGTCATTCTGAGGTTCTTTCAGTGTCTATTCTTATCATTTTTCTTATTTTTATTGTACAAATAAACAGGGCAAATACAAGTTTACTTTATAAAAATGGATTATTAATACACAGCATGTTGACATGTATCATTGCACTTGCATTACCTCGTATCGGTAGCTTACTTATAATAGTCTGTCTTTTATTGCCCATTAGGTTTATTTTAGTTCAGCTTATAACTATTAATATCAACCAACGATATAGGGAGTTCCCCACTGGCCACTATTGACATTTTGCTCTCTAATTGCTTAGTGAGATCATATGTGGGAAGGGAACCAATCAGAACAAGGCAATCATTTCAAATTATCCAATCAGCAGGGATAATTAATAATTATCATCCTTTTGTTTTAATTACTGCATGCCTCATTTAGGCATTCTAAATAATACAACTGCATGGAGCAGAGCATTGCAATTTAGCATTAGCAAATTTAAAATCCCATCCTCACCCACTCTATTTTATTTTTTATATAATGGGCAAATGTTTTTGTGTACTGATTTGAAATAAAGGAATCAAATTTATTAATATAGAATAGTTTTTGAAAAATACATCAACATTGAAATTTGTAATAGTTGTTATAATAACTAAATATTTTTTTTCTATTTAAGAATGATAAACAAACCTATCAACAAAATATTTTTCTATAATATATTTTTTGTAGCTATGCTTTGCATATCTGGGTAACCAGCTGAAAAATGGTATAGGAATTACCTACTCCTATGAAGATGTTAATGGTACAGTACACAATGCTACTAACAGTATTCCTCTGACATTTGAAAGAAAATCAGGGTAAATAGCTGGTTTATTTATCCTAATTTTAAACCAAATATTTTTTAGAGAGTGTATACTTGCATGCCTTTTGCAAGTAGAAAATCACTTGAATGTGTCAAACTTGGATCTTCTCTTTTATGAATACATAAACAAAGTTAGTATTCACGAAAAATAAATTACCTCAAAGATGTCTAGAAAGGCCTAATTGAAAAAAGTATCCACGAAAAAAATTTGGTGTACATTTATAGTTCAATTGTCCCCTTAGGAATACAAACACTTGGCTGTATACTTTACACCAAAACGCAAGGCAATGAAATGTTTTTGGGAACCATTGTCAAACATAGGGTCAGTTGTGAGGCAGGAAACTGCAAAGTCTAATCAATAAGCACAGCTATTAAATACATGTATCTATGATTTTACTACAAAAATCGTAGAAAGCAACAGAACATAGTATCTACATTTAATCTCTCTATTTGAAATGTTTCTCAAAGGGAGGTCTCTTTCTTTAGTGGTTTAAAAAGCTGATATCAATAAAAAAAAATGAAGGGGATTATAATTTGATTCTTCCATATTCCATAATGTATTCTGTTTTTTTTTTATTTTGTTGTTGTTCTATTTTAGATGGCATTATGTTTGTGTAGAAATATTCAGTGCTGTTAAAGGATTTCAACCACAAGGGTCGTCCTTTTACATGAGAAGGATATATGTTAGCAAGAATGATTATACAAGAAACTTTTATATTGATGATATCTATATAGGACGTGAACAACCCACAGAGAATGTTGAAGGTTCTTTTACTTTTAATTTTGTCAATACATGTTATGAAAACCATATTGTGTATTTGTAAATTGTTTTTTTTTTCTATCTCTTATGCCAATCGTCTGGTGTCTTTATTTCAAGTTTAAATCAGAATGGTTTTATAATAGCTCTCTTGAAAATCTAATTTAAAACACATGTGTGATGTACAACTTAACTGCACTTAATTTACATGGAAAAAAAAATTATTATTTACTTTTTTAATCAATCACACTGTTATTCCAATTTTCCTATTTTTCATGGGGCACTCTGGACATGGACCAGGTAACGTGACTTTCATTGTTTAAATTTTGTCAAAGTCTTTTTTAACAGTTTAAACAGTTCAGAAATAAATAGTAACATTGTCCTTGATCACTCTCAGAATTGATTGCTCTTGAGTTTTTTTCAAGTTAAAATATTCACAAACAAAACTTTAACAACACAACTTTTGATTGGTGTGTTTATTGGTAATGAGATAGTGTAATTGTTTTATTTGACAAGTTGATCAATAATGTTGGTTTTTTTTTACTAGAGACAACCTTTCACTGATGCAATAAGCTTAAGTATTTTACCAGATAATCAGTTTGCAGTGGTGAATTCAAACTGGAATTTGAAAAATTTGGTCGTTTTTTTTTATTTTAGTTTCATATACATGTATTATATTAATGAAGAATTATGTAAAACTTGACATTTGTTAAAATTGTTTGATTAATACTTTTTGTTGTAGTTGTAAATAGTTACAGAATGCTTCCTGTAAGTTTGGGCAGTACACGTATTGATAGAGTAGATGTGAGATCTACAGAAGGTCTTTTGGAGGTCACATTTGTACCATATCTATGTGGCCATAAAATACCACTATTAACTATAGAACCTGGACAGGTTGGATCAGGGGTACAAATAGATATTAAAAGATTACAGGCAGCTTCACCTCCTATCAGTGGAACATTCAGCATTACCTTTAAAAATAAAACCAAATCAGGTGAGATAACAAGCAGTTTATCCCCCTGTAAACCAAATATTCAGTTAAATTTTAAGTTGCAATTAAAGATAAAACAAAATTTGTTAATATCTTAAATGAAATTAACAACATTGCCTAGCTTGTGATTGACCAGTAAGATATGTTGGTCTAGAATAAAATAGAGTTTATTCATAGCTCATCAACATGTTACCATTCTTGATATGCATGTAATATTTTCCACTGGAATTTAATTGCCTAATATTAATCAAAATTCAGGTTGTATTTGGTAGACAGTTGTTCAAAGTAGTACATCTTCTTTATATATCACTTTAGCCAACAATCACTATAGTTTGGTGCTAATCTAACTTGAGATATGCTGTATGATTTAATTATGATTTACTTTCATAGTCTCTAACTATGATCTAGGTATTTGGTTGGTACTTTCTCCTTTCCATCATGTTATTAGGTTATAAGTTGATATTTAATTTAGTAGAAAGTTGGTTGAGACTTACTCCATTAGGTAATTGGTTGAGACTTACTCCATTAGGTAATTGGTTGAGACTAACTCCATTGTGAAAATATTTGAGACTTACTTCATAGGGAAGTTAATCGAGACTTGTATAAAAAATGTGGAGATTTGGTATGATTGTCAATGAGACAGCTATTAACCGGATTTAAAATGAAGTGGTGGTAAGCAATTATAGGCCACTGTACGGCATACAACAATGAGGAAAAGCAATACAATATATTCAGCTATAAAAGGACCTTACTTACTCCATTTAGTAATTAATTGAGACTTACTTCATTATTTCGTCAGTTGTGACTTTAATTATTACTCCATTATGTAAATGGTTGAGACTTACTCCATCAGGTAATTATTTGAGACTTATTGCATTATCTAGTTGGTTGTGACTTACTTCATTAGTTCCTCAGTTGAGACTTACTCCATTATGTAAATGTTTGAGACTTACTCCATCAGGTAATTGGTTGAGACCTATTGCATTATCTACTTTGTTGAGACTTACAGTACTTCATTAGTTACTTAGGTACTCGTTTGAGACTCACCTCATTGTTGCTGGTTTAGACACACTCCATCATAGTTGGTTGAAACACACTCCATTAAGTACATGGTTGTGAATCATGCCATTAGGCAATTAGTTTAAGCTCTTTTAATAAGATAGAGAGGGATGTGATTTACTTGATTCATTTTAACAAATATCAAAAGGGCTGTAAAGTTATTTTCATTTTGGTGAACAAAAAATAGATAAAAATCCAGCTCAGCCTGTCGTGTGTTATACAAATCAGGATTCATATTCATATATCCACATGTGTAATATTTGCCGCTGGATGTTAATCACCAATCCATTCATCCATCCTGCAAAATTCTTGACAGCACTTTTGACAAATTGTGACTTGATATTTTAGGTATTCCACATGATACAAGCTCTGCAGCATTGACTGATATTTTGGAATCAATAGATGGTATTGGAGCTATTTCTATATATCGATATGGTACCTGTTCAAATTTTGACTACCATATAAGATTTACAACATTAGCTGGTGACCAGCCTCAAATACAGGTACTGCTTTTTTGACAATAAGTGTATATTAAAACTATTCAAAGCAACATAAATATTGTGGTGAAAGTCCATTCAATTTATATTGTAATACCCCAAATCACATTGTTCAACAGTTTGTCCTTTCATAACTATCGTAACTTATTACTCAACTTGTGTTTTAAGAATGATTTGATATGAGTGGGGCTATATTGCATTCACCTTTTCGGTAGGTTGGTTCCTCACTTTTTCTCTGATGTGACTATTTAACCAATGCTTTTGAAATTTTGATATGTTTTCACTGAAGACAAAACAGAGGTCAATTTTGATATTGACAATATTCACGTTTGCCATCCAGGAGTTATGGTCCTTGATTGATTTGTAAATGGCACTTTATGCAGATTCCTGGCTTCAACCTGAGAATGTTTGATACAATCCTTTCAAATTTAAAAAAAAAATTATTACAAAATGGAGGTCAAGATTGATTTTGATGATTTCACTTTTTGCTGTGAAGGAGTTATGGCCCTCAATTGCTTTAACAATGACATGAATAAATGTAAAATAAACAACAGTTTGATGTCATTTTGAATTTTTTTATTAATATTTTGAATGTACTTACTATTTTCATTACACATTTCTCCCTATTTGATAAGAAGATTGACAGTATTGGGTTGTAATGTGTGAGGAATTTTCAGATATATGTCGGACACCTACTTTCTGTTGGTTAATACTTGGTGTCTTCAAATATTTGTCTAGTATTACTGTACAGCTTGACTTCTTATATGGCCTGCAGCTTGACAGTCATAACATGTGAGCACTTTTCAGACCTGTCAGACACCTACTTCCTGTTTTCTGATATTTTGAATTACAAATGAGGGTATGCATAGTTGATATTAGCAGCACTGAAAATAGTGGTTTGAAGTCTTAAGATTTCAGAAAACATAAATTCTTCTCTGTATTTTTTTTATATCTTGCATGAGTAAAACAAATCCAGAATATGTCTATAGCACTGAATCAGTATGATCTGTAATAAGATGCTGATTAAGAAAGTTTGTAAGTTAGTAAACTATGAATGGCATGCAACAAAAATGACAGGGATGGTCTTGAGACAAATTCCACATTACCATTAACAATTTGGAGAGGAATTTACAAATCCCTTATAGATATCCATATACTTGACTCAATGTTTGTATAATATTTCTCTGTCCACTTTTGTCAGGTTAACTCATCTTTGGCCGGGAGGAAAGTTGTTGTTAATGTATACACCCTAACTAATGGTGGATTATGGTACAATCCAATCCCAGGAGATATGTTATATACAGATCATAGTAAACCTCAGGTTTGTCAAACTAGTATTGCTTAAGACTTTGTATACATTTTTATTTGTTTGAACTTTTGCTTGTGTTAGAGATGTGATATGGCAAAAGTCAGTAAATTCTTAGAATAAAAGAGACACAAACACATACACCAAGAAATATCATGATTACCTTTGATTAAGGTAGTATGGGGATCTTTCTCCATCTTTGATAGTAAAATAGCAGAAAGACTATTGGTCCATATATGTTATGAAATAATCAAGTTTTGAGGCGAAAATGCAATTTGTTTTAAAACTTTTTTATGCCCCCGCATTAGCAGAGGGGGCATTAAGTTTTACCCTTGTCGGTCTGTACGTCCCAAAGTTGGTTTCCGTTCTCTAACTTTAGTTTGCCTCAACCAATTGTTATGAAACTTATACACAATGCTTATTACCACAATATACAGATCAAGTTTGAATTTTGGTGCCATCACTTTTACTGTTCTAGAGTTATGCCCTTTACAAATGGAAAAATTGCTAAATTTTTCATTTTTTTTTCTAAATATCAAGTAATTTTTAAAATTGGAGTTATCTTCCTTTGTACATGATTATAGTTGAATCAACTACAATCAATGCTTTATACAATGCAATGTTTAATTTTGCCTTCCACTGATAAATTAAAGCAATTTTTACCCTTCATTCCTAAAAATATTTCAAAGTCTTCTTTGAAAATTGGAGTTATCTTTTTTTGTGCATAATGGTAGTTGAATTAACTACAACCAATGCTTTATACAATGCAATATTCAATTTTACTTCCTACTGATAAATTAAAGCAATCTTTACCATTCAGTGCTTACAAGCTGTTTGATTACCGTTCTAGGGTTATGCCCCTTTACAAATGAAAAAATTGCTGAATTTTTCGTTTCCATTCTATAACTTGAGTTTGTCTTAAAGCTAAATGTAATTTCTAAAAATATCAATGTCTTTATTCAAGTAATTTTTAAATTTGGAGTTATCTTCCTTTGTCCATGATTATAGTTGAATCAACTACAATCAATGCTTTATTCAATGCAATGTTTAATTTTGCCTTCCACTGATAAATTAAAGCAATTTTTACCCTTCATTCCTAAAAATATTTCAAAGTCTTCTTTGAAAATTGGAGTTATCTTTTTTTGTGCATAATGGTAGTTGAATTAACTACAACCAATGCTTTATACAATGCAATATTCAATTTTACTTCCTACTGATAAATTAAAGCAATCTTTACCATTCAGTGCTTACAAGCTGTTTGATTACCGTTCTAGGGTTATGCCCCTTTACAAATGAAAAAATTGCTGAATTTTTCGTTTCCATTCTATAACTTGAGTTTGTCTTAAAGCTAAATGTAATTTCTAAAAATATCAATGTCTTTATTCAAGTAATTTTTAAATTTGGAGTTATCTTCCTTTGTCCATGATTATAGTTGAATCAACTACAATCAATGCTTTATTCAATGCAATGTTTAATTTTGCCTTCCACTGATAAAACACAGATCAAGTTGAATTTGGGTAGTGTCACTTTAACCATTATTAAGTTATGCCCCTTTATAAATCGAAAGATTGCAAAATTTTTAGTTTCCATTCTGTAACTTAAGTTTGCCCCAACCAAACATTATGAAACCTATACACAATATTCATTACCACAAAACTAAGATCAAGTACATTTTTTTTGTTTCCGTTCTCTAACTTTAGTTTGCCTCAACCTTATGTTATGAAACTTATACACAATGCTTATTACTATATAATACAAATTAAGTACGAAATTTGGTGGCGTCACTTTTACCATTGTTGAGTTATGTCCCTTTATAAACATAAAAATTGCTGAATTTTTTTTTTTTCGTTCTCTAACTTTAGTTTGTCTCAACCAAGTGTTATGAAACATATACACAACCCTTCTAGAGTTATTCGTGTTTAAAAATAGAAAAATTGCTGAATTTTTAGTTTCTGTTCTCTAAAGTTAGCCTCAACCAAATGTTATGAGACTTACACACAATGCTTATTACCACAAAACTCAGACCAAGTTCAAATTTGGGTAGCATCACTTTTACCGTTCTTCAGTTATGTCCCTTTATAATTATATGATATGCAAGCAGGGGCATCATCTGTGTCCACATGTGGACACAATCCACATTTATTTATTTTAATGAAGAGAATTATGTGATTTTATCTGATTATTTTGACTGTTTTTAAAAGCACTGAAAATGTTTTGGGAAGGAAATAAGGAAGGAGATGGCTAAGATAATTTAATTCTTTTGAAAGAATGTAGAGATATTTTCTTTTTTGTATTTTAGCAAGGAGTATGGTGACAATATTTTTTTTTTTAATTTCGATAAAGCATTTTATGAGAGCTATCTTCACATATTTTATTCCAAAATTCTGTCATTAAGTTTTCTTTCAATTCACAAAATAAAGCTTTTTCCCTGTATATTTTTACAAATTGTGTAAATTTTTCACAACTTGTATCTTAAAAACATTTTTTTTTATCATTATATTTTTGAAAATATCACAATATAAACTACATTTTGACAAAGTCATTTTCTATGTATACCCCAATACTACATTGTGTGAAGTTTGAATACAATCTATGACCATGTGTGCCACACAGAGTCTAAATAGTTACATAGAACAGAACCAGGATTAGTTTATAAAATTTCAATGTTACTTTGGTATCCTCAATAAAAAATTATAACAAAATGGCTTTCTAAGATATCTCATAAAGTGGCTTAAGAATCTTAAGATTTGTAAGGCTTGTTAAATTTTTTTTTTATGATAATTGAATACTTTATATTTTAGAAGCTGTATATACACACTGGGTTCATTAATTTTCATGGATTTAGGAAAACTTTATTTTTTCTTCGATTCTTTATTTTTTGTTGTTTTATCTATATACAAGTCTACATAAAATTTGGGCCTTGTTAAACACTTAAATTCCTGGTTAATTTATACCCAAGAGATCCATGAAAATCAGTATCTGATGAATCCACAGATGTATGTATAAGATTAAACAAATGATAACAATAACCATGGAATGAAAAGTCCCAGCATAGATTTTTACCTGTCAGTGCTATTTTATAGGTACTAGCATATGTAAATGATGTTCCTACACTATGTACAGATGACTGTAGTTATGAATGGTCAGCTGCAAGTACACCAACAATTACTGCAATAAGTCCTGTTACAGGTATGTATATATACTGTAAATCAACTTATTTTTGTGGATACTTTATTTCAAGTTTTCTCTTTCTAGCTGACTTCATGGCTATCAATTTTCACCATTTTTTCAATGTATAGATTTGAGGATAGATCCAAGATTTACATATTTGTGACTACTTATATTCCTGATTATCTTTTTTCTCACGAAAATAAATTGCAAAATTTAGTTGATTTACAGTATACTGTCGAAAGAGTACCACAATAAATATAGTTAGCATGAAAAGGAATATGGAATGATATTCAAGAGATAACATGATAAACTTTTATTGCTCTTCATTTGAAATTCACGAGGAAGTCCTTAATAACGGAGAGAGAGAAGACACACCTTAAAAGTACAATTAAGATTGCCTGGAGTAATGAGATACCCTTTTGTTTCTTTGGTTAAACGAAATGTCTGAAATTGCAAATAAAGAAACAAGAAAAAAAGATTTCTTTCACAATCCCCAGACTTCTACAATGATTCCTGATTATTTATAGATTACTAATATATTAGCTTAAAATTATATACCAATCTTTTAGGTGCAAATGGGACAGAAATACAAATCACCGGTACTAAACTTGGATCCGACAATAGTGCAGTGACTATAGGGGGAGTACCATGTGTGATAACAGCCATTACAACAACCTCAATCACTTGTACTGTCGGTGAGGGATCTTATGGAACCTATGAAGTCGAAGTTATCGATGGTGGAAAAGGGAAGGCTCTACACAATGGTGCAACTAAAACTTTCACTTATTCGATGGCAATAACTGATATCAGTCCAACCTTTGGAACTATTGGTGGTAAGAATTAAATTAGACATGGGAATCAAAGAAGATGAGTGGGATGTTATGTTTTCATGTCATGCTTTGATGAAGTCATTTTGTTTAAATTATCTTTTTTATTATCATATTTGTACAGAAACATCCTTGGAAGTAGTTACATGTCAAAATATTTACAAAAAGAAAAAGAGTAAAAGTCTGACAATGTGTCATGACAGTTTAAAGTCAGATGAAACTTCAAATTAAAAAAAATTGATGCACATGTTTTTTTATAACTAAATGGCTAGTTTTTACTATAAAACTTATGTACACATACTTTTTCTGAAGAAAATTCTTTAGTTTATCCAAATTTAGAAGAAATTTTCTTTTTTTAATTATTGGCTTTCCAGACAATAATTCGCAGATATGATTTCCATATGCAGTGACCTCAGCGTGACCTTTCTCATAAAAATCCGATGATCGCAATATGCAAGTGCGAAGGGGAAAACCAAATTGTCAGAGAGAGTCAACAAACGTAAACATTGCTCCATCATCGATATAAACTATATCTTATTGTACATGTTATACACGTGCTTACCTCAATATCCATGCTTCTTTGTTGATTGTTTACAAAGGTGACAATTGGTAAACTTCGGCTTCAAAACACAACAAATGATTAGCTGCCATATTTTCACATCAACACTGACCGAGTGAAATATTTTTTTGACGATTATATGATATGGATGCGTAAAAAATGATAAAATCATGCACAGAAGATTAAGTTTATGATATATGCATGCATTGGTTCAAGAATTGGATTGACATTATTTTTCACCAGTCACTCGTTTCATATGACTTTAAGGGACACAGGTATAAATATTTTTCTAAAGATCCTTGTTAAGAAATTATTAAGAAACTAAGGTTCCAACTCCCTCAGGCAAAGTTGACCGTTGATTTCTTAAAATAAAAATTGTATGGATCGTTGCATTGTAAGCTATCTCATGTTCACATCTTATTTAGAATATTTATCATAAAAGTTTCAAAGAACAAAAACTTTTGTTGGAGTTATAGCCCTTGGAAAGATCAAATATAAGTGTCTACAGAAGTTATTTGAAAGCTGTTCTTTTATATAACTTTTCTAAAGTGAATTTGTATGGTAAAACAAAAGATGCCAAATAATTTCATTCACCAAAATATAAATACATTGACGATACAACAGTTTTTAAAGTATTTTGTTCTGACACATGTATTTTTTAGGAGGAATAACTTTAGCATTAAGTGGCTATGGTTTTAGTCCCAATGCTGAGGTCACAATAGGGAGCAAGGCCTGTGAAGTAACCAGTACAGGTCCAGTAGAGATTGATTGTATTATACCAGAACATGTGAGTAACATTTCTCCTTCCATTGTAAATACAAAATACTGAGTCGGGGTTCAGCTGGCCCCTAAACAATAACGTATACTTCCATTATAAATACAAAATACGGAGTCGGGGTTCAGCTGGCCCCTAAACAATAATGTATACTTCCATTATAAATACAAAATACGGAGTCGGGGTTCAGCTGGCCCCTAAACAATAATGTATATTAGTTCAGCTAAATGGACGCCACACTAAACTACAAAACATACAAATGAACCAAAATTTTAAAAAAAACACAGAAAACTGTATACACAGAGGTTAGAGTTTATTGACTTGGGACAGGTGCAAAATTTTTTTTTGAGTTCTCAACCTTCCACCTATACCTCTAGCCAATATTGAATAAACAAACACGCAGCAATACGCACCGTAAAACTCAATTTAAAAGAAGTCTGAGTCTGATATTAGCATAAGTAGCAGAAAAAATTAAGCAAAAGTATGTCTCCGTTTGTATAGTCTTTGTCTACTGTGCAAAATCAACTACAGACTTTTTATAAATATAAAACAGGTTGGATGTTTTAACCTTTGAAATAGCAAATCAAATAATGAAACAATATGAAAATAAGGAGATTTTATATGATTGTCATTGAGCCAACTATCATACAATCTAGATAAAATAGATATAGACAACTATAGGCCTTCAACAATAAGCAAACCTGTAATGCACAGTCAGCTACAAAAGGACTGCCCCAAAATGACTAAATGTGAAAACACTACATTGATTTTGTTTTTGAAGAATTATTGAATATGTATTGTTATGTACTCATTATCCTACATCCTTTGGTTACCGTTTACTTGTATTTTGGTATTGCATAAAGTCATGGCCTTTTCAGACTGTTTATAACTTCTTTACACTAAACCCGTTTGATGTGTACTGATTGATACTTTAGTCCAGGAGAACATGATTTGTCTATTAGTTGTAATTAGCTTTGAAATATCTTAGTAATTGCAAGAACTAGTATATCAGTGCTTTTTGTCTTTTTTCTGTGCTTGGTACCAATCTTTTGTTAAGCCATTTGCAACTGATTTTTATAGTTTTTGTCCCACCTTGACGGAGTCAAAAAGCAAGGTATGCTGTTTCGGTCAGCAGCGGCGTCAACAATTTATTAGTTTGTGATTAGGTCAGTTTATGTAGAACTTCTAGTGGAAGGTCAATGATATTTGGTTTGCAGTTGTATTTGCATTGGCACATCTCATTTCCATGGAGATTATTTGGCCCCACCCCCTCAGTCATGGTCTGGTTTACTTTACATGTATTAGTGATTAGGTCAGTTTAAATGGAACCACCAGTGTTAGGTCAATGATATTTTGTATTTAGATGCATTTATGGCATTGGTACATCTCATTTCCATGGAGATTATTCAACCCTGCCCCCTCAGTCATGGTCTAATGACTTTGAGACTTTTGCTTACTTTAAAATAAAATTGAGAATGGAAATGGGGAATGTGTCAAAGAGACAACAACCCGACCATAGAACAGACATCAGCCGAAGTCCACCAATGGGCCTTCAATGCAGCGAGAAACTACCGCACCCGGAGGCGTCCTTCAGCTGGCCCCTAAACAAATATGTATACTAGTTCAGTCATAATGGACATCATACTAAACTCCAAATTATACACAAGAAACTAAAATTAAAAATGAAACAAGACTAACAAAGGCCAGAGGCTCCTGACTTGGGACAGGCGCAAAAATGTGGCGGAGTTAAACATGTTTTTTGAGATCTCAACCCTCCCCCTATACCTCTAGCCAATGTAGAAAAAACAAACACACAACAGTACGCACAGTAAAACTCAGTTTAAGAGAAGTCTGAGTCCGATGTCAGAATAGAAAACAAAAGAAAATAAACAAAATGACAATAATACATAAATAACAACAGACTACATGTACTAGCAGTTACTGACATGCCAGCTCCAGACCTCATGTATTAGTTTGTGATTAGGTCAGTTTAAGGATGTATTCTTCTGACGTTACAGTCTAGTTAAAATCTCGTTCTGGAATTATTTCCAAAACATGTGATACAAGTTGAAAATATCAATGAATTTAAAAAATGTTATAATCAAACTTAATTCTGTGAAAAAATTGCGTATTTACAATGAGTAGTTTTTGAGTAATCAATTTTTCAAATTTTATTACCAATCAAGTCAGTCTTTTTAGCCAAAATTTTGAAAAATTGGGTGAGGGGTACAAGAAATGATTTTACCAGAAACATGTACATCCCATATCACTTTTTTCTTTTCAAATTTCTTAGATATGTATTTTTTCAATCATTTATAACAAAGAAGTTGAAATAATATGCATTTTGTTCTTAAAACAGAGAAAAATCACAAATTGACAAAATTGACAGCATGGTTAATTTGACACAAAAAAGCATCAAAATATGATAAAACTTTCTTATATTAACACCTACCTATAGTTTTTTAAGTTTAATTTATTCAGATTGGTCCACTTCATCTTTATTGAAAGTATGAAAAAAAGTTTAATTGTGGAACTGTGATTTTTTTCACGATAATAGCCCAAATAGGTAAAAATTGATAAAAATGGGAAAATCATCAAAATTGGGTACTTTCAAAGGGCCGTAGCAAAAAAAGAAGTGCACCACCGTATGATTTTTTCTTCACCAAATATTTGTTTACAGTCATATAAACCCAAAAATCAGGTTAAGAAAAAAAGTTTAATTCTAGAAATTTTCGGCTCCTCAGAGGTGTACATCCTTAAGTGGAACCACTGGTGGTAGATCAATGATATTTTGTATGTAGATCCATGAGCATTAGCATATCTCATTCCCATGGATATTATTCGGCTCCACCCCCTCAGTCATGAAATATGAATTTGAATGTTTTGCATAGTTTACATGTTAAGTTTGTGATTAGATCAGCTTATGAGAAACCGCTAATGTTAAGAAATGATATTTGGTATGAAGTTGTTTTAGAATTTGCAAGTCTCTTTTCAGTGATGATTATATAACCCACCCTTTTAGCATGATTCATTAACTTTGAAACTTTTTACAAATTAAAGTTTATGTTTAGGTTATTGTAAAGGGAACTACTTATGATAAGTCAATGGTATTTGGAATGCAGTTTTATAAGCATTGGCATTTTTCATTTCCATACGATTATTTGTTCCTGCACCATAAGTCATTGTTCATTGACTTTGAATGTTTTGCATAGTTTACATGTTGAAATATTGCCTTTTGGATTCAATATTTGCATTATGCTATCAAATTACAAAAAGGTGAGACATATCTCTGTGTCTACAGTTTATTTCTTATGTTGTGTATGTTACACCACTGTTTTAGGTTAGGAGAGGGTTGTGCGATCACAACCATGTTTTAATCCGTCACATTTTTTATGTGCTTGTCCCATGTCAGGAGCCTGTAATTCAGTGGTACAGGTTGTCATCAGTTCATGTCTGTCATATTTGGTTTTTGTAAATTGTATTAGGATGTTAGTTTTTTTTTAGTTTTGAATTGTTTTATAGGTGACTATACATTATTGGTTTTTCTCATTGTTGAAGGCCATACAGTGACCTAAACATGATTATATCCATGTCATTTGAACTCTGATTGATAGTTGACTCATTGGTTGTTATACAACATCTTTTTTTGTCGAGCCTTCAACTTTTGTCGAAAAAGCGAGACATAGCGATCCTACATTTAGTCGGCGTCGTCGGTGGCGTCCACAAATATTCACTCTGTGGTTAAAGTTTTTGAAATTTTAATAACTTTCTTAAACTATCCTGGATTTCTACCAAACTTGGACAGAAGCTTGTTTATGATCATAAGATAGTATCCAGAAGTAAATTTTGTAAAAACAAAATTCCTGTTTTTCCGTATTTTACTTATAAATGGACTTAGTTTTTCTGCCAGGAAACATTACATTCACTCTGTGGTTAAAGTTTTTAAAATTTTAATAACTTTCTCAAACTATCCTGGATTTGTACCAAACTTGGACAGAAGCTTGTTTATGATCATAAGATAGTATCCAGAAGTAAATTTAAAAAAAAAAAGTCCTGTTTTTCCGTATTTTACTTATAAATGGACTTAGTTTTTCTGCCAGGAAACATTACATTCACTGTGTGGTTTAAGTTTTTTGAATTTTAATAACTTTCTCAAACTATCCTGGATTTCTACCAAATTTGGACAGAAGCTTGTTTATGATCATGAGATAGTATCCAGAAGTAAATTTTAAAAAAAAAATCCTGTTTTTCCGTATTTTACTTATAAATGGACTTAGTTTTTCTGCCAGGAAACATTACATTCACTCTGTGGTTAAAGTTTTAAAAATTTTAATAACTTTCTTAAACTATCCTGGATTTGTACCAAACATGGACAGAAGTTTGTTTATGATCAAAAGCTAGTATCTAGAAGGAAATTTTTATTAAAATTTTGTACTTGTTTATCCATATTTGACTTATAAATGGACTTAGTTTTTCTTCCAGTTAACATTACATACAGTCTGCAGTTAAATTTTTTAAAACATTTATTAGATTCATAAACTATCCTGTTTTTTTACCAAACTTTGACAGAAGCTTCTTACAATAAAAAAATTGTATCGAGAGGAAATTTTTATTAAATTTTTTTCCTCATCTCATTTTTGTTGAGCCTGCGATTAACAGCAAAAGTAGGCGAGACACTGGGTTCTGCGGAACCCTTACAAATTTTTTATATATATATTAGCCTAAAAATTTGTTAACTTTTAGACATACCACCCCACATACATTATATTGCTTATTTATTCTTACCGGGTACTTACAGTTGGTTTCTGTCAAGCCTTCGACTTTAGTCGAAAAAGCGAGACATAGCGATCCTACATTCCGTCAGCGTCGTCTTCGTCGGCGGTGTCCACAAATATTCACTCTGTGGCTAAAGTTTTTGAAATTTTAATAACTTTCTTAAACTATCATGGATTACTACCAAACATTGACAGAAGCTTGTTTATGATCACAAGATAGTATCCAGAAGTAAATTTTGTAAAAATAAAATTCCATTTTTTCCGTATTTTACTTATAAATGGACTTAGTTTTTCTGCCGGGAAATATTACATTCACTCTGTGGTTAAAGTTTTTAAAATTTTAATAACTTTCTTAAACTATCCTGGGTTTATACCAAACTTGGACAGAAGCTTGTTTATGATCATAAGATAGTATCCAGAAGTAAATTTTGTAAAAAAATAAATCCATTTTTTCCTTATTTTACTTTTAAATGGACTTAGATTTCCTGCCAGGAAACAACACATTCACTCTGTGGTTAAAGTTTTTAAAATTTTAATAACTTTCTTATACTATTTTTTGGATTTGTACCAAACTTGGACAGAAGCTTGTTTATGATCAAAAGCTAGTATCTAGAAGGACATTTTGTTTTCTTCCAGTTAACATTACATTCAGTCTGCAGTTAAAGTTTTAAAACATTTATTAGATTCATAAACTATCCTTGATTTTTACCAAACTTGGACAGAAGCTTGTTTATGATCATAAGATAGTATCCAGAAGTAAATTTTGTGAAAAAAAAATTCCTGTTTTTCCGTATTTTACTTATAAATGGACTTAGTTTTTCTGCCAGGAAACATTACATTCACTCTGTGGTTAAAGTTTTTTGAATTTTAATAACTTTCTCAAACTATCCTGGATTTGTACCAAACTTGGACAGAAGCTTGTTTATGATCATAAGATAGTATCCAGAAGTAAATTTAAAAAAAAAAATCCTGTTTTTCCGTATTTTACTTATAAATGGACTTAGTTTTTCTGCCAGGAAACATTACATTCACTCTGTGGTTAAAGTTTTAAAAATTTTAATAACTTTCTTAAACTATCCTGGATTTGTACCAAACATGGACAGAAGTTTGTTTATGACCAAAAGCTAGTATCTAGAAGGAAATTTTTATTAAAATTTTGTACTTGTTTATCCATATTTGACTTATAAATGGACTTAGTTTTTCTTCCAGTTAACATTACATACAGTCTGCAGTTAAATTTTTTAAAACATTTATTAGATTCATAAACTATCCTGTTTTTTTACCAAACTTCGACAGAAGCTTCTTACAATAAAAAAATTGTATCAAGAGGAAATTTTTATTAAATTTTTTTCCTCATCTCATTTTTGTTGAGCCTGCGATTAACAGCAAAAGTAGGCGGGACACTGGGTTCTGCGGAACCCTTACAAATTTTTTATATATATATTAGCCTAAAAATTTGTTAACTTTTATACATACCACCCCACATACATTATATTGCTTATTTATTCTTTTTTTTTTTTTTTTTCTTTTTAAAATTTCTTTATTTCCATCAGTTGCTTGTTACATTGTCTTCAACAAGTCCAAGCTTCTTGTGAAGAATAAATATAATTTTCAATTCTATTATATTAATAAATAAAACATCAATCTAATAAATGTTTCTTAACATTAACTAAATATTTAACTTCTTCTAACTTTTTTGAATAATACATTCGTTTTGTAAATTCTCTAATGAATAGACAAAAAACATCAAGTCTTTTCATTTTCTGATCAGATACATAGTAGGATTTATAAATTGAAAACCCAATTATAGTAATAAGATAGTTAAAGCCAAAATAATATTTATCAGATATTTTATAGCCAAAAACAATATCTTTCAATGTGATAGCTTTTTCTATATTTACTTTTTGCAATAAATTATGAATTTTTCTCCAAAAATCGTTTAAAAAAGAACATGACATAAAATAATGTTGATAATCTTCTTCAGTAAAGCATTTGTTACATAAATCATTGTCTGTTACCTTCCATCTAAACAATAACTTTTTAGTAGGTAATATACTTTGTAAAAGTTTCCATCGATACATCTTCAATTTATTTTCTTCTAAATAGTGAAAAATAAAGTTGTACAATGGTTTCAAATGAAATTCTGTCTGTAATGGTAGTACATTTAACCATACATTTATACCAATCGGTTTCACAACTTTTTTCTTTACTAATCTGTTATATAATAACTTATTTGACAAAAAAGAAATGTCAATATAATTACCACTTATTGACAAACATTGTCTGTTTACATTGACTATACTTTCGTGGAATTCTCTGATCTAAGACATTGTAACCAATCTTTTGGAATTGCTTTTTTTATGGATGTCAACTCAGCTATCCAGTTGGATTTATTTTCAATTTTTTGCAAAATTACATCTTGTGAAATTTCCCCATTTTCATCTAAAATATCATTTATATAAATCAAATTACCTTTTATCCAATTTTTGAAAAAAAGACTTTTGTTATTAAATTTAATGTATTTATTCCCCCAAATAATTTGTTTTCTAATTTCGTAAAAGGTTTTTGGTATATCTGTCTGTCCTCCTCCTACTTTCATCCAGCATTTTAATACATTTTTATAAAATTTTGGTAAATTAGGTAGATATTGATCAACTTTATTATAATCCATATTCATATAAACTGCTAGGCAATTTTTTCCTGAGCCTTGTAAATATTTTAAAGGTATAAGTTGCCATCTGGCAATATCTTTATTTAAGATTCTACCTATCCATGATGCTTTTAGTGATTCAAAGTGACTTTCAATGTCAATCATATTCAAACCCCCGTTTTCATAACTACCAATCATCGTATTTCTTTTAACTTTATCTGGTTTGTCATTCCAGATAAATTTAAAACATTTTCTTTCTATGTCTTTTTTATATTTTTCTGGAAATACACATGAGCTAGCTAAAAAGGTGAAGAGTGGTATAATCAAAGACTTTATTATCAAAATTTTCCCTAACATAGTGAGATTTCGCTTTTTCCAAAGAGTAAGTAATTTATCCATTTTATCTATTTTATTTTCAAAATTTAATTTTTCACATTCTTCATTATCATTTCCAAAATAAATCCCTAAAGCTTTTACAGGTTTATCTGTCCAGCTAATATTTGCAATTTTGTCTTTACTATTTTTGAGTTTTCCTATCCATATCCCTTCTGTTTTATTTTTATTTATAATTAATCCCGAATAAGATCCAAAGATTTCAATTTCATTCAATGCTAGTTCGATGTCATTTTTATCATTAAAAAATAAAGTTGTGTCATCAGCTAATTGGCTTATTTTAATACAATGTGTTTTTCTATCAAATTTTATCTGAAATCCCTTTATATCTTCGTTATTTCGAAGTCTCAGTGCCAATATTTCAACGGATATTACAAAGAGTAGAGCAGATAAAGGACACCCTTGTCTAATCCCTCTTGAATTCTTAAACATTTCTGAAATCCACCCTTTATTAATAATACATGTTTGAATATCAGTATACAAAGTTTTAACCCAATTTATGAATGATTCATTGAATCCAAAGTGATATAAAGTATCTAACATAAATTTCCATTCAAGAGTGTCAAAAGCTTTTTTAAAATCGACAAAAACAATAGCCCCTTCTATATTATATATATCTGCATAATCTATAATATCTTGTATTTGCCTTAAATTAAATCCAATGAATCTATTTTTTATGTATCCAGACTGATCTGTGTTTATGAGTTTTGGTAAAACTTTTTTCAGTCGTTGAGCTAGTACATGGGACAATATTTTAAGATCGACATTTAATAATGAAATTGGTCTATAATTTTCTAATTTTAATGGGTCCCCCTTTTTAAATATTAACGACAAAACACTAGACCGCTGCGAGTAAGTCAATAAATTATCTTCGTGACCCTTATTATATACTTTAACAAGTAAATATTTAAGCTTCTCCCAAAATGTTTTGTAAAATTCTACGGTTAGACCGTCAAGTCCAGGAGACTTGTTCAATTTCATATTTTGTATTGCTTCAGAACACTCCTCAAGCGTAACTGAACCATCACACAATAGTTTTTCTTCATCATTTAATTTTTTTTCTAATTTTGTATTTTTAATGTATTCTTGAGATAATGTATCATTCGGATTTTGTGTTGAAAACAATTTTTCATAATAGTTTTTAATTTCAAGTAAAATCTTACTTTGATCCTTTAAAACATTGTTTTTTTCATCTAATAACTTATTTATCGATTTCTTAATTTGCCTTTGTTTTTCAAGTCCCAAAAAATATGCATTATTTTTTTCTCCAAATTCAACCCATTTTTCTCTGGCTCTGATTTGTGCACCAATGGCTTTCTCATCATAAATCTTATTCAGTTCTGATTCTAAATTTTTGATATGATCATCTAAATTAGAGTAACACAAATTTAATTGGTCTCTTTCAACCATCTTTTCTTGTAATTCTTTTTCTAAGGTGCGTGTGACTTCTCTTTTGGTATTAGCTTTTGATTTACAATATATTACAGTAGTTTCTTTAATTTCAAGTTTTAATATATCCCAAAAAATCCGACAGTCTGTATCTTTATTTTGGTATTGATTTAAAAAGTTAGTAATCACATTGTTAATTAAACTTTGATAATCTTTATTTTCTAAGACAGAATTATTTAGTTTCCAAAATCCACGTCCTTTTTCTGACGCCCCCGTTTTAAATGTTAAACAAACACTCAGATGATCAGTATACTGAATCGTTGCCGGTTTAATTTTACATGTATCCATCTGAGGTCTTAAATTGCTACCAATCAATATTAGATCTATTCTACTTGCCTGAGATTTATCTTTTCTCCTCCAAGTAAACTGTTGTACATTTTCATTCATAACTCGCCAAATATCAATAAGATTATTTTCTTTTAATAACGATTTCAAGCTTGATACTGGTTTACTGTTTTTGTGATTGTTACTTGCACTTATTCTGTCAATATTTTTAAATGTTTCATTAAAATCTCCCCCAATTATTGGGATTCCAATTCCATTTTCTTTCACAAAGAGATCCACCTTTTTAAAAAATGACTTTCTTGCAGTTATGTTGTTTGGTCCATATAAACAAACTATTGAAAAAATTGTGTCATTAATTTGGATATTTAATAAAACAATCCTTCCATCTTTATCTGTAAAATGATTTATAATCTCATACTTTAATACATTGTTTATAAATATCGAGACCCCCCTGCTTGCTGATGTACCATTACTGCAAAAAACATCAAAGTTAGTTTGATTTTTGATTTCATTTTCAATATCTAAGTCTATATGAGTTTCTTGTATTAAGGCTATTGATATTTTATGAGATTTTAACCATGTCAAAACCCTGTTACGTTTTTCTCTTGCGTGCATGCCATTTACATTAAGGCTGCACAATTTTACTGTGTTATCAAATAACATATTAAAAAGTTTACAATTCTATCCACAAAATAAATCATTCATTTTCTCCATACACATATATCAATTTGTTATACACACATGTTGTAAAGAAATAGCAATAATTATAAACATCACAATGCGGGATCGCATACTCATTTTTTTTATATGTACATACATGCTGATTGATACACATGGATTATTATTC